>NC_137918.1:602500-870000 GCF_963457725.1 Sprattus sprattus
TCTGGAGTTGGTAATTTCTCCAGTTGCCCGCCCGCTTTGAGCCAAGCTCTTCTCCAGTCCTCCAGCCCGTTCTGGTCCCAGGCTATCTTTCTGATGACTTCATCATCAGAGTGCAAAAGTTTCCACAACCACTTTGCCTGCATAGCAGGAATAACGGCGCTCAACTTTTGTAGCCCCAGACCTCCGTCTCTCGCTCTAGCATAGAGCAACCCATCACATGTGGTCTGCGCTAGACCCAGCCATGTTTTTACTGTGCTACGTAGTAGCCGGTCCAGCAGTCGCAGCCGAACTATACTGTAGTCGCAGTGGTCGGCCCGGTAGAAATGCCTGGGGATTATGAAGGTCTTAAGCAGCCAAATCTTTTGAGGGGCAGTTAATGGTGTCGCCCCTACCTTATCCAGCGCCACTTGTAACTCTTTGAGAATGTCGGGTTTCTCGAGGCCCCTCACTGGACCGACCTGAATTCCCAGATATCTTACCGCCCTTCCACTTTCAACCATTTCTATTGGTGTCCCCTCGATCTGCCAGGGGGGACAGTCATTCACTTTCATTTTCATGCTGTGTTTCAAGGGGGTAACCATGAAGCCGAAGCACTCGCTTGCGTGCACCTTAAGCCCCGTCAGGGCACAGAAGTCATTCAGGATTCTGATATTGAAATCCATGTTCTTCCATGTGTCGCTGACCAGCACCAGGTCATCTGCGAATGCAAGCGAGACCAGCTTTGTGTCTGCGATCTTTACTCCCTTACCGAGGCTTTCCAGTGTGTGGAGCAGTGGATCAAGAGCCAGATTGAAAAGCAATGGGGACAGTGGGTCACCCTGCTTCACACCGACTTTCATTGCAATGGGTTCAGATTGTTCTCCCCCGGCTTCAATGCAAGTTACGCCCCCGTCGTACGAGCTTTGTATTGTGTTTATGATGTGTTCATCCAGACCTCTCTGCCTGAGCACTGCAAGCAAGTGCTCGTGTGTCACCGTATCGAAAGCCTTTGCCACATCCACGAGCACCACCGCTAGTGACTTTCTCTCCCTCCTGCTGGCTTTAACCAGACTTTGAAGGATATGAAGATTCTCACTACAGCCAGGAGAGTCCCTGAACCCTCGCTGCCTGTCGTGGATAGTGCAGGCTTTCGTAAGGCGCCCATTTAGCAGTCGTGAGAACAGCCGCATCAGCATCGAGCCGATAGTGATTGGGCGCCAGTTATTCGGGTCATTCAACAGCAGAGGGTCGGAGGTCTTTGGTATCAGTACAGTTCTCGCGGGCTTTACACACTGAGGTATGAACCTCGCCGCAAGCCAGCTGCCAAAGAGTTTTGATAGCTTCACACCCTTCGGGTCCCAGAGGAGTAGGTCATCCCGCCCGATGCCGTCCGTGCCTGGTGCCGATTTCCTGTCCGTCTTTCTGAGGTGTGTGAGCACCTCTTCGGGGGTGAACAGGGTGGAGAAGTGTTCGTTGTCCGCCCCGCTGGCGGCCTTAAAGCCTCCCAAGCCCTTGAAGGCACCTTCTGACCCCATCCAACGCCTTTCAAACACTTCGTGTAATTGAGGCAGCGGGACTGGGCAGTCGGTCGCTTCACTCCCGTCAAGGACATAGCTAACAAGCTTAGCCGGGTCCGTACTCATTAGTTTTCTGAGTTTATGGACCTCATCCCTCTTCATTTCTCGCTTGCTTTGGGGCTTCATCGGCTCGCCAGCTTTGCTGTTCTTTTTGGTCGCTGGACCTTTTCTTCTCGCCTCCCTTATCACCATCGCCGTAGCGGTCTCAATGGCCACTGCTGCGCCCGGGTCCTTCCTGCTTGCCAGTGTGAGCGCCCGCCTGATTTCGTGTTCGTGAGTGTACATGTCAATGAGAGCACCAGCTTGCCACCTTAATTTTCTGTTGAGGCCAGTTACTGCTTGTAACCCTCGTGGCTGTATCAGCAGATTGAGTTCAGCAGGGATTTCCTGCCTCTCCAGGTTTGCCTCTGTTGGCTGCAGTAAGAGCTTAGTGCTTCTCCTGTGAGATTGCCGTCTCATGCACTGTCTTTTCTCTTTCACTTCGTGGGAGGACCTACCTGGAAGCTGACTTGCAATTTCCACATTCATGTAATATACAGAGTATTGGCCTTGCTCGAGAGCCTCCTCCATCTCCATCAAAGTTTTTAGTTCTTTTACAGACCACTTAGCCTTGCGACCTGTGGTCTTGCCCTTCTTCATCGCAGCCATTCCTGCTGGATGTTCTGGCAGATTTCTCTGCCCACCCCGTGGGGTTCCGGTTACTGTGCGGGGTGCAACACCGTACCTGTGATTTTTACAATCGACTTCCACTGCCGACAACGGTTAGGAAACCGAAAAACATATAATTTTATATTATATGATTGCTGTGTGACTTTTACAACTGATTTACACAATCCTCAGCAACGGCCTGCCAGCGGGAGGGGTCGACCGAAATTCCCTACCCTCCCAAGTAGAGGCCCCGTGGGACCTCAGCACCTGGGATGCTTTACGAAATCACCGGGGGCAGAAAGGATACTCCGGCGTACACCGGGCGCCTTTCTAGGGTGAATCGTGTGAGACGAATGGCTTTAAAAAAAGATAAAAACAAAATATTATATTTTCTGTTTAACCCTTTGTTGCCAGCACCTAAAATTACCGATTTAGGGTGCTTTCAATTAAAGCAGTGGTGTAAGAACAGTTTGTATCATATATTAATGTGTGATACATCATTTTCAAGCTAAAAGTATGGAGTTCAACACAGCACACAGTTTCTTCATTTTTAAAATATATAATTGTATTAAAAATACACATTTATGCAAATTTGTATTAATTATGCGCATAAATTATGTACAATTTCTCATCTAAAGAGCAAAGTATACATTTTTATTAAAAAATTTCAACGTCAAATCAAAGCATAATCAATCAGCCATATCATTCTAAAATTTCAGCTTGATCTGAGCAAAACCTCAAATGTTACAGGCCAATATCTGGCGTCCTCCACATTATGTACATTTCAAAATTCCAGTGTAATTCAGTTTGATCAAATATGGGAGATTGCGTCACCCCACACATAGATTTGAACCTGGATCTACAGGGTGCCAAACATGCACTCTGACTGCCATACCAATGAGCCAGGCTCCATAGTGTGACAGTCAGAGCACATACACATACTACTATTTGTAGTGTAGCACTCAGTCACACTGCCCTCCTCGCGCATCCACCAACTGTACTTCTCCCATCTAGAGTGTCCCACACACACACACAAGTGCTTTACCCATCTATGGGGCCCCTCACACATGGGTCAACCTACCTGGGGGTTCCTCATACAGTTTTATGGGCACTCCTTCGATGACCTCACGACAAGCCATCCAACCTCCGACACCATTTGTAGCGAACAGAGAGCATAGTCACAGAGAGAGAGAGAGGAGACAGAGAGAGAGAGAGAGGAGACAGAGAGAGAGAGAGGAGACAGAGAGAGAGAGAGGAGACATAGAGGAAGGGGAGATAGAGACAAAGGAGACAGAGAGAGAGAGGAGACAGAGAGAGAGGAGAGATAGAGAGAGTGGAGACAGAAAGAGAGGAGAGACAGAGAGAGTGGAGACAGAAAGAGAGGAGAGACAGAGAGAGAGGAGACAGAGAGAGGAGAGACAGAGAGAGGAGAGACAGAGAGAGAGGAGACAGAGAGAGAGGAGACAGAGAGAGAGGAGACAGAGAGTGAGAGGAGACAGAGAGAGAGGAGACAGAGAGAGGGTACAAATGGTTTCAGAGGTGGGATGGCATGCCGTAAGGTCATCGGAGGTGTGCCCGTAAGACTGTATGAGGGGAACATGGGCTTTGGGCAAGGTCTACCATGTCACGGGAGCGGCTCAAAGCTGAAGGCCATGTGACATGTAATGGACCCCAGTACTTTGAATGGAAATGATAAGCTGAGAGAAGTCATAACTTTCCTTGACCATTTCAAAGAGCGCTGCAAAGCTCTGCATCAGCCCTTTCAAAATGTGTCCATCGAAAGAGAAAGCCCAGATCTGGAATTTGTCAATATATTAAAATGTCAAACTCTTCTGGCTTGTAGGCCTCTTGGCCCTTCCCCTCTTGGTCTCACACCTCTCCCTCTCGCTGGTCTTGGGTTGGCTGGCAGATTTTCAGGAGCACCCTCATCGCTGCTCTCCTCGTGGCTAATATTGCCATTACCTAAGCTGAAATCAATTGATCAGAAAAAGGAACAGTTAATTTTCTATTCTTCATTTTACACAATATATATATTGTACAGGGCTGAAATAACAAGCACACAAAACCTTGAGGTCTCAAATCAACAAAGAAATATTGACAGAATTACACTCACTATCTAACTGCACTAAAACCATAAAAACAGTCACATTTTTTCATGAATTAGGTAAGAAAAACACCTTGAAAGGAAAAGAAATACTGATTTATCTTTTATTCTAAATGTCTTGTAAGTCCCTGCTTGCTTATGCCTTTCAAATGCCAAAATGAAAATCCAGTAACGTGTCGTTTGCTATTACAAGGTGGGTTTGCGTCAGCTTTGCGGTAAACAAAACACATGTGAATGTTCGCCTCACAAATGTCTTATAAATCTACAAATCTAGCCAAGTTCAAAGCCGAGCACAAAACTAAATACAAGTTTTGACCAAGTTCATTATTTACTCCGAGAAACAAATGAGGAAAGCATGTATTTCAGTGACAACTTGTTGGGTGTGTGTATTTATGATGAAACGTACCTTGTGATAGAAATGCAGTCGAAGTACTTTTCTCCGGCGCTTTCTCCTTCCAATCCTCGGTAAAATTCAAACTTTTTCTCCAATATAAATCCTTCCAGGACCACTGTGTACATTGCTTTCTTGGTCACTCGTCATACATTTGAAATGCTGCTTCTTTTTGTGCTGAAAATCGCTATTTCTCAATGAGGTGTCGCATACTCGCGGACGCCATGTTTGATTTTCTGACCTCAGTCACGTCACTCGCGTAGCTTGATTTGACAAGTTCTGTCGGACTAGCCAATCAATAACATGGATTTAAAAAGCATGCAATCTGATTGGATGGGTCTTGAGGCTTTAGTAAAAAAATGTTTTTTCAAAAATATGTTATTTTCCGTTGTCACGGCACCAAAACGTCATCGTTCCAAAAGGAACGATATTAACACGGGGCGGCACCAAGGGGTTAAAGAACTTGCCAGGTTCTTTTCACAGTGTTTGCTGAGTTCTGTTACAGAGTTTGCCACGTTCTGTTTACAGAGTTTGCCTCACTCCGTTTACAGAGTTTGCCGGGTTGTGTATACAGAGTTTGCCAAGTTCTGTCTTCAAAGTATGCCATGTTCTGCTTACAGAGTTTGCCACGTGCTGTTTACAGAGTTTGATTGCAATTTGTGTGTTATTTTTCTCCGGGGATTCATATGCAACTTAGGACATAGTTGCTTCAGGTGGGATTTGAACCTGTGATTCTCAGATGTTCTTCTGAAATCTTACCCTTTGCGGGTTTCGAACCTGTGCTTTTCAGGTTCGTGGTGCCGCGCCCTACCCACTGAGCCACCGTGCTGATACAGAATCCCACCTGTCAGTGCGACCAAGTCACCGATTCCTCCCACAGTAAATTTCCAGGCTATTTCCTCTTTCAGAGCCAATCTTTATCCCATAATTGGGGTTATTGCTAGCCAACTTCCCTCAATCATTTGGATCAACTCTGATATTTATTTAGCCTTAATGTTCTTGAGATTCGTTTTTGCCCCGACCCTATGACAGAGTCATAGTTACTTTTCCATAAGAGTCATAGTATGACTCTCTTATGGAACCTTAAGAGACTCATAGTTACTGGTTAACCATGGGTAAAAAAAAGTTGGGGGTGCTGGCGCGAGCTCCATGGCCTACCCTCCCGAGCCAAAACGGTCAGTCCGACGACAGTGCACTTTTTTCGGACACTCTCTGAGGATTCCCCTTAAGCCTGGAGGATATCAAAAAGAGGTTTTGCCACCGGGTACCATCTCGGGACTAGAGAGCTCCTTTTCAGAAGCCTCCTGGAGGATTGTAACATGGCCCCAGAAGCTCATAGAGAGTCCGTTGATGGTGCATCTTTCTCGGGTACATGTTTTTGACATTATGGTGCATCTGGAAGTCGAAAACAAGGGACTCGAAGCTCGCAGAGAGTCCGTTGATGGTGCATCTTTGGTGGACACATGTTTTTGACATTATGGTGCCTCTGGAAGTCGAAAACAAGGGACTCGAAGCTGGTAAAGAGTCCGTTGATGGTGCTCTGTCCTCGGACACATTATGTTCACATCCTGGTGCCTGTGGAGGATGTAACTAGGGGTGTAGCTGCACATGGCCAGTCCGCTGAAGGTGACCTATTCTCGGACACATTCTGTCACATCCTGGTGCCTGTGGAGGATGTAACTAGGGGTGTAGCTGCACATGGTCAGTCTGCTGAAGGTGACCTATTCTCGGACACATTCTGTCACATCTTGGTGCCTGTGGAGGATGTTACTAGGGGTGCAGCTGCACATGGCCAGTCCGCTGAAGGTGACCTATTCTCGGACACATTCTGTGACATCCTGGTGCTTTTGGAGGATGTAACCAGGGGTGTAGCTGCTCATGGTGCTCTGTCCTCGGACACATTATGTTCACATCCTGGTGCCTGTGGAGGATGTAACTAGGGGTGTAGCTGCACATGGCCAGTCCGCTGAAGGTGACCTATTCTCGGACACATTCTGTCACATCCTGGTGCCTGTGGAGGGTGTAACTAGGATGATTTTCTTTGTTTTAGAAGGATTTTGCAGGACTCGCAGCACACTCGCAGAGTCATATCTAAACAACTCAAAAAACATTCTGGTTAAAAATCTTAGATAATATGACACACACACACACACACACACACACACACATACACAGCTCCCCTCCCACCTCCCCCCTGGCTGACTGCCACACAGCTTCTCCAGCCACTAACCATCTAACTAATAGTTACAACTCAATAGCTAAACATACTTGTAATAACAGAACACTCACCGTCTTGAAAACTCACGGCAATCTTGAAAGAAATGTCTCTGAAATTTGTCTTTAAGAATCTTGCTGCTCCACTCTCCAGCTCTTTCTCCCACAAAATGGCGACAGAGTAGGTCAGGCTTATATACTGGGGAGAGATTCTGAGAGGCGGGTTAAGGCTTTGCTTCAGGGGGACTCTTGAAACAGTCAAAAGAGGAATTTGAGGAATTTGAGGGTGCCTTGAAACTTTCTCGGTGTGTGTGTGAAAGAGAGAGAGTTGTGTGTGTGTGTCTTTGTGTCTGTGTGCCTGTGTGTGTGTCTGTGTGTCTGTGTGCCTGTGTGTGTGTCTGTGTGCCTGTGTGTGTGTGTGTGTTGTCTTTAGGTGTAAATGCAAGCTGAGTGCTGATGTAAATGGCTGAATTCCTAGTGCTATGAGAGCTGCAGTGGTAGCACAGGAAGAGATGACAGATTTCTCCTCCTTTTCTGTCAGAGTCAACCGTGGCCTACTGGTTAGGGTTAAAAAAAAAGAGGGGGAAGAGGGAAAAAGGAAAAAAGAGAGGAGAAAAGAAGAGAGGAGGAAGGAGGAAGAAAATTTGGGTGTTTCTGCATCCATACCTATCTGAGAAATGCATTTCTAACTGCTTTAACAATATTTGGACCCACAACTGGTTTTGTCTGCAGACGGGATACGAACCTACGATTTGGGAATTATGAGTTCCGTTTTTTTCACATCCTCTCCGCGGATATTTATATCAAATTAAGAGCTCCATAAGTGCATTTCCCATAACTTACAGAACACATAAAATTAGTATAATTGACACAATAGGATACAAATCAGCAACATAAAAACTATTAATGAGAACACATAACTCAACAACCCCACTATATTTCTATCTAAATTTAAACAATTGTCTCATACAAATACATTTGTGTTCTTTATGTGTAATAATTATTTATTTCTTCTCCCACATACCTGTACCTGAAGAACCAGAATGTCCACTGCCAAGGGATCATCGCATGCAGATCTTTCCATAATTCAGTGTCTATCATTTGTATTGACTAGTTAATAACATGCAATGTTACTTTTATTAATGTTGTCCTTGGCATCATCCCTGTATATTATTTTTCATCATCATCATTATTATTATTATCATAACTGTTATTATTGTAATCTGTGTGCTTTTTTAACACACATTTTCATTGAAAAACCCCCTTGTACAGCAACACTCAGGTCACAGACAACACTCAGAATCAGAAATGGTTATACAAATGTGTATTTGCCACAAGGAGACTGGATACAAGACTGTAGGCACAGAGCCACCGTACATAGAACCCCACTAGGCGATAGGCATAAACACCACTAATAGCCAACCATGTATAACATAAAAGCATCCACACAATGTCCACACAAAAGCATGATACCGCCTTCCCCCCAAAAGGTATTATCAGTTTGCAATACTAAAACCACGCCCCACATATAAAATCGACGGAAAAAAAAAACACAGCAATAGTGTCCCACACCAAAGAGGAGTTAGCCAAATCCAGTATACAATCCACACAGCAAGTTGCTACCGGCCAGTGTGGCAGGGACCCGCTTTGTCACTTTCAAGCATGGAGATGGATCTGCGCTGACCCGTCCACCAGGAACGCTCCCCAATAGCACTACGATGATGCGCAGCTCTCCCCCCACGAGGAATTTCCAACTACAAAGGGACACAATACAAACAAACAAACACTTAGAGCAGCCCACATGCCATTCAGTTGGGAGAACCAGTGACAAACCAAATGACCAGTGTGGTGGAAGTAAGAACCTCCTTTTTGCCTGGCAGCTGGAGAGTGTTGAGCAGTGTGTGAGTCTGTGTGTGTGCATGTGTTCTACCTGCATCTCTGTCTTTGTGTAGAGAGTTGAGGTGTGCGTGTGTTCCTGCCTCTGTGCTTGTGTGCGTCTGTGTGTCGTTCCTGCATGTGCCTGTCTTCCTGTGACTGTGCGGCATGCGTGGGTGCCTGCTTGTGTCTGCGTGGCTCTCCTGCCTTTACCTCCGCGGCGTGCCTGCCTGTGTCTGCGTGGCTCTCCTGCCTTTACCTCCGCGGCGTGCCTGCGTGGCGTGCCTGCCTGTGCCTGCGCGGCGTGCCTGCAAGCCTGCCTGCATGCGTACACCTGGGTGTGTATCTGTGTGTGTTCGGTGCCTGTGTGCGTCTGTTTGTGCGTGCGTGTCTGCCTACCTGCATCTGTCTGTGCTTGCCCGATGGTGGGTGTCTGTGCGTCCTGGCCTGCATGTGCCTGCCTGCCTGTGACTGCGCAGCGTGCGTGTCTGCCTGCCTGTGTCTGTGTGGCTCTCCTGCCTGTGCCTACGCGGCGTGCCTGCCTGTGTCTGCGCGGCGGGCCTGCAAGCCTGCCTGAATGCGTACACCTGGGTGTGGGTGTGTATCTGCTTGTGCTCGGTGCCTGTGCGCATCTGTTTGTGCGTGCGTGTCTGCCCACCTGCATATGTCTGTGCGTGCCCGCTTGTGTGTGTCTGTGCATCCTGGCCTGTATATGTGCATGCGTGTGTCTGAGCGTGTGTGCATGTTATACCTGCATCTATGTCTTGTAGGCCTTCTCTGTCTAGAGTCTGAAGCACTTCCCCGGACAGCCTCTGGCTCTCCCTGCCTTCTGCTGGGCTGATGCTTTACAGAGACTGTCAGCAGCAACGACTCCACCCCGATACGGGGGTTTGACACCTGTAAACACAGACACACACACATTCAATTAGTTCCCTTGATATGAACTAAAGAGGCAGGAGGCAACAGCAACTCCAAATAAACTTGGTAGGTGTGTTACCTTCCTGCCAATGACAATCCACTCTGTGTCTGCCATCTCCTCGTGTGACTTTAAAGATGTTGCCTTTGGTGACATATGCATGCACATTGTTTTTAATGCATGACAATAACATAAATGCAGGAACATGAAGAGCAGACCATCTACCTTGTTATATTAATAACCCTATGAAAAACACAGTGGTGGCAAAAGCCACATAGGCTATACTTTGTCCGTGTTTGAAACACAGCTCATGAATTAACCACACTACATATTACTAACAGATAACATAAGCAAAGGATTTGCTGATGAGAACGGGTGAAATTCCATGACATCAACAGTGAGAGTAGCTACCTAAACATGTGTAAAAGAGACTGTATTCATATGACTACCTCCCAATAAATTCGTTTATGCATCTGAATTTAAACGATCGTGTAGAAAATACTGATTCACAGTCCAAACATTCTCATTCATTCATAGCACTCGTAGCTAAAAGCCTCCTTAATAAAGCTTACTTCCAGTAAGATAAGGGAGTGTTTGTAACTTAGCTATATGGCTAAATACATCGATACGACAACATAAAACAACAGTGATTGTAGAAACCTAAACATTTGTAAAAGAGCCTGTATTCATATGACTACCTCCCAATACATTATTTTATACATCTGAATTTAAACGATCGTGAAGAAAATACTGATTCACAGTCCAAACATTCTCATTCTCATTCATAGCCCTCATAAGCCCCCATAATATAGCGAACTTCCAGTCATAAGGTAGTGTTTGTAAAGTAGCTAGATGGCTAAATACATGGAAACGACAACATAAAACAACGGGTGAAATGAATTATAACTTAAGTTATATCATACAACACTAACAATTAACATTAGCAATGGAAACGCTGATGAGAACTAATGAAATTCCAGTCCGATAACAGAGTGTTTGTAGCGAAATTCCAGTCGGATAACCAAGAGTGTTTGTAAGGTTGAAAGCTAGCTAAACATTAGAGGTTAAATTGGTTCAGTATCTAACAGCAGTGTGTTAAATGTGTTAATACTCACCAGGTCAAGATAATCTGCCTCGGTTGATTGCCCGTAGTTTAACTTCATTCTTTGAATTACCCGCACGTAGCGTAAACAATGTGACGTCGCCCCTCCAGCATTTCTCCTGACGTTTCTCTGCAGGATTTCTGCCGTGATTGGTCAATTGTTCTCAACTCTGCAAACTGGTGTGAACGTGATTGGCCAAATCTTTTCAGAATCTTTTCAGGTCCAAAAAAAATTAGCCGGTCGTGTAGTCGGCAGCTGGGGCTGGTAACCGGAGGGTGTCCGGTTCGATCCCTGACCAGAAGGAAAAATGAGAAAATTACAAATTTTTTAGCTTTTTGCTGGTTTTTATATGGTTAAAAAGGGACGTTTGGGTAGGGACAATTGGGAACATAACTGACATCTGAGGCACTTTTGGGACATTTGGGTTTCCGAGAATATTGCATGGTCGTCGGACTGACTATTTTGGCTCGGGGGGGTCTACCATGGAGCTCGCGCCACTACCCCCAACTTTTTGGGACAATTGAGAACATAACTGACATTTGAGAAGAATAAAAACCACAGTAACAGTGACTCTCTTAAGGTAAAGTAACAGTGACTCTCTTAAGGTTTATATTTTGCTGGTTTAACCGGCCGGGTTGGGAGTTCTTTCTGTGGGGCAGCCGTGGCCTACTGGTTAGGGTTTAGGGCTGGTAACCGGAGGGTTGCCGGTTCGATCCCCATTGGGACATTTGGGTAGGGACAGTTGGTTTAGGACAATTGGGAACATAACTAACATTTGAGGCACTTTCGGGACATTTGGGTTAGGACGTTTGGGAACAAGCCTTGCCCGCTTTGCGACATAGTCCGATCTCGAGACAATCGGACATTGCCTCATGAAAAAAGCTTAAATCAAAAATCTTGGTCGCAAAAAATTCCAAGGGAATAGGGAGGAGACGAAAATGTTGTGAGAAATGCTTGGAACCTGTACCATCACGGTAGCATAGCGGGTAGGGTACAGCACTACGAACGTGAGAAGCAACGGTTCAAAACCCGTTACCGCACTGGACGCCTCGCAGCGCCTATCTCCGCCACTCCGGATTCGGGGATCGGTCCGCACACCCCGCACACCCCACGCTACGCCACTGGCAAGACGATGTAATTCCACAGCTACATACTGCCAAATCACAGTAATCCAATGGCATGACAACTGTGAAATTACAATATACCGCTGTAGTTGCATTGCATTTTACTGTGAATTTTTTACAGTTCATTACTGTAAAACATGTGCAGTACATTACTGTGAAATATTTACAATAAATTACTGTAAAATTACCGTGAAATGAATGCAACTATTAGCCAGGAGTTTACTGTAAAAGTACGGTGAAATATTTTACAGTGCGTAAAAGAAATGAAATCGTCCGTAAAATGCAAAGAGCAACTGTAAAACCACTAGTCGCAGCATTCCAAGCATATTTAAAGGAATTTGTGAACCTGCAGGGATCTGTGCAGCAATTAATTAAAGATGAGGATGAAAAGAAAGGCGATCGACTCAACTGGTATGAGCCGAGATACCTAGGTTTCAAGCAGTATTTAGATTCTGTTACGGAATGGGTCAATAAGGAAGATGAGGACGATGAAAATGTGGAGAAAGAAAGGCTAGAAGAGGGAGAAGAGGAGCATGACATAAATGATACATTGTCTGGTGCGCTCGTTGTCTGGTTTACTAAAGTATCCTACGCCAACAGAGTACAACGTCCCTGTGACCGTACAAAGGCCTGCGAGAACCCTTCACCGGGAAACCTCTGCTACTCCAATTGGAACTCGAACTAGCTTTGCGCAAACCCCACGCCCACCGCCTATTGACGCTACACCTTCACAGCCTACAGGCAGCACAGCGAGGCCAAGGCCAAGTCCAAGCACAAGGCCAATCGCAGGTAGTTCAGTTGGCAAAAATATCACAGATGTTCTAAAAAGACAAACTGAAATCACTGAAATGTTAGTGAAACAGCAAGTGCTTTCACTTGACATAGAAGACATAGAAGTTCCCATATTTGATGGTGATCCGTTACAATACAGGACAGTCACGAAAGCATTTGAACAGTGTGTTGAAATGAAAGCTGAAAATATGAGTGACAGACTGTACTACCTAAAACAGTACACAAGGGGTCAGCCCAGAAACCTTGTTAGTAGCTTATTAGTGTGCTTGCCCGAAGGGAAGCACAGTATTGTTATCGTCAAGTTTTCTTTATTAGTGTGCTTGCCCGAAGGGAAGCACAGTATTGTTATAGTCAAGTTTTCTTTATTAGTGTGCTTGCCCGAAGGGAAGCACACTATTGTTCTTCGTTTTTTACTATTTTTTTTATTCTAGTAGTTTTTCTTGCAGCTAACTACTCCTCGCCCGATTGAGATAGAGACGCCGTTCGAACACCAAAACGTCCGGCCCGATCCGGTGCAAGCTGCTATGACTTTTTGTGGCGGTACTCCTTGCCCCTCCTTTTTTATTCCTCTTTTTCCATCACCTTTTTTCTCCATAGACTTGCATGGCAGAACTTTGAGGCATTATGACATCATAATAGGCTCATTAAACTGGCTTGCACCTGTGATTCACTGACAACTCTCACTGACACCTGCGCATGGTTCCTCTTCTCTCTCTGTCCCTCTCCATTCAACTGTATAACTAGGAATATTAAGAGACACCTTCCATACCAGGGCTCTACTCACTCATGCATACTCACTCATGTTTACTCACTCGTGCATACTCACTCATGCATACTCACTCGTGCATACTCACTCATGCATACTTACTCATGCATACTCAATCATGCTTACTCACTCATGTTTACTCACTCATGCGTACTCACTCATGTTAACTCACTCATGCATACTCACTCGTGCTTACTCACTCATGTTTACTCACTCATGTTTACTCACTCATGCATACTCACTCGTGCATACTCAATCGTGCATACTCACTCATGCATACTCACTCATGCTTACTCACTCATGTTTACTCACTCATGCATACTCACTCATGCATACTCACTCATGCATACTCACTCATGCATACTCATTTGTGCATACTCATTTGTGCATGCTCATCCAGCAGGGAGAGCTGGAGAGCTGACACCTGCCCCAATTCCAAGGCACTTGTTCTCTCGGTCATGGCCGCAACAGAGCAAGCACACTCTCGCAGTTCGTTCACGAAACGCATTCTAGTTTATTTATTTATTCCGTACGTTTTTCTTGCAGCTAACTACTCCTCGCCCGATTGAGCTAGAGACGCCATTCAAACACCAAAACGTCCGGCCCGATCCGGTGCAAGCTGCTATGACTTTTCGTGGCGGTACCCCTTGCCACTCCTTTTTTATTCCTCTTTTTCATCCCCTTTTTTCTCCATAGACTTGCATGGCAGAGCTCCCTGTCATTATGACATCATAATAGGGTCATTAAACTGGCTTGCAGCTGTGCTTCTCACTGACACCTCCGCCAAATCCAAGGAACCGCATTTTCTCTGTCCCTCTCAATTCAACTTTGAAAAAGAATAAGAGGAACCGTATTTCTCTGTCCCTCTCAATTCAACTTTGAGAAAGAATAAGAGTAACTACAGTTTCTAACCTAGCTACCGTATTTCCACTTCGTTAAGGTGAGTTGAATGGCAGCATTTTCAGTGTACTGACTGAAATTTTAATGGCAACTGATAGTTAGCCGTAGCAGCTAACATATAAATTAACGTTCCGTTAACGTTGGAGACGCCATTTTCCTTAATTCAAGTTGTGAAGTAAACCTTTGAAGTAATTCATGAATTTAGTTGTGTGGATATAGTGAGCTAAGGCTTGTATTCCCACTACGGTAACGTTAGCTGTGTTAAGCAGAGCTATCCTAGCTGTGTTAAGCAGCTGTAACATCTGAGTACGGGGCTAAAGGCTAACTAACACTACGTAACGGGAGTATCCACTGGCAGTTTCAGCTAGCCGTAACGGGGGATCATTTTCCTTAATTCAAGTTGTTAAGTAAACCTGTGAAGTAATTCATGAATTTAGTTGTGTGGATATAGTGAGCTAAGGCTTGTATTCCTACTACGGTAACGTGAGCTATCCTAGCTATGCGGGGCTATGCAAAAGTTGCTTATACTGAAAGAATGGTTAACTTGTTGTGGCCGATAGCATGAGTTAACATTAACCCGTGTCCTGGGAGTAATGATTCATGAGAGACCTTGAATCATTAGGTTAACTGAAAAACGTTTGAGGATGTAGCTGTTGTAGTGTGCTCAGTTTTCGAAAACTAGACTGAAACTAAGAAGGATAACTATGACTAAATGTGACTAAAACTAATATGCACTGAATCTAAAATAGCTGCTGAATCTAAAATAGCTGCCAAAATGAACACTGAGATGTATTAATTTTGGCAGCTATTTTAGATTCAGTCTTAAGACAAAAATGCATATTAGTTTTAGTCACATTTAGTCATAGTTATCCTTCTTAGTTTCAGAAGAGGTTTTTCCTGGTTGCTAGCTCTAATCAGATGTACTATAGGCTTATAAGAGAAGACTAACTTTTTATGCCAACGAACACCAATAACTAGAACTAATTTGACAGACTATAAACCAATGTGATACACGTGCTCTCTATAGCTATACAGTAAAAGTGTTGCTTACGTTTGATACTAGACCTACAGTCTAACTCTAACTGCATTAAGTCTAACATATAGGCCTATCTTACAATAAACTTTAAGTAAAGCTGGCTATGTAACCGCATTCATTCCAATATTGTTGCAGAGATGTTTCCTTTTACCAAGATAGCAATTTCAACAATTCACTTAGCTCAGTAAGTCAGTATAACGAAACTCTGAGATACCCTCATATGTCTAAACGTCAGTGGAGCCAAAATATAATGGTTGAGCTTGGTTGCTTGCTAAAATATATTGGAAGAAGTCCCCACTACACTGATTGAGTAGATGTAAATACATGTTAATTCATAGGCACTTGTTCTCTCTGTCACAGAGCAAGCACACTCTCGCAGTTCGTTCACGAAACGCATTCTAGTTAGTGTGCTTGCCCGAAGGGAAGCACACTATTGTTCTTCGTTTTTTACTATTTTTTTTATTCTAGTAGTTTTTCTTGCAGCTAACTACTCCTCGCCCGATTGAGATAGAGACGCCGTTCAAACACCAAAACGTCCGGCCCGATCCGGTGCAAGCTGCTATGACTTTTCGTGGCGGTACTCCTTGCCACTCCTTTTCTATTCCTCTTTTTCCATCACCTTTTTTCTCCATAGACTTGCATGGCAGAACTTTGAGGCATTATGACATCATAATAGGCTCATTAAACTGGCTTGCACCTGTGATTCACTGACAACTCTCACTGACACCTGCGCACGGTTCCTCTTCTCTCTCTGTCCCTCTCCATTCAACTGTATAACTAGGAATATTAAGAGACACCTTCCATACCAGGGCTCTACTCACTCATGCATACTCACTCATGTTTACTCACTCATGCATACTCACTCGTGCATACTCACTCATGCATACTTACTCATGCATACTCACTCATGTTTACTCACTCATGCGTACTCACTCATGCGTACTCACTCATGCACACTTACTCATGTGTACTCACTCGTGCATACTCACTCATGTTTACTCACTCATGCATACTCACTCATGCATACTCACTCATGCATACTCACTCGTGCATACTCACTCGTGCATACTCACTCGTGCATACTCACTCGTGCATACTCACTCATGCACACTCATTTGTGCATACTCATTTTTGCATACTCATCCAGCAGGGAGAGCTGGAGAGCTGACACCTGCCCCAATTCCAAGGCACTTGTTCTCTCGGTCATGGCCGCAACAGAGCAAGCACACTCTCGCAGTTCGTTCACGAAACGCATTCTAGTTTATTTATTTATTCTGTACGTTTTTCTTGCAGCTAACTACTCCTCGCCCGATTAAGCTAGAGACGCCATTCAAACACCAAAACGTCCGGCCCGATCCGGTGCAAGCTGCTATGACTTTTCGTGGCGGTACCCCTTGCCACTCCTTTTTTATTCCTCTTTTTCATCCCCTTTTTTCTCCATAGACTTGCATGGCAGAGCTCTCTGCCATCATGACATCATAATAGGGTCATTAAACTGGCTTGCAGCTGTGCTTCTCACTGACACCTCCGCCAAATCCAAGGAACCGCATTTTCTCTGTCCCTCTCAATTCAACTTTGAAAAAGAATAAGAGGAACCGTATTTCTCTGTCCCTCTCAATTCAACTTTGAGAAAGAATAAGAGTAACTACAGTTTCTAACCTAGCTACCGTATTTCCACTTCGTTAAGGTGAGTTGAATGGCAGCATTTTCAGTGTACTGACTGAAATTTTAATGGAAACTGATAGTTAGCCGTAGCAGCTAACATATAAATTAACGTTACGTTAACGTTGGAGACGCCATTTTCCTTAATTCAAGTTGTGAAGTAAACCTTTGAAGTAATTCATGAATTTAGTTGTGTGGATATAGTGAGCTAAGGCTTGTATTCCCACTACGGTAACGTTAGCAGTGTTAAGCAGAGCTATCCTAGCTGTGT
The DNA here is from genome assembly GCF_963457725.1 of Sprattus sprattus. Lineage (NCBI taxonomy): Eukaryota > Metazoa > Chordata > Actinopteri > Clupeiformes > Clupeidae > Sprattus > Sprattus sprattus. The sequence goes on from NC_137918.1 coordinate 619,859, forward strand.
TAAGCAGCTGTAACATCTGAGTACGGGGCTAAAGGCTAACTAACACTACGTAACGGGAGTATCCACTGGCAGTTTCAGCTAGCCGTAACGGGGGATCATTTTCCTTAATTCAAGTTGTTAAGTAAACCTGTGAAGTAATTCATGAATTTAGTTGTGTGGCTATAGTGAGCTCAGGCTTGTATTCCTACTACGGTAACGTGAGCTATCCTAGCTGTGCGGGGCTATGCAAAAGTTGCTTATACTGAAAGAATGGTTAACTTGTTGTGGCCGATAGCGTGAGTTAACATTAACCCGTGTCCTGGGAGTAATGATTCATGAGAGACCTTGAATCATTAGGTTAACTGAAAAACGTTTGAGGATGTAGCTGTTGTAGTGTGCTCAGTTTTCGAAAACTAGACTGAAACTAAGAAGGATAACTATGACTAAATGTGACTAAAACTAATATGCACTGAATCTAAAACAGCTGCTGAATCTAAAATAGCTGCCAAAATGAACACTGAGATGTATTCATTTTGGCAGCTATTTTAGATTCAGTCTTAAGACAAAAATGCATATTAGTTTTAGTCACATTTAGTCATAGTTATCCTTCTTAGTTTCAGAAGAGGTTTTTCATGGTTGCTAGCTCTAATCAGATGTACTATAGGCTTATAAGAGAAGACTAACTTTTTATGCCAACGAACACCAATAACTAGAACTAATTTGACAGACTATAAACCAATGTGATACACGTGCTCTCTAGCTATACAGTAAAAGTGTTGCTTACGTTAGATACTAGACCTACAGTCTAACTCTAACTGCATTAAGTCAAACAAGCTATATCTTACAATAAACTTTAAGTAAAGCTGGCTATGTAAGATACTACTAATAACAATTAATAAGAGGTCAACCAAAGCGTTGTATGAACAAATGCAGTAATTTGATCAATTTACCAGCTAAATTGCTTTGGAATAACTGAACATGAATGGGGTTAAACGTTGGAAAATACAATGTTTGTAACTATAGGTCGCAAATGAGTATGACATGCTTTGCTTCCGCGTAAAAAAAACCTGCTGTGCTCCTAAATTTCTTTATGTGCTCCTTGGGAAAAACCTTAGCGTAGAGCCCTGCAAATACTCTACTTTTTTTCTCTCTCCTTCTTTCTCTCTATCCCTCTCACTCTACTTTCTCTCACACTCCATCTCTCTGCTTCACTTTTTTTTCTCCTTCTTTCAATATTTTCCCTCTTCACTCTCTCTTTACTGTCTTTATCCAGAGCCACTCTTGTTCACTCTTCTTTCTTTCTTCCACTCTTCTTTCTTTTCTTCTTTCCTTCTTCCACTCTTCTTTACTTTCTTCACTCTTCTAGGAGACTAGGAGGGGAAGAGACTAATTCCAAGGCACTTGTTCTCTCTGTCATGGCCGCAACAGAGCAAGCACACTCTCGCAGTTCGTTCACGAAACGCATTCTAGTTGCATATGGATCCTGCTGTTGCATACAATGAGGCTAAAGAACAGCTAGAGTACAATTTTGGAAACTGCTTTAAAGTTACATCAGCTTACATGAACAAAGCCTTGAACTGGCCAGCCATCAAGCCAGAAAATGGCAATGAATTAAGATCCTATGCTCTTTCTTTGCGTAGCTGTTACAACACTATGCAAGACATTGATGGTTTGAGAGAACTTGAAAACTCCACCAATCTAAAGCTAATTATATCTAAACTTCCATTTAGGATGAAAGACAAATGGCGAACAATTGTGTGTAGCTTGCAAGATACAGCCAAATGTAGAGCCACATTTAAGGATTGCTTGAATTTATCGAAAGGCAATCAAGAGCAATGCTTGATCCGATCTTTGGTGACATACAAACACCAACTGAAACTAGAGTCCCAAAACCTAAACCACAAAAAACTAGCGCGAGATCTAATACAAGTGGTAAATTCTCCAGCGTTGCTACTACAGTTGCCCAAGTACCTGAACCTAAAAGGAATGATTCATTGGAACACAAGCAGAAAACAAATGCCAAATGCCAGGTCTTTCCCCTGTCCTGACGCAGAACGTCAACATGAACGGCGCGGCAGGAAGTTCGCCATTGCTCAGCCCGAACAATGTTTTGTCACGCGTTTTCTGGATGGCTGTCCTCAACGGTATGTTTGTTTTACAACAAATGCGGTGATGGTGGTGTAATGGTGTGTTCGTGTAACAATAAACATTGTTCTTGTAATCCGATTTTGATTGTCCATTTGTCTTATTACGTTTTTATGTTTCGCTGTAACGGGCACCTGCATACATTTTGTACAGATTCACTGAAAAGAAAGTTGAATGTAAATAGTAAACATGTCTCAATTCTATTGTGCACAATGGGACAGGAGAAAAGGGTCCACAGCAGTATAGTCTCTGCTCTCGAAGTCAGCAATATGGAAGGCCTTCTGTATCATAAGCTCCCAGAGGTCTACACACAGTCAAAGTTACCTGTTTCAAAACAGCACATACCCACTCAAACTCCATAAAGAAATACTTGCAAGAAGTGAAAATTCCTTTAGGATGGGTCGTCAATGGGCTCATGCAAGAACCGACCTGTCAAGTGGAAGGTAGCCACTCCTGTACTGCAAATCGTATATCTGTGGCAAACTTGAACGACTTGTTGGTAAAACAGTATCACCATGATTTCCCAGAACTAGCAGCTGATGAGAAATCAGAGATGTCAGTCGAAGACAACAGTTTACTTCTGTAATGGAAAGTTCAAAGGAACTAAGAAATGGTCATTATTGCCTACCGTTACCCTTTAGATAGTAATATAGTAATGTGACTATGCCAAACAACTACCAACAGGCACAGCATCGTGTCATGTCACTGGAAAGGAAATTGGAAAAGAATGAACAATACCACAATGAATACGCAACCTTTTTAGAAGCAGTGATCGAAAAGGGACATGCAGAAGTGGTGCCACATGAGGAGTTGGAAACACAAATTGGAAAGAAGTGGTACATTCCACATCATGGAGTAAACCACCCAAAAGAGCTACCAGACCACTATGTCCACCTGTGGCAAGAATGGATGGCAGGGTTAAGTCACATCGAAGAGCTCAGTGTAGACAGATGCTTTAAACCGGAGGGCTTTGGTCCAGTAGCATCTGTCCAACTTCATCATTTTAGTGATGCTTCTGAAAGTGGCTATGGATGCGTCACTTACCTCAGACTCATAAATCCAAAGAATGAAGTGCACACAGCATTTCTAATGGGAAAAGCACGTGTTGCACCATTGAAACAAACTACAATGCCAAGAATGGAACTCACCGCAGCGATGCTAGCAGCGCGCATGGATGGACTGCTGAAAACAGCATTGCAGCTCAAACTGGATAATTCAGTTTTTTTGGACTGACAGTACATCAACATTGAGGTACATTCAGAATGAGAACAAAAGATTTTAAACATTTGTGGTAAACAGAGTGAACACAATCAGAGAAACAACGCAAATCAAACAGTGGAGATACATTTGCACCAAACGAAACCCAGCAGATTGTGCATCGCATGGTCTTGAGGCTATCACACTTCTGAACTCGCACACATGGCTGAATGGGCCAGAGTTTCTCAAAGATAACGAATCAGAATGGCCCAAACCTGACTTTGTCTTACAAACACGCGACGAAGATGATGATGCAGAAGTGAGAAGAGATGCTCTCATCATGAATGTGTTAGTTAAATCACAACACAATCCAACTCATTAATTCATACACTATCACTCTAAGTGGAACCAACTCACCAGAGCCTTAGCTAGGCTTCTTAAGCTCAAAGATATACTCTTGCACCTGAGTCAGAAAAGAAAAGAGATACTTACTAACATGAGTGTAAAGAACTCAGATGAAGAGGCAGAAAAATGCAAACAGCTAAAAAAATGCATGAAGGTACAACCCCTCACACTGGATGATGTCAAAAGAGCAGAGAAAGCAATGATATACTTCATTCAGATGGAAGAATTTTCGGACGAAATTGAAACATTGCAAAAGGAAAGTGCTCATGTAAGTCGTCAGAGCCATATTCATAAGCTTGATCATATTCTGCAGGATGGACTTCTTCGTACAGGAGGGAGATTAAGCAGAATGTGCCAGAGGACCAGAAACATCCTCTGGTTCTTCCAAAGCGCCACCACGTGTCCAAACTGGTACTGAAACACATCCATGAACAACTAGGCCATTGTGGGAGAAACCATATGTTGCCAAAACTGCGACAGCAGTACTGTATTCCTACAGCAAACTCCCTGACCAGAAAGATCCGCTCTGAGCGTGTGTTCTGCAGTTGCTAACATTCCCACCTAGGAGAGCAAAAGTTTGCAGACTTGCCGAAAGAAAGAATAACACCAGATTTACTACCCTTCACCTTTGTAGGAGCAGATTACTTTGGCCCAATAACAGTCAAAAGAGGACGCAGTGAAGTGAAAAGATATGGTGTCATTTTTACATGCCTCACAACAAGAGCAGTACATCTGGAAATCGCCAACTCGCTTGATATGGACTCGTGTATCAATGCAATCCGCAGGTTCATAAGCAGACGAGGCCAGGTAAAGCAAATAAGATCTGACAATGGAACCAACTTGACCTCAGCTGACCGTGAACTTAAGGCGAGACATGGCAGGTGAATAGGGTACAACATTTAAATACAAGGGATCACCATGAAACTTTACCAGTTGATTACATACATCATTACAAGAAAAAAATGTATTACAAGTTTTTGAATTTTGCATATTTAATTATGCTAATTAGGCTGGATCTCATTAAATATGCACGTTTTTGCATATATTTCAGGTACATGAATCTTAAACTGTGATAAAGCCAGGACCTTTGTTCATATATCAAATGACAAAAAATACTCAGATGGATTTTAGGATATCTGCTTTTATGACCTGGGTAATCAAAATATACTATCCGTGGCCTTAAAAACCCTATTTTCGCCATGATTTCCAGGTAAGATGACCCATAAATCTGGCCAGGAACAATTTATAAATAAATCCATCTGTAACAATGCTGTGTGTGCAACTGGGAAGTGTGGTGCACCTAGGTTCTACATAGGCTGAGAAATGTGTACCTAAAAATGAAAAAACACTCATTTTGAGAAAACCGCATTTAAAGACAACACGTGGGGCACTGAGCGAATCACGTTAGCAGAAAAGCGCCGTCAGCCAATGAATCCCTTCAGAAAGTCAGGATTGGTTGCTGAAAAAAAAGGAAATGCCCATATTTGGATTACACAGCCTTCTGATCGAGGCTCATAGCTTTAAAGTCATTCCAGACATGAAAGATGTCGTGTAAAAAGACGAAACGCTGAACGTGGTTCAAGGGAGAATTCTTGGTAAAGTTAGGAGAAAATGGATGCCGCGGCTGAACTAAATGCAGTGAAACAGACACTTAAATGTGTAATTTTGACGTTTTCTTTATGGTAGTATGAAATATAACAAGTTAAAGAGGCAAACTAGCCCAAAATCTCAAATTTGACCAGGGCATGAAAAAAATCGATATTTCACCTGCCGTGTCTCGCCTTAAATATGCCATTAGAGAATGGAATCAAAGCAGCAAACTTCAAACTGCAGTGCAACAGAAAGGCATTGAATGGATTTACAACCCACCTGCAGCCTCACACTTTGGAGGTGTATGGGAAATACTTATTAAACAAGTCAAACAAACACTTCTTGCACTTACAAAGCAGCAAACATTACACGACGAATCTCTTCATACCTTCATGTGTGAGGTGGAAGCGATCATTAATAGTCGCCCCACTTACTTCTATGTCAGATAGTCCCAATGACTTAGAACCTTTAACGCCCAACCACCTCTTGCTTCTTAAAGGTCAACCAGTTTTACCCCCTGGTTTATTTCAGAAATCAGACTTGTACACTAAACGCAGATGGAGAGCAGAAGAGTACAATATTTAGCTGATATTTTCTGGAAAAGATGGATTAGGGAATATCTTCCTACTTTACAGGAAAGACAAAAATGGTTCAAACAGAAAAGAAATTACATGTGTGGAGATATTGTGTTAATTGCATACCCTACTGCCCCTAGGGGTTCTTGGATGTTGGGGAGGGTTATTGACACAAAGAAAGATTCCAAGAGAATTGTTCGTAGTTTAAGTCTGAAAACAAAGACAAGTGTTTTGGAAAGACCTATTGCAAAGGATTGTTTACTGTTGGAAAATGACATGTAAATATGTATAAATGAATGTTTGAAATGTGTATATGATGTTACGTACCTACATGAATGGACTGATACATGTATACTGACATCCTGGGTCAATACATGCGACCCTGGAAGAAGATTTCGTTTCATGCACACATGCGCACATACGCGTATACCAGTGGCGACTTTTGGTCATAAAAATGAGGGAGGACAGGTGGTGAAGAGGTGGGCGGTGGTGAGAGAGAGAGACCTGGAGGTTATCTTGGTATTTCGGGGCTTGGTGAGGCACTGTTAAAGGGGTTGAATTGTTTGTAATAAAGTGGAATTTATTTGAAAAAGTAATCAAGTCTCCTGGATCTCTGGGTGGCAAATGTATCAATTACATGCTCATACCACTGGGGGTCTTGTTGGAGACATTGGTGATGTGTTAGCTATGTAGTCACCCCAATAACCCCATCCCTTCCCAAAGACCAGACTTCCTTAAAGGGGAAAACTAAACACAGAACTTATTTTCCCCAGCAGTATCATAAAAATAATAATTCAGTCAAATACAAATCACATAGCTTCTTTCAAATTAAACCTTTCTCTTAAAACACAGGGAATCCTTTCTAAACCTTTCTCTTAAAACACGGAATCCTTTCTTTTAAAACACAGGGAATCACTTTTCACATTAACCATTCAATTCAACCAACAAAATAGTACATGAAATCACAGTAGCTTCAATACATATTATATAAGGCATTTAGTCCATCCACTGCAATGTAACTGTCCATAAAGTTCGTGCTGCTCAATTCACCAGTCAGTCAAGTGTCCATTTCACTCACGCAAGTCAGTCACGTATCGTACCTTTGGTTCAGTTGTAGCAGCAGCTTTGGCAGTAGCGGTGGTGGTAGGATTAGCCGTAGCAGTAGCTAACTCTTAGCCCAATGCTACTGTGGAGAATTTGGAGTGGCAGAATGCTAATGGGAGGAGACACGAGTGGAGGGGGAGGGAGAGAGTAGAGAGCAATACACTTGAACCCGCCGTGCAAATCACTGTGTACCGTGGACTCCGACGCCGTCTTCTCGCCAGCCGTCCCCCGGTTCTTTTGATTTACAGCTTTCAGTTCGTTAGAAACACTTCCCATCAGCTACAACACCGCGCTGTCATCTTCTCCGAAATACCTGTTGCTCTGCCCTTCATTCTGATTGGGCACATCGACAAATGCCGCGTTGCCGATTGGCTGCTTGATGACAGGCTAGCATTTCGAACTGACCCGCCCAAAGGGAGGACCGTCCTCCCTTTCCTCCATTCACTTCAATGTTAAAATGAGAAGCCCGCGCTTCGCCCAGGTTTTGAGCGCTTATAATGGGAGTCAATGAGGGGTTAGGGAGGACGGTCCTCAGCGGACCGTTTAGCGATTTAGAAGTGCTAAAATAGACTTTTACCGCTAATAACCTATCAAAAACCTATGAAATACTTTAACAATTATTTAATAAATATGTTTTATTTTTATTATAATTTCTTCTGTCATTTTTTTTAGGGAGGATCTTCCTCCCTTTCCTCAATGGGGGAATCGCCACTGGCGTATACATTACACCACATATAAGTGCAGAAATGGACATTTGAATTGCACTTGGCCTATTGGCATAATGGACTATTAAGTTACACTGAACATAAGATGGACTCTCTAAATAATGATTATGACACTGATGGAATGACCTGATTTGTAAAAAAAAAAAAAAATGGTACTGATATTTGAACTGATGTGGAAATGGTTTATATTGTTGTGGAAATGGCTCCATATTGTTGTTTATTTGTTATTGTACCTGTTAAGCCGGTAGCAAGAGGGCCGGTGTGTAGGAGCCAATTGTACCTTTGTTGGATTTCTTTTTCTTTTAATCGAATGTTGAGCCACCCTGCTGGCAGAGTTGATTGATGACACTTGGCATGTTCATTGGTATTGCCTCACCTGTGTTGATTTGGGATATAGGTGGCCACTGGGCTAGGGCATTTGAACATTTTATTTTCTTGGAACCTGGAGACCCTGGCATGCACATGGTTTTTCAATTGTTTCTGTTGATTCTGTTGTTTGATTCTGTTGATTCTATGAGTTTATTGATACTGTAAATTCTATAAGTTAATCTCTCTGTTTTAGTTGCATCGTCAACTTTATGATTTATACTTCAGTGACAATTTTAAGTTATTAAAACGGAACTATTGAAAACTCCGACGGCGTCTTTATGAAGTGACTAAGGAAAGACATCTTTCAGTTTCACAGATTTAATATTGCATTGTTTATCCAAGGCACATGCAGTGGTGCCCCTTCCCCAAATCGTACACAAAATAAATTCGTATTGAAAGCCAAGCAAGATTGATACAAGCAACGCATTACTTGTCTATGAGGAAAATCTTGGCGGCGAAAAAATGGCTTTAAAATATCTTACCTGGAGGCTAACGTTAGCTTACTTTAACTTTCACGCTAATTTGTGTATTCTCAGTCGAATAACACACTCTATACCGGGACATGTGGAGAACATTAAATGAGAACACATCATTTGAGCTTTCCAAAACAACTACACATCCAAAACAACTATACATTACTTGTCTGTGAGGAAAATCTTTGAGGGGAAAAATGGCTTTAAAATGACTTAGCTGGTTGTTGCTGCTGGAGGCTAGCGTTAGCTTACTTTAACTTTCACGCTAATTCGTGTATTTTCCGTCGAATATCTAACACACTATGACTAAAAAAGACGTGGAGACAATTAAAATTAAATTTTACAAATATAAGTTACCTCTCTGTGAGGCAAAGCTTCGCAGAGAAAACAGCTTTTGAAATGACTTAAAAAGTGTTCATTAAGTGACCTGACCTTGATCCAAAAATCGTTCATTTACTAACCCAGACAACTTACGTTATTATAAAGTTATTATTTTAGAGTTGTGACAAGCTCTCTGTCAACCTTACCTTTATCTTATCTCTTCTTTGATGCTGTATCCACCTTCGCATGTGCTGCCTCTGTATTCACCATGGATCCAACTGTCTCTTCTTGATCCCACAATGCAGCGCAGTTCAAGTTTTACAGTAATGTATTGGGTTATCTCAAAGGATGATTTGAATAGAGTATTTTAAAGTGAAATAACCCTATAAAATGCTGTGAAATCCCGGTATCGTTTTTTTCACAGTAACTTGCTGTGTCCATTGATTTCACAGTAAAGTCTACATTACAACATGACATTGTGATTATTACAGTTCAAGCCTGTAAAGTAATAATACGATAATTTACTGTGAAATATATCAGTTAAATATTGTAAAACCCTGGTAACATTTTACAGTGCGCTACTGCGCTTTAACACGCCAAGCTTCCCCCTACGTGTCCCAATTAACTTAAAAAGCTCCTGTTCATCTAATAATTCCTGATCAGGATCAGTGAATATCTGTGGTAACCCTAGGGTATCTATATGTTCTTCAGACATGTTCAAATTCGATCCAAAACTTAATTATTAACTAAGGGGATTATACAGCAATGTCCATCAACTCGAGAACCATCTCAAACGCAAAGGTCCATTCAATACATTGTATGAGCGCGGCGGCTCAAGTTCAAATGTTTGTGCGAACACAGCGGCTCAAGTTCAAATGTTTTTGCGAGCACGGCGGCCCGTCTTACAGTCTAACATTTTCTCCAACATTTACTCACATAGAGTTGGCTAAAGGTTAGGTCCGTAGTCCATCCAGTGGTAACGATGTGTCCATAAGTCGCGAACTTTCTGGCATTCCAATAAATCGTCAATCCACGTTGGACGTTCTCTTCCACCATGCGGTTTCCAAACTATTCCAAGCATGCGGTTCCAATCTCCAATCTTCTTCAAGGCATGCGGGTTTCCAATCTTCTCCAAAGCATGCAGGTTTTTCAAAAATATAGTGTCCTCCAATAGTCACTTCATACAGACGCTGTCGGAGTTTTCAATAGTTCCGTTTTAATAACTTAAAATTGTCACTGAAGTATAAATCATAAAGTTGACGATGCAACTAAAACAGATAGATTAACTTAGAATTTCCAGTATCAATAAACTCATAGAATCAACAGAATCAAGAATCATACAACAGAATCAACAGAAACAATTGAAAAACCATGTGCCTGCCGTCTCCAGGTTCCAAGAAAATAAAATGTTCAAATGCCCTAGCCCAGTGGCCACCTATATCCCAAATCAACACAGGTGAGGCAATACCAATGAACATGCCAGGTGTCATCAATCAACTCTGCCAGCAGGGTGGCTCAACATTCAATTCAAAGAAAAAGAAATCCAACAAAGGTACAATTGGCTCCTACAATGTTAATGTGACTAGCCGTAAACTCCACTAGACACGTCCATGATTTTTTATGTAGGCTACTGTTTGATCTAGCATGCATGTGTGATTGTTGCTTCATGCACCACAGACAACCTCTTGGAGTAAGTTTCTTTATTGCTGCAATGCTGGAATGCAATATGACAGGATTGGTTGGTATATGGACAAGGATCTCGGGACAACCATACTCTGTTAATCTTGTTCTGGTGCTAAATACTTAAATACAATGTATGTAGTGTGTGCATGTGTGTAATTGGTCAAATCGAATATCAAGCATAACTAGAATGCGTTTCGTGAACGAACTGCGAGAGTGTGCTTGCTCTGTTGCGGCCATGACAGAGAGAACAAGTGCCTTGGAATTAGTCTCTTCCCCTCCTAGTCTCCTAGAAGAGTGAAGAAAGTAAAGAAGAGTGGAAGAAGGAAAGAAGAAAAGAAAGAAGAGTGGCAGAAAGAAAGAAGAGTGGAAAGAGTGAACAAGAGTGGCTCTGGATAAAGACAGTAAAGAGAGAGTGAAGAGGGAAAATATTGAAAGAAGGAGAAAAAATATGCCCGCAATTTATTAGATTTCCATACAGTGCCCAGCAAAATGTGAAAGAGGATTTCCTGCGTAAAACAGGGTTCCCAATGTGCGAATATAATAAATACGTTTCATAATGTTGTTTGAAGATATTTAAAAAAAACATTGAATTGTAACCTTTTTGTTTGAAAAACTATTCAACCCCTACGCATAAGAAGAGGAAAAATAACCTATACATATAATACTAACATATAATACACATATAATAATCTATGCTTACCTAGAAAACCTATACTTACATACAGACAAATCCAGTGTTGGAGTTCATTTTTATCTTGCAACCATGCATTTAATTAAGTGGTGGTAAAAGGTCCCATGAATAACTTTTTGGAGTAGATGTTTGGGTAAATATCTAGGCCTTGTGTGGTAATCATGACACATATTAATTGAGCTATCAAAGACTTAACCTAGGCTACTTAATGACCCTAAGTTAATGACCCTAAGTAAAGTTAATGAGCCTAAGAATATGGTGGGTCTGGGGGTTTAAGCTTTGAGGGGTTACATTTACAATCATTCTCATATGAATTTCTGGGCTTTTTAAACTCAAATTTTAATATTTCTGTGAGATGATCTTGTGCATCACTTTTTTTCCACCGCAGTACAATCGCCAACTCCATGTTGGAACAAAAACAAAAAAGCTCCTGGTCCTCTCCACTCACAAGCTTAAGACCGATGTTGTGACCCGTTGGAACAGTGGGTACGAAATGCTTCAGCGTTTCTTGGAACAACCACCAGCGATCTCTGCTGCTCTGTTGTCCTCTGACGTCAGGCAGTCAGGAAGTGATATCTGCATACTCAACGAAAATGACATTACAGACGCTGAGGACATAATGCAGGCACTTCGTCCGATGTTTGTAGCCACAAAAATAGTTTCAGAGGAGAAGAATCACACTTTGTCCATCATTGCTCCAGTGCAGGCAAAGCTGCTAAATGACACACATCAGGCAATGGGGGAAAAACCCATTGTGAGGGACATCAAACAGGCAATAAATCAAGATCTGCAAAAGAGATATAGCACTGTTGAGGAGAAAAACACCCTCCACACAACATTGGCCCTGGATCCAAGATTTAAGTCACTGCCTTTTCTGACCACAGATGACATCAGTGCCACTTATTCCAAACTGGTTGTGGAGGCAGCCAGCCTTCAGAAAGGCTTTATTGAACTACTAGTTTATTATTTAGTTATTATTTTAAAATATCAGAAAGGAGTATAGAAATGATTTATTATTTATGTATTAAAACCAAGCCTATGTTCATCTGGCTACTTTGGTTATTTTCTTAAATCTGTTTTAATTGCATTGAGCATTCCAAACCTATTCCAAACCTGAGATGTTTTTTCTGTGTGTGTGTGTGTGTGTGCGTGTGTGTGTGTGTTTGTACACACGCACGCGCACACGCACACAAACACGCACGCGCACGCGCACGCACACAAAAACACAAACACACACACACATACACATACACACAAACAAACACAGACACAGACACACACAAACACACACACACAAACACACACATAGACACACGCAAACACACGCACACACACACACACACAAACAAACACACACACGCACACACAGACACACACAAACACACACACACACAAACACACACAAAAACACACACGCACACACAGACACACACAAACACACACACACACAAACACACACAAACACACGCACACACACAGACACACGCACACATATACACACACACACAAAAACAAACACACACACACAAACACGCGCACAAGCGCACACAAACACACACAAACACACACACACACACACAAAAATGCACACACACACCCACAAACACACACACACAGACATACGCAAAGACACGCACACACACACACACACACACAGACACACACACAGACACAACCACAAACACAAACACACCCATACAGTCACACTGGACCACAAGCACACACACAGAAACACACACACACACAGGGTCACACTGGTACATACACAAACATCAACACGCACCATACAATATTCAGAAACACGCTTAGAGAAAATAAGTAAATAAGTGAATAAATAAATAGCCTCCCAGTGAGTTGAGGAAAAATATTTGTTTCTGCTTGGGCTTCAATATCTGAAATGGTGCACCCCGAATGATGGAACATGAAGAAACAAAACATAACTGATATCCATCAGATAAATGGGAAACACTTTTTAGTTTAAAGTTTTATGACAACAGTATTAAACAATAAGTACTCATTTAATACAACGCCGAACTGAATATAACACACTTGGTTTCAAGTCTCTACGACTTATGGTTCCTGAGATACACAGTATTTGTTTGTAAACATTGACAATTTATCAAACATATCAAACACAAGGAACGTCCTACAGCACACGCACACAAACACGAACACGCACGCGCAGGCGCACAAAAAAACAAACACACACACACATACACACAAACAAACACACACACAGACACACACAAACACACACAAACAAACACACATACACACACACACACAAACAAACGCAAAGACACGCACAAACACACACACACACACAGACAAACCACAAACACAAACACACACATACAGTCACACTGGACAACAAACACACACACAGACACACACACACACAGGGTCACACTGGTACATACACAAACTCCAACATGCACCATACAATATTCAGAAACACGCTTAGAGAAAATCAGTAAATAAGTGAATAAATAAATTGCCTCCCAGTGAAATATTTGTTTCTGTTTGGAATTCAATATCTGAAATGGTGCACCCCGAATGATGGAACATGAAGGAATAAAACATAACTGATATCCATCAGATAAATGGGAAAAAACTTTTTAGTTTAAAGTTTTATGACAACATTACTAAACAATAAGTACTCATTTAATACAACGCCAAACTGAATATAACACACTTGGTTTCAATTCTCTAAGACTTATGGTTCCTGAGATACACACTATTTGTTTGTAAACATTGACATATCAACAGAACATATCATAACACACTTGGTTTCAAGTCTCTACGACTTATGGTTCCTGAGATACACACTATTTGTGTGTAAACATTGACATTATATCAAACACAAGAAACGTCCTAGATCCCCAAAATCTTTGCCATACAGTTTTAAGCCAAGCTGAACATAACACACTTGGTTTCAAGTCTCTACGTGACTGAGATACACACTGTTTTTTTGTAAACAATGACATTATATCAACATAACATATCATAACACACTTGGTTTCAAGTCTCTACGACTTATGGTTCCTGAGATACACAGTATTTGTTTGTAAACATTGACAATTTATCAAACATATCAAACACAAGGAACGTCCTACAGCATACGCACACAAACACGCACACGCACGCGCACGCGCACGCACACAAAAAAACAAACACACACACACACACACATACACACAAACAAACACACACACAGACACAAACAAACACACATACACACACACACACACAAACAAACGCAAAGACACGCACAAACGCACACACACACACAGACACAACCACAAACACAAACACACACATACAGTCACACTGGACAACAAACAGACACACACACACACAGGGTCACACTGGTACATACACAAACTCCAACACGCACCATACAATATTCAGAAACACGCTTAGAGAAAAATAGTAAATAAGTGAATAAATAAATTGCCTCCCAGTGAGTTGAGGAAAAATATTTGTTTCTGTTTGGGCTTCAATATCTGAAATGGTGCACCCCGAATGATGGAACATGAAGAAACAAAACATAACTGATATCCATCAGATAAATGGGAAACACTTTTTAGTTTAAAGTTTTATGACAGCAGTATTAATAAGTACTCATTTAATACAACGCCTAACTGAATATAACACACTTGGTTTCAATGTTCTAAGACTTATGGTTCCTGAGACACACACTATTTGTTTGTAAACATTGACATTATATCAACATAACATATAACACACTTGGTTTCAAGTCTCTACGACTTATGGTTCCTGAGATACACACTATTTGTTTGTAAACATTGACATTATATCAAACACAAGAAACGTCCTACACACCCAAAATCTTTGCCATACAGTTTTAAGCCAAGCTGAACATAACACACTTGGTTTCAAGTCTCTACGTGACTGAGATACACACAGTTTTTTGTAAACAATGACATTATATCAACATAACATATCATAACACACTTGGTTTCAAGTCTCTACGACTTATGGTTCCTGACAATCCTTGACAATTTATCAAACATACCAAACACAAGGAACGTCCTACAGCACACGCACAAAAACACGCACAAGCACGCGCATGCAAACGCGCACGCGCACGCACACAAAAATACAAACACACACACACACACACACACACACACACACACACACACACACACACACATACACACCAACAAACAAACACACAGACACACAAACACACACACACAAACAAACATACACACACACACACACAAACATACGCAAAGACACACACACACACACACACACACACAGACAAACCACAAACACAAACAAACACATACAGTCACACTGGACAACAAACACACACACAGACACACACACACACAGGGTCACACTGGTACATACACAAACTCCAACATGCACCATACAATATTCAGAAACACGCTTAGAGAAAATCAGTAAATAAGTGAATAAATAAATTGCCTCCCAGTGAGTTGAGGGAAAATATTTGTTTCTGTTTGGGCTTCAATATCTGAAATGGTGCACCCCGAATGATGGAACATGAAGGAACAAAACATAACTGATATCCATCAGATAAATGGGAAAAAACGTTTTAGTTTAAAGTTTTATGACAACAGTACTAAACAATAAGTACTCATTTAATACAACGCCAAACTGAATGTAACACACTTGGTTTCAATTCTCTAAGACTTATGGTTCCTGAGATACACACTATTTGTTTGTAAACATTGACATATCAACATAAATTATCATAACACACTTGATTTCAAGTCTTTACCACTTATGGTTGCTGAGATACACACTATTTGTTTGTAAACATTGACATTATATCAAACACAAGAAACGTCGTACACCCCCCAAATCTTTGCCATACAGTTTTAAGCCAAGGTGAACATAACACACTTGGTTTCAAGTCTCTACGTGACTGAGATACACACTATTTTTTTGTAAACATTGACATTATATCAACATAACATATCATAACACACTTGGTTTCAAGTCTCTACGACTTATGGTTCCTGAGATACACAGTATTTGTTTGTAAACATTGACAATTTATCAAACATATCAAACACAAGGAACGTCCTACAGCATACGCACACAAACACGCACACGCACACGCACGCGCACGCGCACGCGCACGCACACAAAAAAACAAACACACACACACACACACACATACACACAAACAAACACACACACAGACACAAACAAACACACATACACACACACACACACAAACAAACGCAAAGACACGCACAAACGCACACACACACACAAACACAACCACAAACACAAACACACACATACAGTCACACTGGACAACAAACAGACACACACACACACACACAGGGTCACACTGGTACATACACAAACTCCAACACGCACCATACAATATTCAGAAACACGCTTAGAGAAAAATAGTAAATAAGTGAATAAATAAATTACCTCCCAGTGAGTTGAGGAAAAATATTTGTTTCTGTTTGGGCTTCAATATCTGAAATGGTGCACCCCGAATGATGGAACATGAAGAAACAAAACATAACTGATATCCATCAGATAAATGGGAAACACTTTTTAGTTTAAAGTTTTATGACAGCAGTATTAATAAGTACTCATTTAATACAACGCCTAACTGAATATAACACACTTGGTTTCAATGTTCTAAGACTTATGGTTCCTGAGACACACACTATTTGTTTGTAAACATTGACATATCAACATAAATTATCATAACACACTTGATTTCAAGTCTTTACCACTTATGGTTGCTGAGATACACACTATTTGTTTGTAAACATTGACATTATATCAAACACAAGAAACGTCGTACACCCCCCAAATCTTTGCCATACAGTTTTAAGCCAAGGTGAACATAACACACTTGGTTTCAAGTCTCTACGTGACTGAGATACACACTATTTTTTTGTAAACATTGACATTATATCAACATAACATATAACACACTTGGTTTTAAGTCTCTAGGACTTATGGTTCCTGAGATACACAGTATTTGTTTGTAAACATTGACAATTTATCAAACATATCAAACACAAGGAACGTCCTACAGCGCACGCACACAAACACGCACACGCACACGCACGCGCACGCGCACGCACACAAAAAAACAAACACACACACACACACACACATACACACAAACAAACACACACACAGACACAAACAAACACACACTCACACACACACACAAACAAACGCAAAGACACGCACAAACGCACACACACACACAAACACAACCACAAACACAAACACACACATACAGTCACACTGGACAACAAACAGACACACACACACACACACAGGGTCACACTGGTACATACACAAACTCCAACACGCACCATACAATATTCAGAAACACGCTTAGAGAAAAATAGTAAATAAGTGAATAAATAAATTACCTCCCAGTGAGTTGAGGAAAAATATTTGCTTCTGTTTGGGCTTCAATATCTGAAATGGTGCACCCCGAATGATGGAACGTGAAGAAACAAAACATAACTGATATCCATCAGATAAATGGGAAGCACTTTTTAGTTTAAAGTTTTATGACAACAGTATTAATAAGTACTCATTTAATACAACGCCTAACTGAATATAACACACTTGGTTTCAATGCTCTAAGACTTATGGTTCCTGAGACACACACTATTTGTTTGTAAACATTGACATTATATCAACATAACATATAACACACTTGGTTTCAAGTCTCTACGACTTATGGTTCCTGAGATACACACTATTTGTTTGTAAACATTGACATTATATCAAACACAAGAAACGTCGTACACCCCCCAAATCTTTGCCATACAGTTTTAAGCCAAGGTGAACATAACACCCTTGGTTTCAAGTCTCTACGTGACTGAGATACACACTATTTTTTTGTAAACATTGACATTATATCAACATAACATATCATAACACACTTGGTTTCAAGTCTCTAGGACTTATGGTTCCTGAGATACACAGTATTTGTTTGTAAACATTGACAATTTATCAAACATATCAAGCACAAGGAACGTCCTACAGCGCACGCACACAAACACGCACACGCACACGCACGCGCACGCGCACGCACACAAAAAAACAAACACACACACACACACACACATACACACAAACAAACACACACACAGACACAAACAAACACACACTCACACACACACACAAACAAACGCAAAGACACGCACAAACGCACACACACACACAAACACAACCACAAACACAAACACACACATACAGTCACACTGGACAACAAACAGACACACACACACACACACAGGGTCACACTGGTACATACACAAACTCCAACACGCACCATACAATATTCAGAAACACGCTTAGAGAAAAATAGTAAATAAGTGAATAAATAAATTACCTCCCAGTGAGTTGAGGAAAAATATTTGTTTCTGTTTGGGCTTCAATATCTGAAATGGTGCACCCCGAATGATGGAACATGAAGAAACAAAACATAACTGATATCCATCAGATAAATGGGAAACACTTTTTAGTTTAAAGTTTTATGACAACAGTATTAATAAGTACTCATTTAATACAACGCCTAACTGAATATAACACACTTGGTTTCAATGCTCTAAGACTTATGGTTCCTGAGACACACACTATTTGTTTGTAAACATTGACATTATATCAACATAACATATAACACACTTGGTTTCAAGTCTCTACGACTTATGGTTCCTGAGATACACACTATTTGTTTGTAAACATTGACATTATATCAAACACAAGAAACGTCGTACACCCCCCAAATCTTTGCCATACAGTTTTAAGCCAAGGTGAACATAACACCCTTGGTTTCAAGTCTCTACGTGACTGAGATACACACTATTTTTTTGTAAACATTGACATTATATCAACATAACATATCATAACACACTTGGTTTTAAGTCTCTACGACTTATGGTTCCTGAGATACACACTATTTTTTTGTAAACATTGACATTATATCAACATAACATATCATAACACACTTGGTTTCAAGTCTCTACGACTTATGGTTCCTGAGATACACACTATTTGTTTGTAAACATTGACATTATATCAAACACAAGAAACGTCGTACACCCCCCAAATCTTTGCCATACAGTTTTAAGCCAAGGTGAACATAACACACTTGGTTTCAAGTCTCTACGTGACTGAGATACACACTATTTTTTTGTAAACATTGACATTATATCAACATAACATATCATAACACACTTGGTTTCAAGTCTCTAGGACTTATGGTTCCTGAGATACACAGTATTTGTTTGTAAACATTGACAATTTATCAAACATATCAAACACAAGGAACGTCCTACAGCATACGCACACAAACACGCACACGCACACGCACGCGCACGCGCACGCGCACGCACACAAAAAAACAAACACACACACACACACACACACATACACACAAACAAACACACACACAGACACAAACAAACACACATACACACACACACACACAAACAAACGCAAAGACACGCACAAACGCAAACACACACACAGACACAACCACAAACACAAACACACACATACAGTCACACTGGACAACAAACAGACACACACACACACAGGGTCACACTGGTACATACACAAACTCCAACACGCACCATACAATATTCAGAAACACGCTTAGAGAAAAATAGTAAATAAGTGAATAAATAAATTGCCTCCCAGTGAGTTGAGGAAAAATATTTGTTTCTGTTTGGGCTTCAATATCTGAAATGGTGCACCCCGAATGATGGAACATGAAGAAACAAAACATAACTGATATCCATCAGATAAATGGGAAACACTTTTTAGTTTAAAGTTTTATGACAACAGTATTAATAAGTACTCATTTAATACAACGCCTAACTGAATATAACACACTTGGTTTCAATGTTCTAAGACTTATGGTTCCTGAGATACACACTATTTGTTTGTAAACATTGACATATCAACATAAATTATCATAACACACTTGATTTCAAGTCTTTACCACTTATGGTTGCTGAGATACACACTATTTGTTTGTAAACATTGACATTATATCAAACACAAGAAACGTCGTACACCCCCCAAATCTTTGCCATACAGTTTTAAGCCAAGGTGAACATAACACACTTGGTTTCAAGTCTCTACGTGACTGAGATACACACTATTTTTTTGTAAACATTGACATTATATCAACATAACATATCATAACACACTTGGTTTCAAGTCTCTAGGACTTATGGTTCCTGAGATACACAGTATTTGTTTGTAAACATTGACAATTTATCAAACATATCAAACACAAGGAACGTCCTAAAGCGCACGCACACAAACACGCACACGCACACGCACGCGCACACGCACGCGCACACGCACGCGCACGCACACAAAAAAACAAACACACACACACACACACATACACACAAACAAACACACACACAGACACAAACAAACACACACTCACACACACACACAAACAAACGCAAAGACACGCACAAACGCACACACACACACAAACACAACCACAAACACAAACACACACATACAGTCACACTGGACAACAAACAGACACACACACACACACACAGGGTCACACTGGTACATACACAAACTCCAACACGCACCATACAATATTCAGAAACACGCTTAGAGAAAAATAGTAAATAAGTGAATAAATAAATTACCTCCCAGTGAGTTGAGGAAAAATATTTGTTTCTGTTTGGGCTTCAATATCTGAAATGGTGCACCCCGAATGATGGAACATGAAGAAACAAAACATAACTGATATCCATCAGATAAATGGGAAACACTTTTTAGTTTAAAGTTTTATGACAACAGTATTAATAAGTACTCATTTAATACAACGCCTAACTGAATATAAAACACTTGGTTTCAATGCTCTAAGACTTATGGTTCCTGAGATACACACTATTTTTTTGTAAACATTGACATTATATCAACATAACATATAACACACTTGGTTTCAAGTCTCTACGACTTATGGTTCCTGAGATACACACTATTTGTTTGTAAACATTGACATTATATCAAACACAAGAAACGTCCTACACACCCAAAATCTTTGCCATACAGTTTTAAGCCAAGCTGAACATAACACACTTGGTTTCAAGTCTCTACGTGACTGAGATACACACAGTTTTTTTGTAAACAATGACATTATATCAACATAACATATCATAACACACTTGGTTTCAAGTCTCTACGACTTATGGTTCCTGACAATCCTTGACAATTTATCAAACATACCAAACACAAGGAACGTCCTACAGCACACGCAAAAAAACACGCACAAGCACGCGCATGCAAACGCGCACGCGCACGCACACAAAAATACAAACACACACACACACACACACACACACACACACACACACACACACACACACACACATACACACCAACAAACAAACACACAGACACACACAAACACACACACACAAACAAACATACACACACACACACACAAACATACGCAAAGACACACACACACACACACACACACACACACACACACACACACACACACACAGACAAACCACAAACACAAACACACACATACAGTCACACTGGACAACAAACACACACACAGACAAACACACACACAGGGTCACACTGGTACATACACAAACTCCAACATGCACCATACAATATTCAGAAACACGCTTAGAGAAAATCAGTAAATAAGTGAATAAATAAATTGCCTCCCAGTGAGTTGAGGAAAAATATTTGTTTCTGTTTGGGCTTCAATATCTGAAATGGTGCACTCCGAATGATGGAACATGAAGGAACAAAACATAACTGATATCCATCAGATAAATGGGAAAAAACGTTTTAGTTTAAAGTTTTATGACAACAGTACTAAACAATAAGTACTCATTTAATACAACGCCAAACTGAATATAACACACTTGGTTCTCTAAGACTTATGGTTCCTGAGATACACACTATTTGTTTGTAAACATTGACATATCAACATAAATTATCATAACACACTTGATTTCAAGTCTTTACCACTTATGGTTGCTGAGATACACACTATTTGTTTGTAAACATTGACATTATATCAAACAAAAGAAACGTCGTACACCCCCCAGATCTTTGCCATACAGTTTTAAGTCAAGGTGAACATAACACACTTGGTTTCAAGTCTCTACGTGACTGAGATACACACCATTTTTTTTGTAAACATTGACATTATATCAACATAACATATCATAACACACTTGGTTTCAAGTCTCTACGACTTATTGTTCCTGAGATACACACTATTTGTTTGTAAACATTGACAATCCATCAAACACAAGGAACGTCCTACAGCCCTCAAAATCTGTGCCATACAGTTTTAAGCCAAGCTGACCATAAACACACTTGGTTTCAAGTCTCTACGACTTATTGTTCCTGAGATACACAGTATTTGTTTGTAAACATTGACAATACATCAAACACAAGGAACGTCCTACAGCCCTCAAAATCTGTGCCATACAATATTAAGCCAAACTGAACACAACACACTTGGTTTTAATTCTCTAGGACATGGTTCCTGAGATAAACACTATTTGTTTGTAAACATTGACATTATATCAAACACAAGAAACGTCCTACATCCCCAAAATCTGTGACATACAGTTTTAAGCCAAGCTAAACATAACACCCTTGGTTTCAAGTCTCTACGTGACTGAGATACACACTATTTTTTTGTAAACATTGACATTATATCAACATAACTATCATAACACACTTGGTTTCAAGTCTCTACGACTTATTGTTCCTGAGATACAGACTATTTGTTTGTAAACATTGACAATACATCAAACACAAGGAACGTCCTACAGCCCTCAATATCTGTGCCATACAATATTAAGCCAAACTGAACACAACACACGTGGTTTTAATTCTCTAAGACTTATGGTTCCTGAGATACACACTATTTGTTTGTAAACATTGACATTACATCAAACACAAGAAACGTCCTACATCCCCAAAATCTTTGCCATACAGTTTTAAGCCAAGCTGAACATAACACACTTGGTTTCAAGTCTCTACGTGACTGAGATACTGATACTGAGATACTGAGATACACACTATTGTTTTGTAAACATTGACAATATATCAAACAAAAGGAAAGTACTACAGCCCTCAAAATATGTGCCGTAGGGCCTCATTTATAAAACGTTTTGTAGAAACCATCCTACATTTTGTCTAAGACATTTCCTGAAATGAGCGTGTGAGATCCACAGTACACACAAAAAAAAACGTGTACGCCAATCCTTTGTTTGTTTTGCCTCAATGTGCACACACATATTGTCAGACTTGCAGAGCTCAGCTAAAGGAAAATAGCACGGCGCGTGGGGGGATCTATACTTAAACTTGTGAACTCCAAGGTCCAGATCCTCCCAATTAAGCAATGATTGAAATGGCAGTCATCCAATTTACTAACGAGCACATATACAAGGGTGTCTGAGTGAACGGCCTGTTCCTCCCGTCTAAGCCTGTAAGTCACAGGAAGCTGGGCAATAAGAGGGCAGTCTGTGCTAATGCCTAGCCTCTTGAGCTATGGTAATGCTGGCCTCCAGTTGGTCGGGAAGAAGTAGAAGAAGAAGAAGAAGAAGAAGAAGAAGAAGAGCTGTCTAGTCATGTGAGCTATTGTGAGTAAAACAAGACTTTGGACCTCATTTATAAAACGTTGCGTAAAAACCATCCTACATTTTGTGGAAGACATTTCCTGAAATGAGCGTAAGTGAGATCCAGAGTAAACAGACATACACACAAAAAACACGTGTACGCCAATCCTTCGGTTATAAATCACAAATGGTCGTGAAATTGTGCGCAACTGAATCTCCGCCCTCAAAACACCCCTATTTAATCTAATCAGCATATTATCAATGCACAAACAGAGCGCATCCTCAATGCACAAACTCTCTGTGACAGTGGCAAGCAAGAAAGAAACATGTAAACAGAAGAATTAAAGTGAGGCTGACATCGACGTTCTGCTGATGGAACAGCAGATGCGGGCCAAAACATCGTTAGAAAGCCTGTCTGGTGGCGTAATGGCAAAAGCAAAGTATGTGACATGTAGAAGGCACGTCTCCAAAGCATCAGAAGGTGCATCTGCGGCAGCTTACACAAACTAAAACCAGACGTAGAGATACGTCCTTTTCTACGTCTAAGACGGTTTTTATAAATCTGTACTTAGGCGTGGATTTGATCGCACGCACAGTCTAAGATCAATTATGTGCGTAAGTACGTTTTATAAATGAGGCCCATTGTCAAACAGATCAAAACATTGAAGTCAACACACCTTCATTTATAAAACGTAGGCTACTTACGCACAGAACTGATCTTAGACTGTGCGTGCGATCAAATCCACGTCCAAGTACAGATTTATAAAAACCGTCTTAGACGTAGTAAGGACGTATCTCTACGTCTGGTTTCAGTTCGTGTAAGTACATTTCCTTGGAGCTAAGGTCCGGTACGCGATCAGGTACAATTCGCCTGGGCGAGAGTCGCCATTTCGCTTCACGCGAATCAGGCACAATTCGAGTGGGCGAGAGTCGCCACTTTGTGAATGAAGCGTGCTTCATTTAGGACGCGATCTATAGAGACGACAACTTATTCAAAGACAAAACAAATAGCTACACGTAACCTATGAACGTTGTTGAGACTATTATTAAAGATCTTACTCATTCTCGTGGTCGGTAACAACAACAATAACAAAACAGAGACAAATAGCCACACGGTCAAGCAATGTAATTTATTACGTTCTACGAATCCAACTGAAACAAACATGTAGGGTGTAAGGGGCACTGAATGGGGTGTTATTGAGAATAATGAGATGTGTTTATTTACATGGATTTATATGAGACTCTTAACCTGACATGGGCTATTGGCATCTGTCTAGTTTCCTGCAGGCTTCGGAGGGGAGGTCCCGGCGGGATGAATGAGTCGGAGTTTCAATCAATTATGATATTTTAAAAAGGAAGAGAAACTTTGTGACAAGGCGGCCACTTTTGTCTGGGAATTGCAGGAGTCGGGAGAGCAAGCCAGCAAACCATTGCACGTGGATAGGTGAGATTCGGTGTCTACTAGTAACATTAAAGATAGCATATAGGTTACCAATTGATACAGCTCGCTGTAATTTGACTAGGCAACGGCAACGCATAGCCCCAACCCTCGCACTTCCCACCTGGGTAAATGTATTGTTTCTTTTTGTGCTTTATTTCTGTTTACTCTCCATAGCTTTAATTAACACTGTGTAGCATACTTTAGCAAACACCTCTCCAGCTCACCTGGCTGTACACGGTTGCTGTGTTGGAGCCCAGCTCAGGAATTTGTTGTGTTTTGTGTGTGTAAAGAGACTGTGTCATTTAGGTCACGTTTTTGTGTCGCGATCGTATTGATGGTTTTCATTTACTTGCTTTGATTTATTTTCCTTTCATCATTGTTTCTGGGCTTGGAGTCAGTGTCTTTGCTGTTGGTACTGCAAGCAGTGTTTTATACATTTTTAACATTAGTTCGTTAATAAATTCCAATTAATATTGTACTTGCCCTTCTGCCTGTGTTTTTATTGGCCACCGAGGTACCAGATCCCTAGCGATAGAACCCTATATTTACTTCTGTTACAACTGGCGCTGCGAGCAGGGTGTGGACTGGTTTACAGTGGCCTTTAATAAGGCAATTCATTCGAAATGTCTAGTCCCCCAGAGGCTTCTGCGCAAGCACATTTTTCACCAATGCTAATGTCTCCTTTTATGCCTGGAAGTATGTACGGCCAGAGGTTTAAGGGGAAACATTCAAA
Source organism: Sprattus sprattus (assembly GCF_963457725.1). Taxonomy (NCBI): domain Eukaryota; kingdom Metazoa; phylum Chordata; class Actinopteri; order Clupeiformes; family Clupeidae; genus Sprattus; species Sprattus sprattus. The sequence goes on from NC_137918.1 coordinate 645,937, forward strand.
CATAAGCCTGTCTGAATGGATTGAAAGCTTAAATACAATGTTTCGAATGTATAGAATCCCAGACACTCTACAAGTAGATTTTGTTTTAAGTAATTTAGAAGGAGAGGCTAAACGACAAATATTAGTAGTTGCTGCTGGAGAAAGAAACACCGCAGAGAAAGTGTTTAAAAGGCTTAAATCTTTGTATGGGGATAAAATGTCTGCTTCGGTCCTTCGTTCTCTTTGCTTCAGCTGTCGACGAGATCTAGCTGAGACCGTATCGGACTTTTCTCTTCGGTTACAAGAGCTTTTTAAGAAACTGAAGGAAAAAGATGCAGAGGGTATACCTAAACATGGACGCAATGATGCGAGATCAGTTTGTGCATGGATTGCAAGTCTTGAAGAGAGAATTGCGCACCCTTACTGTGTCTTCTCTAAGTCTCTCTTTTACAGATGTCTATAAAGAGGCCTCAATTCGTCTGGAAGTATCTGAAGAGGTCGGCCTGGTGGCGTGTGATGCTGTTGGACATGCAACGAATGCTCTTACTGCTCCAGTGGATTGGGAACAACTGAAGAAAGAACTCTGAGGTGAAATGGCAGCTGAAATTTAGAGCCAGATGGCATCACTAACAAAAGGTATAGTGAGTGAACTCCGAGAAGAAATCAACCTAGCCCCTAGAGGTGCCATATGACTACCAAAGAGAGAGTCGGCCTAGTTTACCAACCTCTTCATTCCCAGCCAGTGAGTCTTTTGCGCCCCAAGCACAGCATTTGCATCAATACACCTCCGATGGCAGGCCCATTTGTAGTCAATGCCGTCAACCAGGCTATATGCAGAGATATTGCCACCAAAGACAGCGCTCAAGCTCTGTAGGGTCTTGTCCTTTAAACTAGCAGACCTCACTGATACGGGGTTGTCGGTGGGGGAAGCCGGGGACACACAAAGACCCCTAAATAACCTAATAGGACAAAGCCCCATTGTTATGGCCAAGATGGCTGGACAGGAGGTTCCATGTGTGATAGACACAGGTTCTCAAGTTAGCCTTTTAAAAGAGAGTATGTTTAAAAAGCTGTTCGGTAGCCAGGGTGCTCAGCTGCAAGATCTGATATAAGTACAATGAATATGAGGTAAGAGTCATGATATGATATAAGTACAATGCAACGGAATCTAACCAAAAGAACCATAGCAGAAGAGTGCAGAGTATTCTGCATAGTGGTAATATAAAAATAAATAGATGGGATATATACAGCATGATATGTAAGGGATAATGTATTGTCCGGAGGTCATTCTACAAAAATAATTCCCGACGGGGCGAACAACACCCCGACGCGCACGTTTCATGTGTCCCGTTTAGAAATAAATAGTTCTTCAAGCAAATAGAACTTTGAAGTTTCAGGTGTTGCATAGCAACCCATTACTTGCTGACTTCAAATTACTCTCTACTGTTGCGTTAAAATGACTGGACTTCTGGCGGAATGATATGAAAGATGTGAATTAGAAGTACAAAACCCGTTGCCAATGACAGCGGTGATTATCTTTCGCAGAGGTCTGTTAGCAGGAATTAATGTATGGGTATGACGTAGGAATGGCCCATTCAAATCAACGGTACTTTTTGGAACATTCTGAAGAGCCGTATAATAAGACAGTACAAGATATATGGGGTATGAGCAGTATTAACATTGGCAGCAATAGTTGGTCATTAGCGCAGATATGATACAGGTACATGTGAAGGTAGCAATAGAGGTTATGAATGAGGTAAGAGACATGATAAGATATATAAGTACAATGAATATGAGGTAAGAGGCATGATATGACATAAATACAATAAATAGGGACAACAATTTTAAATAAGTAGATATAGAGATGAATACACTATAAAATGTTATGTGGCTGAACAAAAAAACAAAACAATTCAACACCCACATGGTAGTTTACACAGCACCAGGTTAGAACCATCAAGGCTGGCCTTTTGTCTAGGTTGATGTGCCATCAGACCTGGTTCCTGGCTTTTTTGTGTCTTGGAACCAGAGCTATTACACTCTGATTGTTTGTTTTTTAAATAAATGACATGAAATGACATTGCTTGACCGTGTGGCTATTTGTCTCTCTTTTGTTACCGACTTTCAACCACGAGAATGAGTACAATCTTTCATAAGAGTCTCAACAACGATTATAGGCTACGTGTAGCTATTTGTTTTGTCTTTGTGAGTCAACAACGTATATGTCTCATATGCGCCCGTCTCTGTGCAATTCAGATCGCGTGTCTTTGTGAGAATTGTCAACAACGTAGCCTATACGTCTCATATGCGCCCGTCTCTGTGCAATTCAGATCGCGTGTCTTTGTGAGAATTGTCAACAACGTAGCCTATACGTCTCATATGCGCCCGTCTCTTTGCAATTCAGATCGCGTCAAGTGAAGCGCGCTTCATTTACAAAGTGGCGAGTCTCGCCCACTCGAATTGTGCCTGATTCGCGTGAAGCGAAATGGCGACTCTCGCCCAGGCGAATTGTGCCTATTCCCAGCTTTGGCCTTACCTGAAACACCATACAAAAGCTAGCTAACTTGCATAACTCACAAATTGTGAAGAAAACGGAAACACTAACACCTCGTCTTAGAAAAAACTATTCAAACATGTTTCACAGCACTTGAGAGAATAAGCCATGCAAAATAACATTCATAAACTTTCAACGCGTTTTATTTTACAAAACATCAAGCACCCACAACAGTTAGACAAGTGAACTAGGTTACTATTGTATTTTGATATGATTTTTGTCTGTATTAGATTGATCAGGACTTCACCATGCTCTTTGGGAAAGACATCTCCGGCAAGTTTATTGCAAAATGGCCAACGTTCTAAAAAGCCTAGGGTCATCACCATCAGCAAAAGCCTTCACCAGAGTACTCATCTGGATGACCTCCTGTCTACTCAGGAGGAATCCAATGATTGTGGTAGGTGTTAACGGATGAGCACGTTCACCTATGTTCTGTACGTGAACAATTGTGCATAATCTGACTACAGATGGGCTGTGTGTTGTGATTCAATTAGGATGGGACAGTGACGTGGACGCTATTCTCTTACCTCCGAGGCAAAGGGGAAAAGACAGGGGAAAATCAGTGCATCTGAGGCTGCTGACCACGTAATCAAGTTCATGAAGGTATGTTTTTGACATGAATTAATGGATGTTTTGTTTCATTCACTGTTGATTATGTAATCTTTAGTTCAGCTCATCCTCTTTTTAGATCTTTTTCATATGTTTGGAAGTGGGAAAACGTTAAAAATTAAAATAGTAAATCTTATCACTTGGGAGTGAACAAGCACGAATCTGTTCTGCATGTTTTGTCTTTCAATCTTAGGTGGGGACGAGCATGGCGACTTTCCTTGGCAGAATTGGATCTGCACAACCCTTCCTTCTCTGCGTTGGCGAAAAGAAGAGCAGCATCCAAAAGTTTTACATCGTTCTGGACCAGAAGCCCATTCCTTGTGTGGCACAGACTGCTGTGGCTGCCTTCGACGAACTGTTTAAGGCGCATTTCATGTTTGCTGTGTCTTATGATGAGACCCTCTTCAACTTCTACACCTTCATCCAAACAACCATCTATGGCATTGATGTGGCCACCGCAAAGGAGAGTCCAAGAGTCAAGGAAATCAGAGTGTTTAGAAACATTTGAATTTAAATATGTTAACGTGTTACAAGTGTAAGGTTCAGCACAGAAATTGTTCTGGGGGGGAACATGGTTGTCCATCTGTTTTTTTACAGTTATTCTGGGTTCAAGAAACACCTCTTGAAGGTACATGGAGACAGTTTGGCCCGAGATATTGTTGATAATATGGACTGTGTTGGTATGGACAGTGTTGACATGGACAGTTTTTGTGCCACTGAGCCTTTGCCAGGTCCAGATTCTTCTGTTAGTCACCAAAATCTTTTGAAAGAAAGTTCATTTGTAGATATGTGTAGCTCTGTTATCGCTCAAGTACAAGCAGCTGGAGTTGCTGAAAATACAGTGCAATCTTTAGCTTGTTCAATGGAGGAGGTTGTGAATGACGTCCATATTCAAGCACAGGATGCTGTTCTTGAACGTCTTTCGTCTGAGGTGAAGACAAAGTCAAAGAATGTTTGGAGAACTTAGAAAATCCATTCTCGCTTCTAAACACGGTAACAAAGAGGCAAAGACATTTTGAAAAAAAATTGAAAATTGTTGAGCCAGTAGAGCATGTTCTTGGTGTACGTTATGATACACGCTTAGATAAAACCACTGGTGTATATTGTCAAATTCCTGTTAATGATAATGGTACGTACCAATTTTAGGAACGCTTCAGTCAATGCTACCCAACCAGGAACTCCGTGCCTGCTTTCAGCAAGTTAAGTGTCATGAAGATGGCATTTATAGAGACACCAATGATGGTTCATACTTCAGGAATCACCCTTTATTTTCAGAGAAAGAACATGCACTCCAAATTCAGATTTATTACGATGACTTCGAAACAGCCAATCCGCTTGGATCTAAAAAGGGAGTACACAAACTTGGCTGTGTTTACTTTATTTTAAGAAATTTGCCGACCAAGCTTAATTCTGTTTTGATGAACATTCATCTGGTGTCTCTCTTTCATTCTGATGACATTAAGAAATATGGTTTTAGTCCAATCTTACAACCTCTAGTTAATGATTTGAAAACTCTGCAGACACAGGGAATCCAGGTACCGTTTTCAGATACGCCATTGAGGGGGTCTGTTGTTCAGGTTACCGGTGATAATTTGGCATTACATGGCCTTTTTGGTATGGTTGAATCGTTCAGTGCAACTTACTGTTGCACCGATTTTATTTAACTGACAAAACAAGTTTGCAGTCTGTATTTAGTGAGGATGACCCAGACCTAATTCTTCGCACAAAAGAGCTCTATTTAGAACATTGCAATAGTATGGCACAAAATCCCAATCTAGTTCACTCATTTGGTGTGAAAAAAGCCTGTCCTCATTGCAGTTTTTTCATTCCTCAGACAATTTTGCAGTCGATATTATGCACGACCTGTTGGAGGGAGTTGTGCAGTTTGAACTTAAGCTTCTTTTTCAGTACTTAATTAGGAATTCCATAGACAAAAACACCCTTTCGGAAAGGATCCAGAGCTTTAACTATGGATACAGTGAGCGAAACAACAGACCTAGTGCCGTCAAAGTTGATGATGGTAGCAATGACCTTGGCCTCAATGCCATTCAGTCATGGTGCCTCTTATGTAACACTCCCTTGATTTTTGGAGATCTGGTTGACAGGGACAACAGTTACTGGCGAGTAATTCTTCTTTTAATTCAAATTATCAATATTGTGTTCTCGCCAATCATCACAAATGGTATGACTTATTTCTTAAAGCATTTAATTTCTGACCATCACAAACTCTTCAAGTCATTGTTTACAGAAAAGAGAAGCATCATTGTATGATTCATTATCCCAGATGTATTAGGAAAATAGATGTGGTGTATGAGGTTTGAAGGCAAACACAATTTCTTTAAGAAGTCTGTTAAAAATTTTAAAAACATAACCAAAACACTGGTAAAGAAACACCAGAATCAGTTGGCTTTTCATTGGGAGAATTTTTGTTTCCAGAGGTTTCAGTTTGGCCCGATTAAGGATTCCCCAACAAGTTAACTAGACGGTTGTGAGGTTTTGAGGTCTTGCTTTAACTTAAATATGCCTTGTGTCTCTAGTACTTCATGGGTGAAAAACTATGGAACAGAATACCGCATTGGAATGTTTGTCTGTACGAGTACTGAAAATGAAATGCCTGTGTTCAAAAAAATTGTCAAAATCATTATCAAGGATGGTGATGCATTTCTTTTGACCACTAAAGTTATCACACTGTAATTTGATGATCACCTTAATGGTTTCAGAATTGAGGATGTGGATGATGTCTTTGCTATTATTTGTGTATCTGAGCTTATTTATTATCGAGCTTATGACAGACAGTTTTCGCCAGAAAATGATGAAAGAACATATATTGTGCCCCATTGATGTTTTGTATGAGCTGTACATTTATTTAGGTCTGCAATATTGACTGAACTTTGTATTAAATCCATTCAGAGTTACAATTCTGTGTTATGTCTTTAATTTAAGGTAGATGGGTGTGGGCAATTTTTACACTGAATAATGTTGGCATTACTGGGGTTGGTGTTGAAAAATAGTGTTATTTTTATACACTGAAAAGTATTGGTATTAACACCCATAAGTGTCGTCTTTACATACATCTTCAACACCACATGTTGTTGTGCTTACACTAACTGGTGTTGGTGTTGAAAACTGCAGTGTTACTTTTAACATTATATTTTAACACCAACACCAGTGTAGTTTAAATACTACACTGGGGAGTGTTGTGCAGTGTTACATTTTTGACAATATGGGCTGTTAAGTTAACAAAAAAATGGGTGTTAATCTTTTAACACTTTCAAAAATGTTATTTTAACACCAGCTAGTGTGGACACACATAGACACTTTCTTGGTCTTAAATTTAACTCTGTGGGTGTTAAATCAACACTGGCGTTTTTGCTGTCTAAACTTATAGTTCTATACTTAAGTGCCCAGTGTGTGTGTGCACTTCATTGCCGTTAAAAAAACCACCACATACACACTGATCAAACTAAATAATTCTCACAAAGCAACATAGCTGTATAAATACCAAAACACCCAGTGCGTAAAAAATAAAACATCAACATTTAAACAAAAGTTATTTATATTATTGGTATACATTTGGAAAAAAACTTTCACTGAAATAATTAAACCACAAACCAATATCAGTTTATTTCCTTTGACACTAAACAAAATAATAAAACAACTCATTACGCATTTAGTCGTTTTTCGAAATTAATTGAAATTCAAAAGACCAAATGCTACACAAACCATATACCATCCTGTTATAGCCTACAATAAAACACAATAAAATAAACACAAACAACAACTTAAAACAACAATCTCTTTATTTACATTTCCCACACAAGATAATTACAAACTTGGTTCCGCCATGTCTCCCTCGTAACATTCAAGTCTTTCCTTTGCCTCCAACAACTCCTTCCGTAAAAACCCAACTTGCTTCTCCATTTTTACATTTTTCTTCTCCAGCATCTTAACTTCGCGCTGAAGCGAGCAGATTGTGGAAAGACTCCTCCTACTCCAACTTCACACAACTGACACGGCAAACGCTATGATCATAGCATTGGTACTGCAAACAAAAAAACAAAACATAATGTAATAATTCGTTAAATTCCAAATGTCAAATCATCACCGCTACTTCCATAATTTCAATACATAACACAAGACAAAACATAATCCCTCTCCACAACCAGTAACGCTATTTCCATAAATAATATACAAAACACATCACAAAATCCCTCTACACAACCTTAACAGTAGGCTACACACACTATAATACTAAAACATACCCCGACTCAATTACATGCTGAATCAATACAAATGTAAACATAACCTACAAGGATTCATAAAAGGACTAGATGTTAAAGATCCCTAAATATATCAGCACGATATTTGACTGAGATGTGGGGTAGAATTAGGCAGAGATCATGCGGTGCCACCAGCACGACATATCATCAGTTGTGTGCTTCGAACGTCATTGGGTGTTTCGGCCACTTATCTTAAGACACTCTCTGCCGAGGTTGGCCCACCACACAGGTAAGACCAAAGCTGGGAATTGGTACAATTCGCATGTGCGAGAGTCGCCATTCGCTTCACGCGAATCAGGCACAATTCGAGTGGGCGAGAGTCGACACTTTGGGCGCATATGAGACATACAGTATGGCGCATATGAGACATACAGTATAGGTTACGTTGTTGACAATTCTCACAAAGACACGCGATCTGAATTGCACAGAGACGGGCGCATATGAGACATATACGTTGTTGACTCACAAAGACAAAACAAATAGCTACACGTAGCCTATAAACGTTGTTGAGACTCTTATTAAAGATTTTACTCATTCTCGTGGTTGAAAGTCGGTACAGAATTGCACAGAGACGGGCGCATATGAGACATATACGTTGTTGACTCACAAAGACAAAACAAATAGTTACACGTAGCCTATAGGCTAAACGTTGTTGAGACTCTTATTAAAGATTTTACTCATTCTCGTGGTTGAAAGTCGGTAACAAAACAGAGACATTTCATGTCATTTATTTCAAAAACAAACAATCAGAGTGTAAGAGTTCTGGTTCCAAGACACAAAAAAGCCAGGAACCAGGTCTGATGGCCCATCAACCTAAACAATAGGCCGGGAGCCGCCTTGATGGTTGTAACCTGGTGCTGTGTAAACTAGCTTGTGGGTGTTGAATTGGTATTTTTTTTGTTCAGCCACTTAACATTTTATAGTGTATTCATATCTATTTATGTCATATCATGCCTCATGACTCTTACCTCATATTCATTGTACTTCTTCTCATGTCTTACCTCATTCATAACCTCTATTGCTACCTTCACCTGTACCTGTATCATATCTGCACTAATGACCAACTATTGCTGCCAATGTTACTACTGCTCATACCCCATATATCTTGTACTGTCATATCATACTGTATACATCTTATCTATTTATTTTTATATTACCACTATGCAGAATACTCTGCACTCTTCTGCTATGGTTCTTCTGGTTAGATTCCGTTGCATTGTACTCATATCAACATCAGCAATGATCTCACCTGGTCTGCCCACACTGACAAGGTGGTCAAAGCTGCCCAAAAATGCCTCTTCTTCCTGAGGAGACTCAGGAAGTTTGGCATGAATCCAGACATCCTCACCAACTTCTATAGATGCACTATAGAAAGCATCTTGACTGTTAGCATCTCAGTGTGGTTTGGAAGCTGCACAGCCATGGACCGTAAGGCCCTACGCTGTGTGGTCAGATCCGTTGAGTTCATCATCGGCAGGAAACTCCCATCCCTTCAGGACATCTACCTTAAAAGATGCCTCCGAAGAGCTGGCAGGATCCTAAAAGACTGTCATCACCCATCCTTCAGACTGTTCACCCTGCTGCCTTCTGGTAGGAGGTTCCGAAGTGTCCGGTCTCGCACCCAAAGACTTGAGAACAGTTTCTACCCTAAGGCCATCAGACTCCTAAGTGAACAATAATGCACTCCTCACTTTACACTTGCCACTTTACTCTTCACTGGCTCACTTTTACTGCTGTTTGCACTACTTTCTCAGTCCAGCTCATGTTCAGTTTAGCTCATGTAGGTTGTTTATCTGTTTAGTGTCTGTTTAATATGTGTATTTATGTTTAGTATCTATGGTAGTGTGGTATGGTGTCCTGTCTTAAGCATTCCAGTGCCCAGTCCAACTCTGTTGTTCTGTGTATCTGACAATAAAAGAGTTGACTTGACTTGACTTGACTTGTACCTGTATCATATCTGCGCTAATGACCAACTATTGCTGCCAATGTTACAACTACTCATACCCCATATATCTTGCGCTGTCATATCATATTGAATACAAATGCTTATACAATACATTATCTGTAAGGTTGTGAGTGTGCAGTGGTAATGTAAGTTGATATTGATTGAATAAAAACATAGTCACACACAGTAACAACAAACAAGTTCAACACAAATAATAATACATTCAAAGTGACTGAAAAGGCACAAGCTGAATCATAATGCTTGTATTTAAGCCTGTCCTGTTTGACCAATTTAAGCTACCCATCAACATATGCATTTTTATTTTATTTTTTACAAGTAATACATGTAATGGAAATAAAAAAATAAACAAAAGAATTGCCTCCAAAAAGTCTGTCACAAGAAGAGCAATGAAGCAAAATCCCAAATAAACAGCACAAAATCCTGCATACGTTATGGACACTTGTAGCCCTAAAAAAATTGCTTTAGCTACCATCCCTTTGAAAACAAAAAATGTCTTACACTTTCTTAAGATTATGTTAGCATCATTCCATAATGAAATTCCAACAACAGATATACATCTCCTTTTAATTATTTTTTGGGCATTTGGTACACTAAATTTACAGACATCTCTGAGATTATATTTTGTGTCTTGAAATGAGAAAAACCTTTGTATGGTGACTGGGAGTTGGTTTGATTTAGCTCGATACGTTATTTGCATTATTTTATAATATACCAGATCATTACATTTCATAACAAATGATTTCATAAACAATGGGTTAGTGGGTGCATAATAATCAACCTTATTTATTATCCTTATGGCTTGTTTTTGTAAAATAATGATTTCATTGACAGTTGTTTTATATGTCAATCCCCAGACTTCCACACAATATGATATGTAGGGAAGTAAAAGTGAACAGTAAATAATATGTAAGGCCTTATAGTTTAACATGCTTCTTGATTTGTACAAAATTGCTATCATCTTAGATATCTTTCCTTTGATATAATAAACATGGTTAATTTATGGCTATTTGTCTCTGTTTTGTTATTGTTGTTGATACCGACCACGAAAATGAGTAAGATCTTTAATAAAAGTCTCAACAACGTTAAGGTTACGTGTAGCTATTTGTTTTGTCTTTGAATGAGTTGTCGTCTTTATAGTTCGCGTCCTAAGTGAAGCACGCTTCATTCACAAAGTGGCGACTCTTGCCCACTCGAATTGTGCCTGATTCGCCTGAAGCGAATTTCGACTCTTGCACATGCGAATTGTACCCGTTCGCAGACAAGACCTTAGCTCCACCACTTTCAGCCACAGCCAGTGACTGCCCGAAACCGGAGGAGATGGCTTGGTCCGCCGTTTATCCCCTTCCCGGACGAAGGTTGTTATTCAGTAAAAAACAAGATATACACATAGGCTACATAACCTATAACATTTTTACACTTACGGTAATCATTTGAAATTTTGATCGCAAATCAGCATTCTCCGGACCCTCCACCATTGGACTACTAGGAGACGAAAAAGCCATTTTGTATTTAACTTGGAACTTTTCCAAAACAAAACTGACTCTTTGACCCTAGAAAACCTGCATTTATAACAATCATGCGCGCCCACACTACATTTCATAACCATAGCCAACACCCCTGAACATACGCCTTGACCCTATTTAAAAACCATAAATAAATGCAATTTCTAAACCATTACAAACAAACAACCACCATTTCGCCAAATCTAAACAGTAATACCACTACACTGAATGAACCAATAACCTAGCCTATTCAATAATTGACATTCTAATCAACAACCAAAAAAACAAACGTACACAAAGCCGGTTACAAACAACATCTGCATATAGGCCTACATCATAAACATTCCTATGTTGATTGATGCACGGGCACAGGTCAACCAAACCATCAATGACATATTTGTAGACACTTTCAATTTATGTCGTTTACATCCATAGAATAGGTAATTTTCACGTATGTATAAAAGCTATTTAATCTTGCTGATCAAATACCACAGTGAAAATGCACATATGGAGGCAATCCTAACCTTTGGCTCGCTGAAGAGGGCGTGCGAGAGTCGGTGAAGTGATAAGTACACTTATTGACAGACCAATTTTTAAAGCTAAAGGGTTTGCATCAAAACACGTAAAAATAATTAGTGAAAACTCGATCGACTTCTCACATTCACGGTGATATTGCTTTGAAAATGCTTGCAACCTAAATTTTATATATGAATATGAATTTAAAATCCCACAAACCCTACACTATTGGTAAGCTGATTTTAAGAAATTAAACTTAAATTGTATGTAAAGCTACATTCCGATTGGTAAATAGAAGAGTTCAATTTACACTAAATGCACTGCAAAAAATGCTTTTATTACTCTTATATTGAGATGAAAAATCTAGTTGGTCTTGTTTTGTACTTACCTAGTGCTTTCTTGGTAAGGCTATTTTTACCTATTTCAAGCAAATATTACTTATTTTAAGAAATCTTAACAAGCCAAATTTGCTTAACGCACTGGCAGCCAAATGTGCTTGTTTTAAGCAAAATCCTGCTTAAATATGTAATTATTTGTCTTAAATCTAGAGGGGCATTTTTTGCAGTGTGATAGCTGGGGATCTAGCTAATGTTATAGTCTCAACGCTTTAACTCATAAAATTTTAATGGCACATTTAGAAACCCAAAAAGGTGCTATCATCAATGTGCAAGCTGCACATTTAATGCTTATTTAAGCAGACAAAACCCCTCTGACGACTGGTCTTTTCGGTGTCTTCGCGCTTAGATTATTCAAAACTTACCATGAAATAGTCATCCTACTATCCGTTAACACCATTATTTTAAACAGCAAAAATAATTGATGTGATTTGCGACGCGTCTGTCACACAACTGCCTGATATCAACAGGATAGCCTACAATACATAACTTAACGTTATTGCAACGTACTACCAAATTTACCAATTGCAATATTATAAACCTCAGTCTGCATTTACCCTGGCTGGGAGAGGCTGTCATTCGGAAGATACTGTGTGTGATCGCCTTTGCTCTGTGTTCATTAAACCTGTCAGAGTGTATGAATAAACGGCTGGGTGCCAATCAAAATCACAACGCAAGAGTGGCCGCTACAAATGGTAGCTTATATTGATTGATTGTACATTGATTGTACATTGCTTTCCCATCTGTTGCTATGGAGTCCACGAAATACGCGCAATTCTCGCTGTAAGTTATGTCGGGCCACGTCGTCATGTTATCCTCCCAGTTCTGCACTGAACAACAGCTAGCCTACACCTACGTCTGCTAACACTACAGAATGCTTAATTCCTACGGGCACTGCACTAGTAATAGTTGAAGAAGGAAAGAAGAAAAGGAAAGAAGAGTGAAAGAAGGAAAGAAGAAAGGAGAGTGAAGAAAGGAAAGAAAAGTGAAAGAAGGAAAGAAGAGTGGAAGAAGGAAAGACGAGTGAAAATATTGAAAAAAGGAGATACAAATGGAGTGAAGAAGAGAGATTGAGTGTGAGAGAAAGTAGACTGAGAGGGATAGAGAGAAAGATGGAGAGATGGAGAGAAAATAAGTAGAGAATGGAAGGTGTCTTAATGTTCCTAGTTACAGTTAAATTGAGAGGGACAAGAGGTTCCTTTGATTTAGCGCAGCTGTCAGTGAAGCACAGTTTAAAGACCCTATTATGATGTCATAATGGCCCAATGTAAGTCAATGGGAAAATTTCGATTCGTTTTTATTTAATATCTTAAAAAGTATAAAGTTTAGAAAAGTGAAAAATACATAGCATAAGTGTCCTTTACAAGACCTACGCGACAAAGTTTGAATGAAGTTTCTACGTTAAGCGGTTTGGGCTGAATTAATCGCAGAAAAAGGTAACAAGAATAAGAAGAAGAAGAAGAAGAAGAAGCCTAGGAATAACAATACAGGGCATTTCATGCACTGTAACTAGACAATGCATTTCCTGAAGGAAATACCAGTGCATGAAATGCAAAAGTTAAGAAAGGAAGAAGAAAAGAAAGAAGAGTGAAAGAAGGAAAGAAGAGTGAAAGAAGGAAAGAAGAGTGGAAGATGGAAAGAAGAGTGGAAGAAGGAAAGAAGAAAAGAAAGAAGCGTGAAAGAAGGAAAGAAGAAAGGAGAGTGAAGAAAGGAAAGAAAAGTGAAAGAAGGAAAGAAGAGTGAACAAGAGTGGCTCTGGATAAAGAGAAAAAGAGAGTGAAAATATTGAAAAAAGGAGATAAAAATGGAGTGAAGAAGAGAGATTGAGTGTGAGAGAAAGTAGACTGAGAGGGATAGAGAGAAAGATGGAGAGAAAAAAAAAGTAGAGAATGGAAGGTGTCTTAATGTTCCTAGTTACAGTTCAATTGAGAGGGACAGAGAAGAGGTTCCTTGGATTTGGCGCAGGTGTCAGTGAAGCACAGGTGCAAGCCAGTTTAAAGACCCTATTATAATGTCATAATGGACCAATGTAAGTCAATGGGAAAATTTCGATTCGTTTTTATTTAATATCTTAAAAAGTATAAAGTTTAGAAAAGTGAAAAATACAAAGCATAAGTGTCCTTTACAAACCCTACACGCCAAAGTTTGAATAAAGTTTCTACGTTAAGCGGTTCAAGCTGAACTAGAAAATGCATTTCCTGAAGGAAATACCAGTGCATGAAATGCAAAAGTTAAGAAAGGAAAAAGAAAAGTGAAAGAAGGAAATAAGAAAGGAAAGAAGAGTGGAAGAAGGAAAGAAGAAAGGAAAGAAGAGTGAAGAAAGGAGAGAAGAGAGGAAGAAGGAAAGAAGAAAGGAAAGAAGAGTGAAAGAAGAAAAGAAAGAAGAGTGGAAGAAGGAAAGAAGAAAAGAAAGAAGAGTGAAATAATGAAAGAAGAAAGGAAAGAATAGTGAAAGAAGGAAAGAAGAAAAGAAAGAAGAGTGGAAGAAGGAAAGAAGAGTGAAGAAAGGAGAGAAGAGAGGAAGAAGAAAAGAAAGAAGAGTGAAATAATGAAAGAAGAAAGGAAAGAAGAGTGAAGAAAGGAAAGAAAAGTGGAAGAAGGAAAGTAGAGTGGAAGAAGGAAAAAAGAAAGGCAAGAAGAGTGGAAGAAGGAAAGAAGAAAGGAAAGAGTGGAAGAAGGAAAGAAGAGTGAACAAGAGTGGCTCTGGATATAAAGAGAGAGTGAAAATATTGAAAAAAGGAGATACATTGGAGTGAAGAGAGAAAGTAGACTGAGAGGGATAGAGAGAGAGATGGAGAGAAAGAAAAGTATAGAATGGAAGGTGTCTTAATGTTACTAGTTACAGTTAAATTGAGAGGGACAGAGAGAAGAGGTTCTTTGGATTTGGCGCAGGTGTCAGTGAAGCACAGGTGCAAGCCAGTTTAAAGACCCTATTATGATGTCATAATGGCCCAATGTAAGTCAATGGGAGAAATTTAGATTCGTTTTTCTTTAATATCTTAAAAAGTATAAAGTTTAGAAAGGTGAAAAATACATAGCATAAGTGTCCTTTACAAGACCTACGTGACCAACGTTTGAACGAAGTTTCTAAGTTAAGCGGTTCGAGCTGAATTAATCGCAGAAAAAGGTAAGAAGAATAAGAAGAAGAAGAAGAAAATGCCTAGGAATAACAATACAGGGCATTTCATGCACTGTAATTAATTGCAGAAAAAGGTAAGAAGAATAAGAAGAAAATGCCTAGGAATAACAATACAGGGCATTTCATGCACTGTAATTAGAACTAGAAAATGCATTTCCTGAAGGAAATACCAGTGCATGAAATGCAAAAGTTAAGAAAGGAAGAATAAAAGAAAGAAGAGTGAAGGAAGGAAAGAAGAAAGGTAAGAAGAATGGAAGAAGGAAAGAAGAAAGGAAAGAAGAGTGAAGATAGGAAAGAAGAGTGGAAGAAGGGAAGAGGAGTGGAAGAAGGAAAGAAGAGTGAAAGAAGGGAAGAAGAAAGGAAAGAAGAGTGGAAGAAGGAAAGAAGAGTGGAAGTATGAAAGAAGAAAGGAAAGAAGAGTGGAAGAAAGAAAAAAGAAAGGAAAGAAGAGTGAACAAGAGTGGCTCTGGATAAGGACAGTAAAGAGAGAGTGAAGAGGGAAAATATTGAAAGAAGGAGAGAAAAAAGAGTGAAGCAGAGAGATGGAGTGTGAGAGAAAGTAGAGTGAAAGGGATAGAGAGAATGAAGGAGAGAGAAAAAAAAGTAGAGTATGGAAGGTGTCTCTTAATATTCCTAGTTATACAGTTGAATGGAGAGGCACAGAGAGAAGAGGAGCCTTGGAACCTTGGCGCAGGTGTCAGTGAAGCACAGGTGCAAGCCAGTTTAATGACTCTACTATGATGTCATAATGGCCCAATGTAAGTCAATGGGAAACATTTATATTCGTTTTTCTTTAATATCTTAAAAAGTATAAAGCTTAGAAAAGTGAAAAATACATAGCATAAGTGTCCTTTACAAGACCTACGCGACGAAGTTTGAACAAAGTTTGTAAGTTAAGCGGTTCGAGCTGAATTAATCGCAGAAAAAGGTAAGAAGAATAACTAGAAAATGCATTTCCTGAAGGAAATACCAGTGCATGAAATGCAAAAGTTAGGAAAGGAAGAAGAAAAGAAAGAAGAGTGAAAGAAGGAAAGAAGAAAGGAAAGAAGAGTGGAAGAAGGAAAGAAGAAAGGATAGAAGAGTGAAGAAAGGATGAAGGAAAGAAGAGTGAAAGAAGGAAATCTATCTATAAATCC
Source organism: Sprattus sprattus (assembly GCF_963457725.1). Lineage (NCBI taxonomy): Eukaryota > Metazoa > Chordata > Actinopteri > Clupeiformes > Clupeidae > Sprattus > Sprattus sprattus. The sequence continues at coordinate 662,013 of NC_137918.1, forward strand.
AGGAATCTCTGTGTGTCTGTCTAGGGCGTATCTCACTGACGGTAGTTACGTTAGTTATGAGATTTCGCATGTAGCTTACGCATGTCATGAACCTGTGCATCCTTGATTTTGAAGATTTTTGAATTTATAGTTTTCGAGATATTTGTATTTTACCGTTTCCCATAGGAAACAATGGGTTATCGTCTCCCGTCCCGTCGGCACTATGGGTAGTGACGTCACAATCAAACGCGTAGCGTTATTAAACTATCCTGCCTTCACTCAAAGTTCAGAATACCGTTGGATCGAGAGGTGAGGTCCGCATTCAAATTCTTCTTGGTGAACAGATACAGACTTTTGCTCAGGTAATCTTAAGACAGTGATTGATTTTATCTATTCGTTTATTTTTAAGCTTCTTTATAATCTAAAGACAGTGATTGATTTCGTTTCGTTTATTTTTAAGCTTGTTTATATTAAGTTTCAAAGTTGATGCGTATGGGCCTCGCATGTAACCAACTCTCATTACCATGTTAAGTAGTATATTGTAGTTTGATGTATTTGTATAAGAGTTAGCTTTCTATTCAATGTTGATGGTAAGCCTAGACCAGTGACCATGCGTTCATGCATCTACTGACGCAATGAGAGGTTTTCAGATGTGTTCCGATGTATCTGTTGTAATTCGTGTGTAGACTTTGTTTTCTCATTATTGCAATATTATAAACCTCAGTCTGCATTTACCCTGGCTGGGAGAGGCTGTCATTCGGAAGATACTGTGTGTGATCGCCTTTGCTCTGTGTTCATTAAACCTGTCAGAGTGTATGAATAAACGGCTGGGTGCCAATCAAAATCACAACGCAAGAGTGGCCGCTACAAATGGTAGCTTATATTGATAAGCCTCGGAGGCTTTCAGATTGTACATTGCTTTCCCATCTGTTGCTATGGAGTCCACGAAATACGCGCAATTCTCGCTGTAAGTTATGTCGGGCCACGTCGTCATGTTATCCTCCCAGTTCTGCACTGAACAACAGCTAGCCTACACCTACGTCTGCTAACACTACAGAATGCTTAATTCCTACGGGCACTGCACTAGTAATAGTTGAAGAAGGAAAGAAGAAAAGGAAAGAAGAGTGAAAGAAGGAAAGAAGAAAGGAGAGTGAAGAAAGGAAAGAAAAGTGAAAGAAGGAAAGAAGAGTGGAAGAAGGAAAGACGAGTGAAAATATTGAAAAAAGGAGATACAAATGGAGTGAAGAAGAGAGATTGAGTGTGAGAGAAAGTAGACTGAGAGGGATAGAGAGAAAGATGGAGAGAAAATAAGTAGAGAATGGAAGGTGTCTTAATGTTCCTAGTTACAGTTAAATTGAGAGGGACAAGAGGTTCCTTTGATTTAGCGCAGCTGTCAGTGAAGCACAGTTTAAAGACCCTATTATGATGTCATAATGGCCCAATGTAAGTCAATGGGAAAATTTCGATTCGTTTTTATTTAATATCTTAAAAAGTATAAAGTTTAGAAAAGTGAAAAATACATAGCATAAGTGTCCTTTACAAGACCTACGCGACAAAGTTTGAATGAAGTTTCTACGTTAAGCGGTTTGGGCTGAATTAATCGCAGAAAAAGGTAACAAGAATAAGAAGAAGAAGAAGAAGAAGAAGCCTAGGAATAACAATACAGGGCATTTCATGCACTGTAACTAGACAATGCATTTCCTGAAGGAAATACCAGTGCATGAAATGCAAAAGTTAAGAAAGGAAGAAGAAAAGAAAGAAGAGTGAAAGAAGGAAAGAAGAGTGAAAGAAGGAAAGAAGAGTGGAAGATGGAAAGAAGAGTGGAAGAAGGAAAGAAGAAAAGAAAGAAGAGTGAAGAAAGGGAAGAAGAGTGAAGAAAGGAAAGAAGAGTGAAAGGAGGAAAGAATAGTTGAAGAAGGAAAGAAGAAAAGAAAGAAGCGTGAAAGAAGGAAAGAAGAAAGGAGAGTGAAGAAAGGAAAGAAAAGTGAAAGAAGGAAAGAAGAGTTGAAGAAGAAAGGAAAGAAGAGTGGAAGAAGGAAAGAAGAGTGAACAAGAGTGGCTCTGGATAAAGAGAAAAAGAGAGTGAAAATATTGAAAAAAGGAGATAAAAATGGAGTGAAGAAGAGAGATTGAGTGTGAGAGAAAGTAGACTGAGAGGGATAGAGAGAAAGATGGAGAGAAAAAAAAAGTAGAGAATGGAAGGTGTCTTAATGTTCCTAGTTACAGTTCAATTGAGAGGGACAGAGAAGAGGTTCCTTGGATTTGGCGCAGGTGTCAGTGAAGCACAGGTGCAAGCCAGTTTAAAGACCCTATTATGATGTCATAATGGCCCAATGTAAGTCAATGGGAAAATTTCGATTCGTTTTTATTTAATATCTTAAAAAGTATAAAGTTTAGAAAAGTGAAAAATACAAAGCATAAGTGTCCTTTACAAACCCTACACTCCAAAGTTTGAATAAAGTTTCTACGTTAAGCGGTTCAAGCTGAACTAGAAAATGCATTTCCTGAAGGAAATACCAGTGCATGAAATGCAAAAGTTAAGAAAGGAAAAAGAAAAGTGAAAGAAGGAAATAAGAAAGGAAAGAAGAGTGGAAGAAGGAAAGAAGAAAGGAAAGAAGAGTGAAGAAAGGAGAGAAGAGAGGAAGAAGGAAAGAAGAAAGGAAAGAAGAGTGAAAGAAGAAAAGAAAGAAGAGTGGAAGAAGGAAAGAAGAAAAGAAAGAAGAGTGAAATAATGAAAGAAGAAAGGAAAGAATAGTGAAAGAAGGAAAGAAGAAAAGAAAGAAGAGTGGAAGAAGGAAAGAAGAGTGAACAAGAGTGGCTCTGGATAAAGAGAAAAAGAGAGTGAAAATATTGAAAAAAGGAGATAAAAATGGAGTGAAGAAGAGAGATTGAGTGTGAGAGAAAGTAGACTGAGAGGGATAGAGAGAAAGATGGAGAGATGGAGAGAAAAAAAAGTAGAGAATGGAAGGTGTCTTAATGTTCCTAGTTACAGTTAAATTGAGAGGGACAGAGAAGAGGTTCCCTGGATTTGGCGCAGGTGTCAGTGAAGCACAGGTGCAAGCCAGTTTAAAGACCCTATTTTGATGTCATAATGGCCCAATGTAAGTCAATGGGAAAATTTAGATTCGTTTTTATTTAATATCTTAAAAAGTATAAAGTTTAGAAAAGTGAAAAATACATAGCATAAGTGTCCTTTACAAGACCTACGCGTCAACGTTTGAACGAGTGAAAGGAGTGAAGAAAGGAAAGAAAAGTGGAAGAAGGAAAGAATAGTGGAAGAAGGAAAAAAGAAAGGCAAGAAGAGTGGAAGAAGGAAAGAAAAATGGAAGAAGGAAAGAAGAAAGGAAAAAAGAGTGGAAGAAGGAAAGAAGAGTGAACAAGAGTGGCTCTGGATAAAGAGATAAAGAGAGAGTGAAAATATTGAAAAATACATAGCATAAGTGTCCTTTACAAGACCTACGCAACAAAGTTTGAATGATGTTTCTACGTTAAGCGGTTCGGGCTGAATTAATCGCAGAAAAAGGTAACAAGAAGAAGAAGAAGAAGAAGAAGCCTAGGAATAACAATACAGGGCATTTCATGCACTGTAATAAGAAGAAAATGCCTAGGAATAACAATACAGGTCATTTCATGCACTGTAATGAATGGATGATAGATTCAACTAGAAAATGCATTTCCTGAAGGAAATACCAGTGCATGAAATGCCAAAGTTATAAAGAAGGGAAGAAGGAAAGAAGAAAAGAAGGAAGAGTGAAAAAAGGAAAGAAGAGTGAAAGAAGGAAAAGAGAAAAGAAAGAAGAGTGAAAGAAGGAAATAAGAAAGGAACGAAGAACGGAAGAAGGAAAGAAGAAAGGAAAGAAGAGTGAAGAAAGGAGAGAAGAGTGAAAGAAGAAAGGAAAGAAGAGTGAAAGAAGAAAAGAAAGAAGAGTGAAGAAAGGAAAGAAGGGTGGAAGAAGGAAAGAAGAAAAGAAAAAAGAGTGAAAGAAGGAAAGAAGAGTTGAAGAAGGAAAGAAGAAAATAAAGAAGAGTGAAAGGAGTGAAGAAAGGAAAGAAAAGTGGAAGAAGGAAAGAATAGTGGAAGAAGGAAAAAAGAAAGGCAAGGAGAGTGGAAGAAGGAAAGAAAAATGGAAGAAGGAAAGAAGAAAGGAAAGAAGAGTGGAAGAAGGAAAGAAGAGTGAACAAGAGTGGCTCTGGATAAAGAGATAAAGAGAGAGTGAAAATATTGAAAAAAGGAGATAAAAATGGAGTGAAAAAGAGAGATTGAGTGTGAGAGAAAGTAGACTGAGAGGGATAGAGAGAAAGATGGAGAGAAAAAAAAGTAGAGAATGGAAGGTGTCTTAATGTTCCTAGTTACAGTTCAATTGAGAGGGACAGAGAGAAGAGGTTCCTTGGATTTGGCGCAGGTGTCAATAGGTGGGTTTCCATCTCATGTTTTAATGCACATTTCTCTATATTCGCATAGAGAAAATGCGCATTAATACATGGGATGGAAACCCACCTAGTGAAGCACAGGTGCAAGCCAGTTTAAAGACCCTATTATGATGTCATAATGGCCCATGTAAGTCAATGGGAGAAATGTATATTTGTTTTTCTTTAATATCTTAAAAAGTATAAAGTTTAGAAAAGTGAAAAATACATAGCATAAGTGTCCTTTACAAGACCTACGCGACAACGTTTGAACGAAGTTTCTAAGTTAAGCGGTTCAAGCTGAATTAAGCGCAGAAGTTGGTAAACGGAATATTAACTAGAAAATGCATTTCCTGAAGGAAATACCAGTGCATGAAATGCAAAAGTTAAGAAAGGAAGAAGAAAAGAAAGAAAAGTGAAAGAAGGAAATAAGAAAGGAAATAAGAGTGGAAGAAGGAATGAAGAGTGAAGAAAGGAGAGAAGAGAGGAGAGAAGAGAGGAAGAAGGAAAGAAGAAAGGAAAGAAGAGTGAAAGAAGAAAAGAAAGAAGAGTGGAAGAAGGAAAGAAGAAAAGAAGGAAGAGTGGAAGAAGGAAAGAAGAAAAGAAAGAAGAGTGAAATAATGAAAGAAGAAAGGAAAGAAGAGTGAAAGAAGAGTTGAAGAAGGAAAGAAGAAAAGAAAGAAGAGTGAAAGAAGGAAAGAAGACAGGAAAGAAGAGTGAAAGAAGGAAAGAAGAAAGGAAAGAAGAGTGAAGAAAGGAAAGAAAAGTGGAAGAAGGAAAGAAGAGTGGAAGAAGGAAAAAAGAAAGGCAAGAAGAGTGGAAGAAGGAAAGAAAAATGGAAGAAGGAAAGAAGAAAGGAAAGAAGAGTGGAAGAAGGAAAGAAGAGTGAACAAGAGTGGCTCTGGATAAAGAGATAAAGAGAGAGTGAAAATATTGAAAAATACATAGCATAAGTGTCCTTTACAAGACCTCCGCAACAAAGTTTGAATGATGTTTCTACGTTAAGCGGTTCGGGCTGAATTAATCGCAGAAAAAGGTAACAAGAAGAAGAAGAAGAAGAAGAAGAAGAAGCCTAGGAATAACAATACAGGGCATTTCATGCACTGTAATAAGAAGAAAATGCCTAGGAATAACAATACAGGTAATTTCATGCACTGTAATGAATGGATGATAGATTCAACTAGAAAATGCATTTCCTGAAGGAAATACCAGTGCATGAAATGCCAAAGTTATAAAGAAGGGAAGAAGGAAAGAAGAAAAGAAGGAAGAGTGAAAAAAGGAAAGAAGAGTGAAAGAAGGAAATAAGAAAGGAACGAAGAACGGAAGAAGGAAAGAAGAAAGGAAAGAAGAGTGAAGAAAGGAGAGAAGAGTGAAAGAAGAAAGGAAAGAAGAGTGAAAGAAGAAAAGAAAGAAGAGTGAAGAAAGGAAAGAAGGGTGGAAGAAGGAAAGAAGAAAAGAAAAAAGAGTGAAAGAAGGAAAGAAGAGTTGAAGAAGGAAAGAAGAAAATAAAGAAGAGTGAAATAATGAAAGAAGACAGGAAAGAAGAGTTGAAGAAGGAAAGAAGAAAAGAAGGAAGAGTGGAAGAAGGAAAGAAGAAAAGAAAGAAGAGTGAAATAATGAAAGAAGAAAGGAAAGAAGAGTTGAAGAAGGAAAGAAGAAAAGAAAGAAGAGTGAAAGAAGGAAAGAAGACAGGAAAGAAGAGTGAAAGAAGGAAAGAAGAAAGGAAAGAAGAGTGAAGAAAGGAAAGAAAAGTGGAAGAAGGAAAGAAGAGTGGAAGAAGGAAAAAAGAAAGGCAAGAAGAGTGGAAGAAGGAAAGAGAAATGGAAGAAGGAAAGAAGAAAGGAAAGAAGAGTAGAAGAAGGAAAGAAGAGCGAACAAGAGTGGCTCTGGATATAAAGAGAGAGTGAAAATATTGAAAAAAGGAGATAAAAATGGAGTGAAGAAGAGAGATTGAGTGTGAGAGAAAGTAGACTGAGAGGGATAGAGAGAAAGATGGAGAGATGGAGAGAAAAAAAAGTAGAGAATGGAAGGTGTCTTAATGTTCCTAGTTACAGTTAAAGTGAGAGGGACAGAGAAGAGGTTCCTTGGATTTGGCGCAGGTGTCAGTGAAGCACAGGTGCAAGCCAGTTTAAAGACCCTATTATGATGTCATAATGGCCCATTATAAGTCAATGGGAAAATTTGTATTTGTTTTTCTTTAATATCTTAAAAAGTATAAAGTTTAGAAAAGTGAAAAATACATAGCATAAGTGTCCTCTACAAGACCTACGCGCTAACGTTTGAGTGAAGTTTCTACGTTAAGCGGTTCGGGCTGAATTAATCGCAGAAAAAGGTAACAAGAATAAGAAGAAGAAGAAGCCTAGGATAACAATACAGGGCATTTCATGCACTGTAATAAGAATAAGAAGCCTAGGAATAACAATACAGGGCATCATGCACTGTAATAAGAAGAAGCCTAGGAATAACAATACAGGGCATTTCATGCACTGTAATTAGCCTAATGGAATATAGATTCGCTAAAATAAGCGGGGTGTCTGTTGGGCCCCGACCTGTTACAAATACGAAAATATTTTTAGAACATGCACTGGGGTCTGTTGGACTTGAACTATGCTATGACAAATGATAAGTGTCTTGTCATCATATTAAAGCACATGTCAGAATACCTGTTGATTGGCTCAAAATACATGGATTCAACAGCACACGCACACCCAAAAAGGCTTCCCGCTGGCATCCTATGAATGCATACGGGCAAGTAACAATTCTTCTCAACTCCTCCCACTTGCAGATTATCATTACATCTCACACGTAGCTCACAGCGCGTGGCCCTTTGAAATGAGAGCCCTCTGTGTCCTGTGACAGTTCTGTGTACCTAGACAGGACGAAGGCTTTCAGAAAAAATTACAAGCTCTTCGTATCCTGGGCCTCCCCTCATACAGGAAGACCCATCTCTAAGCAATGCCTTTCTCACTGGCCTGTAAAAACCATGGCATATGATTCTAAATGGCCTAAACTTCCTCCCTCAGGACTGGGAGCTCAATCTTCACATGATACACTGCAAAAAATGGCCTTTCAAAAATAAGACGTAAAAGATTAAAACAAGCCCTATTTGCTTGAATCAAGGCAAAAAAATCTGCCAATGGAACAAGGCAAATTTGTCTTGGTAAGAATTCTTAAAATAAGATGAATAATCGAATCTAATTTAATCTTGTTTTTAGATGAAATAATTCCAAAATAAGACTTGGAAACTTATTTTGACAGTTCTTATTGACTCAAAATAATCAAAATAGTTCTTAAAACAAGATTATACTTCTTACATTTAGCCTTTTAAGGCATTGTATTTATCTTATTTTAAGAGTATTGCGCTTAAATTTAGGATGAAGTCTTAGCCGTATAAACTGAATTTGAGATAAATGTACTAATATTAGGATTGCTAAAATTCTAGAATTAAGCATTGCCATCTTAAAATATTCCCCTTTTGTGACCTACAATTAGTTTAATACTCTAGATATAAGACCAGACAAGTTTGTTTTTCCACCATTCATTAAACATCTGCATTTCCTGACCTCACTCTGAAAACTGTTGCAGTAAACTGAAAATTAAGCCAAAAATTGTGGACTGTTGTGCATCACACAACACCCAAGCATTTGGGCAGCACACCAGAGGGAGGGTGAGAGCGAGCGAGAGCAAGAGCCAAGTAAACAACCCATTTCCTGACCTCACTCTGAAAACAAAAGCAGTTAACTTTTGAACTTGATAAAAACTTGACCATCAAAGCATTTTGAACACCAAAGCATTTTTTTTAGGTGGCACAGACACTGTTAACAAGGCAGAGAAAGAGATGTATATCGGGGATCAATCCATTGAACACAGAAAGTTTAATACACATATACACCAATAAATCACAAAAGTCGAGGAGTTACAATTTAACGTTTTTATTGTGGCTACAACACAATTAGGCCTTTTCAGTTCAAATACACTACACAGATAAAGGGACAGTATGCCAGGACTTCGCACTGACCGACAGTACACACTGCCACAGGCAACACTTGCACTGGCAAACGCATACAGTGGCAGGTGACAGCCATGTCTAATCACAAAGCCAACTACAGACCACAGGTTGGTGGGCCACAGAGAGGATGCTGTAGACTATATAATTAATACTAGGGATGGGCATTCGATTAAATTGTCTTAATCGATCGTCGGGAGAATTAATGATCGATTTTCGATTAATCATTAAAAAAATTATATCAAAAATGCACTATTTATAGGCTATATTAAAATGCAGTGAAAAAACACAGCGTGTTCCTCAATGAGATCTTTATTACAAGATTGACAACTCTTGTGGCAGTTAAACCGGATCCGTTTAATGGTTATACTTGAAAAATATGCGCTGCTGTTCTCTTAAGCAGCGGCACCGACAGCTAGAAGCCGGTGCTCATAAACACAACTTACTCGGTTAGCCTTCCTAACAATGAATTAGGCTAATTAACAAAGCTCAATTAAAACAACCAGTAACAGTATTATCGACAAGCCATTCAATTCACCGGTAAAGAGAATATTAATAGTTTAAGCCCTAAACCTACAAGTCCAGGTGCTTAGAATAACAGCTGATAGTAAACGTCAACTTTTAAGATGATTCTTGACCAGTGCCAATTTCAAGCTATGTCATTCCCCGGTTTTCTAACCAGAAACAATAACCCTGGACGGTATTGAAAACTAGTAACTAACTGTTAAAGCACACGTTTTTAAAACAACCAGTTAGCTAGCTTGGCTACCTTTTGGAATCCTTCAAGCCAAGTTCGCCAGCAATCCTAGGTTAGGTAGGGATGCTAACTTAGCCACGGTAAGCTAAGTGATGGAGGCTGGTAGAATGGCAAGCTATTTCCAACAGTGCTGATAAATATGGTGGGTTCCAAATGTTTAATACTTACTTAGTTGTATACTGTCACTAACCATGGTCGGATGTGCGTTGTTCAAGTGGTACATCATTTGAGTTGTGGCCGAGTTGTACTAATACACAGCTTCGCAGTGTTGTCAATGAAAGTAATTTTTTTTAATCAAAATGGTCCCACGCTACACGCCGTGACCTCTTCATGTTTACTTTTGAAAGACACAGAAACTTGCAGGTAACTGAGTAGGCCTGTTGCGTTTTTTCAAACATTGCCCTTGTTTGGTAACATTGTAAATGCTGCCACATAGCGAAATCCATTGCATTCCTTCAAGACTCACACTACGCAACAGAACGTGCATTAGTTTTATCGATGAAAAAATAATGTCATCGACAAAATTCTTAATGATCAATTAATCGATCGTCGATTAATTATGCCCATCCCTAATTAATACTAGGTTAAAGTTTTAAGCACCCTGCTAACACTATTACATTTACTACTACTTTATTTAGGCACGTTATAACTTCCACTAAATAGACCAATACCAAATATATTTATCTCCATCACTCCCACTTAGGTTAACTTTTGTAAGCACAATACTTTTAAACCTCACCTAGTAAGCTACTACTATCAATTCCCCAACCAGTAAGTTACTGAGATAAACCAAGACCACAATGAAATACATTTAACAATTTACTTTAAATAGGAATTAGAAAAGATTATAACTTTACAAATACAGAGAATATAACACACTTATTTTCGTTTGACTGCGTCCAGTCACTTACCTCAGATGGCATTTAACATTTAGCAACACATTTGCAACGCTTAGCATGCTACTAGCCCACCCACCAGTATGACCTACTATAGCATGCTATTAGCATCTACCCAAACACAGCCTCCGGTTAGCATACACACATTCAATAAAACTGTACAACCTATAATATCTAAGCCGGCAGTTAACGAACTAAAATATACACAGTAATGAGGGGTACCCAACCAACTTTTAGAGGAACGGTGCAGTACTGATTTGAAGCTGGGGAGCGGAGGAGCCTTAAACACAATGGCTACTTCGCCAAAGCGCCAAACAAAATCATCTCTTAACTGTCGTCCTCACTGTGTTGGCGAGGGGGAGTGAAGAAGCCGTTGCGCCAGTCCACAGCCTAGTCGGGCACTGACGATACGGGAACCGTTGTGTGAATGACTGCCCGGGTTGGCCAGTCTCTCCAACAGTCTTCCAAACTTTGTGCTATTCTTTTTAGCTGCCGTAGCTGTTGCTGTAGCTTCCTTTGCAGCTTTCACAAATCAGTTCCGTCATACAAACGCAGCACAACACTTGGAGATATCTATATATGTATAATAATTAGTAACTAGCCGTTGCTCTATTACTCTATACGATATCCCGTCGGTATGTTAATAATGAGTCACTATTCGTTCCTCTATTAAATTAACTTTATCCCGTCAGTATGGTAATTATTCTCTCAATCTTGAAGCTCCGTTTCCAACTCTCTCGTTCACTCTCCCAACCGTCGTGTTTACCCCCTCGCCCTTGACCTCTCACCCTTGAAGCTCATTGGTTTCTTAAACATTTAAACAAAATACAATTTTAAACATGAACACATTAGATGCACAATTTTAACATTATAATCAACAACAATAAAAATATAATAACTTCAGAATCCAACTTAATTTCCCATAGGGCTACATCCTCCCCTTACTAAATGTCTATATGTCCTCATAGACATAAAACCCCCACTTTTTACCTTTTAATTATTATATAAAAGTAACTTTTCATTATCAGAACTGAGTATCTAATTAGGAACTAAAGAGAATCTAGTTTTCACCTAGTTTTATAATGATGCCTCTATGAACTATTGTTAATGATTGCTCACTAGCTTTTCCAAGTTCATCATAGGTAAGCCTCAATACTGGTTTACTTGTCTTTTTTCCTGTATCCTTGGTCTAAGTACTCTATGTGTTTTTATTTTAGAACTCATTCTTTCTTGGAGTGACACATATTTGAGTTATGAAATAGAAGTTCCCAACCAAGCTCAGGGCAATGTTTTCGTTGATGCTGGTAACCTTCTTGATTATACACTTTATTATTATTTTACATTTAAAAATAACAAGTACATTCCAGTTAAGTATGATCTCTCTGATACATTAGCACATTACATACTTGACTAGAATATTTGATCTCTGACTTGGGCTAGGGTAGTGTTCAGCCTCAGGGGTGTTGAGAGGGATTCAGTTGATAAGGGGCAGTGCTTGCCATTGGGGGGCATTAGTCTATTTTACTTTTTAAAACTAGGGGAGCATTGGGAGGCTTATGATGAGGTCAAGGGGGCGTTGGAAGGCTTATGATGAGGCCAAGGGGGCATTTATTCAAAAACGTTTGAGAACTGTTGAGCTAACTGTTGAACTGTTGAGCAATGTTGATTCTGAATATCTTATTGATAATGCACATTTTTTTATTTGACTGTGGAAAAAACAAGGCCTAGAGCTAGGATAATGTTGATTCTGAATATTGATAATTCACCTTTTTTTGACTGTAAAAATAACAATGTTAACTGGATGATTAAATACATTAAAAATGGGAAAGAACCTTTGACCTTTGAATGTGTGTTACACTGACTCAGTCATTTTATAATCTTTAGTACATAGTTAGATTTTGGAATCTGCATACAAAATGGATTCTTTGCTTGGAATGTTTTGACCTTTGACCTTTGAATGTGTGTTTACACAGAATCAGTCATTATAATTTTTGGTACATGGTTAGATATTGGAATCTGTATACAGAACACTGGATGAGGAAGAGAACTCGCACACCAAGTTGCCGATGCAGGAAAGGTGTTAAATCCATCAACTTAAACAAAAATAAAATAAAGTGCTACCAAGTGGGGTGAATTGCAAACGTTTCGGTCCTCAGACCTTCATCAGTGCAAAAAAAAAAAAATCTATACAAAAATGGCGCATTGCGCAGATGCTGATTACCTTGTAAAGACTGAAAGATTTTAGTAAAGTCAATCTATTCTCAAAACAAGCATATGTTGCTCTTGTTTTTGTTCTTGAAACAAGATGGATCACATTTGACAAATCTTACTTGATTGAAAAAACTTGTTTTATTTTGAAATAAGCTTGAAATAAGACTTTTTCAAGATTTTTTGTCTATACAAGATTTCCAAGATGTGTTGTCTTAAAACAAGCCTTTCTAGCTAAATATAGTTTTGCTTTTTGGGCGATTATGCCTTATAATAAGAGCGGGTAGATTTTTTCACTTGAAAATAGACAAAAAAGCTTACCAAGAATTTTATTTTTTGCAGTGTATGGCTGAATCTCTGTGCAACAGATCTGATCTTATTTTCTGCTGGACAAACCAAGGCACCTTTGAGAGGTTCTACCGTCTTGATGTCACTAAGACCTTGGTACCTCACTCTGTTCCGAGTGTGGGTTCTACATGAGTTGGACCCATTTCTCACCCCTTCCACCTGTGGTCACCAACACAGTAGTGCATAATACTATACACCACATAGGATGAATCTGGAACCACCTCTTGAAGGTCCTCCTTCTGAGGGGACCATCCTTCTGGCTGATAGTCTCAGTATGTGGGAGGTGTCCAGATCTCCCATTGGCAGACCTCGAACATGAGATGATGATAAAGAATGATAGGTACTTTGCTGTAACACCAGTTCCCTGGAACATTGAGTGGAGAGATCAACCAAGCTTGCCCCGCTTTCCATTGAGAAACAGCAGCACATCAACGTTTAATACGCTCACGGGCAGGGGAGGTGTGTGTAACCCAGGTTACACACCATAGTTTAGTTTAGTTTAGTGACCACCAATAGGAGCTGTGCTTGCTCCGTTGCTCTAGCAACCTGTTTAAATCTAAACAGGCAGTTGATCATTCAGACAAACGACAAGTTGGAAACTAGCAGAGGAAACTAAAGGAGAAAATTAGATAAGAAGAAAAAACAGGTAAATTAGTGTTATGAACATTTTAATTTAAATGATTGAGTACGTTAACGATAGACCATAATACGTTTCATTATTTATTACATGTAGTGCTTAAAAGAAGACCTAAACCTGACCGGAGAATAAATCGCACCGAATGAATATGGTAATAAGCTAACTATAAATATATGTACGATAAGACGATAAGATAAAAATAAATAAATAATTAAACACTAATGCAGATGTTATTATGATCATAGATAACGGGAACATCAAATTATATAGGAGCTAATCTTATATACAACCCAACGGCAATATAACCGATTTCGAATTCTGGCTTCGGTGAGTAGTTTGACCGTTAGTAAGCTAAGCTAGTTTAGCAAATCATAGGAACTTGTTGTTTTTTTCATTTGTTGATTTTCATGGAATATATGTTGTTCTGGCCTGTACATTTACAGGTCAGGTTTTCTACTAAGGTTGACTGAAATTGATGGCGAGCTTCCCTAGATCGGAAGCCTTGAACCTTGTTTACCCCATCACTCCCCAGTGGTAGGGCGTGACTTGACTGACTTGCGAACTTTTAAACATTTGATGTTTAATTTACTATACAAGGAAATGAACTGGAACACTTATACTTTGAAACACTTGAACTGAACACATGAACTGAATTGAAATATTGAATGCTTTTAATGTACTTTGAACACTTACATGAACTGAACACATGAACTGAATTGAAATATTGAATGCTTTTAATGTACTTTGAACACTTACATGAACTGAACTGAAATATTGAATGTTTTGAATGTACTTTGAACACTTACATGAATTGAACGGAACTTTGAAGTTACCTTTAAATGCTGAATGGTTTTAATCAAATTCGTTTTATGAATGAATTGACCTGTCGCTAAGCGCCGCCCTTAGAACGCAGATGAACCAATGACATTCCAGCCTGAACTGGACTCGGACATCAGCTCCGATAACTCCATTGAAAACAACAGGGAGGAGACCTTTTTCAATAATTTAATGATCGATTGATATTGCTTATGAAAAAAAAAAAAACATGGTCAAACTATGTGCTTGGGGTACATGTAACACCGACAGAAGGTATCCCGATAGGCTGCAGAATGGGGTATATTTCATCCCTTTTCCCCAAGCCACAACGGGACAAAAACAAGTGTGTAATTGTGGTAATGTAGTTTCAACATAAATGGCCAAACGATGTGCATGGGGTAGATACAACACTGATACGAGTTATCGTGAGAAGATAGGCAATGAGGTATATTGTATCTCATTTCCTAAACGAAAACAAGACCGGTCCAAAATATCTCCGGTGGATTAAGCTGTGTGACAGACCACTCAGTGAACGCTACGTTCATTAGCTTTCTGCCATACTCTTGTTAGAATTTCCCTTTGCTAAAGCAATCAACTAAGCCTACATGATAAAAGGCATAGGCCTACTCATTATTCACAGTACCTGCTTACTTTCACCACTGATGTTATGCTAGGCTTAGGCAAGTTATCTCTGGTTCAAATTAGCTAACGTCAATTATTCAATAGCTGCGCTAGCGTAACTTTGTCAGTTATGGGACAGTTTGTTAAAAAATCGGCCATTCTATTAAACAAACGATAGGTTTAATAATGGATTAACATGACAACGTGAACGAAACACACGCATGCCGGTAATTAACAAGGTTACATTAACAAGCTAGACAGTTAGGACCATAGCCTATGGTTAGGACACTGTCCTGTCAGGGGCAGGTTCCTGCTAGTTAATAAACGTAGGTGTAGGCTACGGTGCCTTCCAGATTAGTTAAATTAACTGACTGTGAATTCATTGTATCTTCCCCATGAGTTGAGGCTTCTCCCTCTTGCATTGAGCTCTGTAAATTCTCGCCTCAAATTTAAGCTTGTTATCCACCATATCGAGTTTTAAATTGTATACATATCCCTCCATTGCATAATTAAGTCCCTTTTGAAGGCTTCTAGGCGAAATCAGGTCCTTCTGTCTCCAAAAGTTGTCTAGAGCCTCTTGGGATATAGTTTTGTCACTGATAGCTGCCATTGTAAACTCTAGTCAGCTCTGATAAAGTGTCCGATTTAGCAACTGTCACAATGGGGGGCTTAGCGATAGGTCAATTGTGTAATGATAATAACATGTTTAATTTAGTTATACAAGGGTGCACCCAAATAAGAGGAAGGTTTCTGTGATCTAATATTGTTATTTATTGCGCTGCACTTTGCACAGTTTATTTGTTATACTCTATTTATTTTATTTATTGTTATTTATATCATAAATTGTGTATTTATATTCATTGAACCGTATTAATAAATGTCATAATTAATTTCATCACATTCATTTACCTCCTTGAGTCCTACTTAGATTCTTCTGAACTAGTCCAAATACAATACCTAGATACTGTGTATCCACTCTCTTTTTATTTAGCCGTGGGCAACCAGTTGTTACAAGTGGCGAGCTTAGCCAGGTAGATGATTTGTGATACCATTTTAAATAGTATTCAGTATTTAGTAACAAACGCATTAGTATAAGAATTAATAATATAATATTAAAACTTTGATATTTATTGACTTGTGATACACTGAAAGATACACATAAATATGGATATTGTTCAGAAACACGGAGTAAAAATTCCAAATGCCGTTTTAGTTAGAGGCATCACTGGAACAGAAAAAGATGAAGACGTTTTAGAATTCCTAAAACATTATGGATCTATAAACCGAATAATTCCAGTTGAGGATTCATCCTCAGAATTTTATCCCGGCCTAGTTGTGGAATACAATACAGGAAATGCTGTGGAGGTATTAACACCCACACTGTAATGTGCAAATGGTAGTGGTGATGGTTTTAATTATAACATTCAGACTTTAACCAATATATACTCAGAAACAGTAATTAACACTACAACAGAAGCATGTATAACTGAACTAAAAGACGCTGCCAAACTTAGTGGAAAAGACTTTGCTGAAGTCCTGAAAGACATGATGTTTCAAATTAGCCAGTCTATTGCTGAATTTCCAATAGTCACACTTAATGACACAGAATCAACCCTTAGTTCACCCACTCTAAGTGGAGTAAAAACTAATGCACAGTCCTCTGATATCTCTGCCCCTGCCAAAGCACGTCTGAGCTACACGACTGATAATACAGCACCCCCTGCTCAACACACTAGGACCCTGAATGTGGCAGCCATTAGGGCTCAGGATTTAAACCCCCCTGAGGTGCAACATGTTGTAGTTGAGCATATTGTGAAAAGGGAAGACAGTGGCCATCACATTCAGACATGCCCCAAACTTCGTAGCTTTTCTGGCAAAGCCCTCAGACCCAGTCATGAACCTGACTTTGATACCTGGCGCTCCAGTGTCGAGCTTGTAATGAATGACCCTGCCATTTCAGACCTACAGCGCTCAAGGAGAATTCTTGAAAGCCTCTTACCCCCTGCCACTGACATTGTCAAGCATCTGAGCCCACTCTCTCCACTCTCAGCTTATCTTCAGTTGTTAGATTCTGCTTATGGAACCGTTCAAGATGGCGACGAGCTGTATGCCAAGTTCATGGGCACATTTCAGAACGCTGGTGAGATACCGTCCGCTTACCTTCAACGTCTCCAGGTAGCTTTGAATCAGGCCGTTAAGCGCGGTGGTGTTGGAAGTGAGGAAGCTGATAGACATCTTCTTACACAGTTCTGTAGAGGCTGCTGGGACAATGCCATTCTGTCTGAACTTCAGTTAAAGCAAAAGAAAACATGTCCCCCATCGTTTGCAGAGTTGCTTTTACTGTTACGTACAGAGGAAGATCATCATGCCACTAAAGATATGCGCATGAGACAACACCTAGGCACCGCCCCTAGACAGAAAGTGTCATCACAGGCGCAATCTGCTTATTGCGGTGACGAAGAACAGGGTTCATATGCTGCTCTTAGCTCACGCACAAGAACTCGCTAAGCAAGTAACACAGATACAAAGCCAACTAGCAGCAATGACCCCAAATGATAACACTAAAAACACCAACACAAACAGAAATTCCAGTGATAGACCATGGGAGAGAAGGAGAAATGAGCAACGAACAAGGGAGCATGTTCGGCAACCAATGCAGAATCAACACTCTAAGCCTCGACCCTGGTACTGCTTCCGATGTGGAGAGGATGGCCACATTAAGCCAAATTTTGATAGCCCACCAAACCCAGTTATGGTAGCAGAGAAAAGAAAACTTTTAAAAGACAGACAGGAAATGTGGGAAAGAGAAAACCCCAACCATTTAAACTAAATACAGTCTCTATTTCGGGGCGAATGGAGACTGTAGCTGGCAGATCATGTCCCGCTAAAACCAGGCACAAGCAGCGTGCCAATCTTAAACAGTCCTACACTAGGAAACCGTCATTTAAGCTACCCAGAGGATTAATCGGATCAAAATGTACAGCTACAGTTAACATAGCTGGTGTCAAGTGTAATTGCTTACTCGACACAGGATCTCAAGTAACCACAGTTCCAGACTCATTTTATCAGCAACATCTCACAAGTCAAAGTATCAAACCACTTCATGACCTTTTAGAGGTTGAAGGTGCAGGAGGACAGTCTGTTCCTTATTTAGGTTTCATAGAAATACCAGTCACATTTCCCAAAGATTTCCTTGGAATTGATTTTGAGATCCCCACTCTGGCACTCGTTGTTCCAGATTTACATCATGGTGGTCCGTCATCAGTATTAATAGGCACTAACACCCTTGATGTGCTTTATGAACAGTATTCAGACATCGAGATTCCAGACCACCAACCCAGTCCTTATGGATATAGGGCCATAGAATTGCCCTTGAGAGACAAAGAACAGACATCACATTCACAGTATGTGCAGAACTTGAAATCTCATCTTGAAGAAAGCTTCAAAATCGCAGCTGAACACTCAAAGAAAAGGGCCGGATATAACAAGACAAGATTTGACAAACATGTGACTGCTTCACATTTGAAAGAAGGAGATCGGGTATTAGTAAGGAACGTACGTTTACGTGGGAAACACAAACTCGCTGACAAATGGGAGCAAACCATCTATGTGGTAGTAAGCCAAGCCGGTGACCTCCCCGTCTATGGAGTGTGTCGTGAGAACCAATCTGGACCAATGCGAACACTGCACATAGATTTACTTTTACCTTGCAACTTCCTACCTCCTGAAGAAGAAGCACAAGAAGAATCAGTCCTAGTCCGACCACGTAGAACTCGGAGTACTCAGAGGAATAATCAAGATAAAGATGTAAACTCAGAACTCCAAGAGGAAGAGTCCACTGATTCAGAGGATGATGTTCCTTATTTCTTCAGACCTCATACAATTGAGATTGAACGTGTGAAAAGAAAAGAACCTTGTGCACAGCACATTGATCTGAGAGTCACAGGACCCAAACCCAGCAGACACGATCACCCAAACCAGAGAAGTTTTGGAACCCCAGAGAAACCTGAATCACTTACCTGTGAGCACTCCTACCATGGATAGCAACTCAACGTTTGCTCCTGAAGAGTCCACTGGAGAAACTGGCTTACCTGTCAGTCCAGAGATGCAACCTGAGGAGGAAATAGCAACTGTAGATACACCTAGTCAGAACCCATCTGACGGCACAAATTCAGAACCTACCTCAACCTTGGATGACCCAAGCACGAGTCAAGAAGAAGAGATACAAGAACAATTGGCCAATACGGAAACAACACATAGGGCCAATAGTTTTCCGCGTCAAAAAAAAGCAAATTCCGTGTCACGTTTTTGGTAATTCCGTGATTCCGCGTCAAAAAAATAAAAACAGCCGTATAATGCCTTTCTGCACGTTAACTGTATGAAAAACTCTGTTGATAGTGATGTTGCCTAGCAACGCTGTTTGCGTGCGTGCAGCACCCACAGTTAAGATACTGTCGAGTTCAGTTTGTCGCTAAGTAGTTGACCATACTGTGCCTTATACATTTCCAATGCTTAAATCATCATTGTTCGACCTGTATGTGAGGCATTATGTGCATACTTAATGAAAGTAAGGGTTTTCATGAAGTTGCTTCTGTAATAGATCGTGTATTAAATACCAAATTTTGGGCTACCTGCTTGTGCTATTAGTAGTGATTAGCATGATGCTAAGCGGAGATTTAGCTATGTTCTGTTCTTATGTTGATACGCTGTAATAAAGATGGGTTCAATCCTGTTAAGATTTCGACTGGATGAGATATGAATGACATCCATGTTGCCTAGTGTAATGTCCACTATTATATGTATCTGGTAATATTAGTTGTGTAATTGTTATTGTGTAGCAATAAGTCATGGTAATGTAATTCAGTGCAGTGCTAATTAGTCCCCATAAATTAGACTGCTTGGTAACTCAGTGAATAATACGTGCCCTTCTTAGATTGTTGTTTGCCAGCCATCAACACAACAAAAGACTTAACATTTTTAGTTTTTAATGCGATTGGGAAGATGAGCAAATGAACGTGACTACCCTTGAAAAGGGGGGCGTGGCCGGAGCAGAGTTCAGCGCAGACGTGACATTTTCTGACCGCTTTTGTTCTTTAATTAATGTTTGTTCATTGTTGCGATCGTTGTTGTCTTTATTTGAAAGACATTCAGTCTTACAGGGTAAAATACAGGGGGTTTTGGGCGATTTTGATGCACAAAATTATGTTTCCGTTTGAAAAGTTGCAATTCCGTTTTCAGTGGTCCATTCCGTTTCAGATGGTCCATTCCGCGTATTCCGTCCGTTTTCCGTTTTTGCGGAAAACTATTGGCCCTAAACACATGATCAGAATTGTGAACAAGAAGAGCCTCCACCAAGAAGGTCTTCCAGACACAGAGAACAACCAAGAAGGCTAACTTACCCAGAACTTGGGAATCCCTTAGTGACAATAGTTAAGTCCCTCTTCCAAGGTCTTAGTACAGCTATTGAAGACGCACTCCCAGACTTGGCTAATTCCGAACATGCCTACCCCATAACAATGCAGCCTTGTAGAACGCAAAGGGACTTGCTTGTATTCAGAGAGGGAGGATGTAACCCAGGTTACACACCATAGTTTAGTTTAGTTTAGTGACCACCAATAGGAGCTGTGCTTGCTCCGTTGCTCTAGCAACCTGTTTAAATCTAAACAGGCAGTTGATCATTCAGACAAACGACAAGTTGGAAACTAGCAGAGGAAACTAAAGGAGAAAATTAGATAAGAAGAAAAAACAGGTAAATTAGTGTTATGAACATTTTAATTTAAATGATTGAGTACGTTAACGATAGACCATAATACGTTTCATTATTTATTACATGTAGTGCTTAAAAGAAGACCTAAACCTGACCGGAGAATAAATCGCACCGAATGAATATAAGATAAAAATAAATAAATAATTAAACACTAATGCAGATGTTATTATGATCATAGATAAAGGGAACATCAAATTATATAGGAGCTAATCTGTATATACAACCCAACGGCAATATAACCCATTTCGAATTCTGGCTTCGGTGAGTAGTTTGACCGTTAGTAAGCTAAGCTAGTTCAGCAAATCATACGAACTTGTTGTTTTTTTCATTTGTTGATTTTCATGGAATATATGTTGTTCTGGCCTGTACATTTACAGGTCAGGTTTTTTACTAAGGTTGACTGAAATTGATGGCGAGCTTCCCTGGATCGGAACCCTTGAACCTTGTTGTTCTGACTTGATATTTGTTAGTATGTTTGTTAACATAATTTGTTGTCCGAGAAGGACACCTACTGGTGCATTCCGGTATTGCACCTTGAGTGCATTTGTTAAGTCTCGCCCGCGAGAATTCAGTTATAGTCAGTTATTTTAACGTGTTGGAAGAGCTGCATGGAAGCTGTCAAATCGTCCGACCTTTGGAGTGGAACGTCCGTAAGTTGAAATGTAATGTTTGTGGGATGTGTTATGTGCGGTGTGTGCAGTAATTAATAAGAGGGTTAATTTAATTAAATCAATTCATAATTAGCGTAGTTTGCCTTTGGTTGGGAGGGATAGCTATTTTCAACTGTTAAGCTAACTAACGTGTCTGGTGACTAGCTTCTTATTCGCGAAACATGTTGAACGGGATAAATTGGACATATGGTAATTTGCTGTGTTTGTGTTTGCTTTATAGTTTTACAATAAATACATTGGGAATGAGAGCATCAGAAAGTAAAGACCTGAACATCATACACCCTCTGGATTGTTGTCTATCTGTCTACGCCTTACATGCACGTAATTGCTAGGGCAGAATAGTAAAAGGACGAACACACAGCGAGTGAAGACAACGGAGCAACCTCCTAGCACTCAGCTCGTCAGAATTGTAACCGCACAGCTACAAAATGGCGGCAAAGTCTCAAGACGAAGATCAGAAAGCACAGAACTTAGAGACGAAGTCACACGCAAGCTGTTTATCAGTTAGGTCTAGCGCATCAACAGCTAGCAGCGCCGCCACCAGAGCAAGGGCCAAAGCAGAGGCATTTAAAGTAAAAATGGAGTATGCTGAGAAGGAAGCTGCTATGGTTAGGGAGAAAGCCCGCATTGAAGCTGACCTTAGCATGCTACAGCTAGAGAGGGAGGCTACAGCGGCGTTCAGAGAAGCAGAGGTCTACCAAGCTGCGTCCGAGTGGGAAGACGACCAACGCCTGGATTTAGGAGATGAAGACAGAGCTCAGCGCACCAGGGAGTATGTGCAGAACACTCCAATGCAACACGCTCAACAGCCATTTCCTGAATCACAGCAGACGCACAGTGGACCAAGTCATCCTCTTCGTACGACCACTCAACTGCCTCCTCCTCAACTGCAACACCCTCCTCGATTGTGCCCTCATGCAGTCAACCACGGACAGCCGAGTAGAGCTGACTATCTGGGCCAGCAGAACAATCCAATACCACGCAGGTACCCCCCAAGCCGCCCTTCTCATACAATACCAGACGGCTACACTGATGCGCCACCGCCGATGCCTGATTTCGCCACATACTTGATAAGAAGGGAGATGGTGAGCTCAGGATTGACCCAATTCGACGATCGTCCAGAGAACTATTGGGCATGGAAAACATCTTTTCAAAGCATCACACAGGGCCTCAACTTGACGCAGAGAGAGGAACTCGACCTACTCGTCAAATGGCTCGGCCCGGAGTCAGCCACTCAAGCCAAGCGAATCAGGTCAGTCCATGTCACAAGTCCAGGAAAAGCAGTACTGATCGTATGGCAGCGCCTAGAGGAATGCTACAGATGCCCAGAAGTCATTGAGCATGCTCTACTGAAACGCCTTGAAGATTTTCCTCGCATCTCAAACCAAGACCCTCGTCTACTGAGAGAGCTGGGGGATCTGCTGCAAGAGATGGAGTCTGCAAAGGAGAGTGGCCTTACTCCTGGACTGGCATATCTCGACACAGTGAGGGGTGTGAACCCCATAGTTGAAAAACTCTCATACAGCCTTCAAGAAAGATGGGCCACACAAGGCTCCAGATACAAACAAGAGTACAAGGTAACCTTTCCGCCTTTCAGTTTCTTTGTATGGTTTATCTGCAATCAAGCAAAGACTCGAAATGACCCAAGTTTTGTCTTCTCCTCATCCACCTGCTCAACCAGCATGAAAACAGACAGTCAAGATAAATAGCAAACCGTCCATCTTCGTCAAGAAAACTGAGGTATCAGTAAGAACTCAAAACTTTCCCAGCAACCAATCAGACCAGCAAAGCAACGAGCCAGACAAACATTGTGCCATTCATAACAAGCCTCACCCCCTCTTCAAGTGTCGAACCTTTAGGATTAAGCACCTAGATGACCGTAAGGCTTATCTTAGAGAAAATTATATTTGTTACCGTTGTTGTGCTTCCACTAAACATGTTGCAAAGGACTGCAAACTGTCAGTGAAATGTAGAGAATGTGGCAGTGACAAGCATGTATCTGCCTTACATCCTGGTCCTGCCCCCTGGTCATCTGAAGAGACTAAGAGTAAACCAGAGGGAAACGAACAGCAACTTGATGTCACTACAAAATGCACGGAAATATGCGTCACTTCTCCCCAGCCCAGGTCGTGCTCCAAAATATGCCTGGTCAAAGTGTATCCTTCAAAACATCGCGAAAGAGCTCAGCGTGTTTATGCAGTGCTGGATGACCAGAGCAATAGGTCGCTGGCCAAGACGCAGTTCTTCGACCTTTCGCATTGAAGGTGACTCTTCTCCCTACACTCTGAAGACGTGCTCAGGCACAGTTGAGACGGCGGGGAGAAAGGCATGTAGCTTCACAGTGGAGTCACTCGATGGGAAATCTACAGTAGCACTTCCTCCCCTCATCAAATGCAACACAATGCCAGATGACAAATCAGAAATCCCGACGGCAGACATCACACAACACTTTACTCACCTCTCTCCGGTGCGAGACAAGATACCACCTCTAGATCCTGATGCACAGATACTTCTTCTTCTGGGTAGAGACGTCCTGAGTGTGCACAAGGTACGTGAGCAGCACAACGGACCTCACAACACACCATATGCACAGCGCTTAGATTTGGGCTGGGTCATTGTAGGCGAGATCTGCCTTGACAGGGCCCATCAGCCAGCTGATGTCAACGTCTACAAGACTAACATACTCTCTAATGGTAGAACCTCATTCTTCACACCGTGCACTAAAAGTATCCAAGTCAGAGAGCGAGTGGGCCCTCATTCCCTCCTGTACTGCCCTGACTCACCATGTGAAGCTCGTCACTCATGCACTCCCCTCATCGACCAAGACTGCCTTGGAGAGAACGTTTTCATGAGAAACGCGAATGACGAAAAACTTGCCCTCTCAATTGAAGACAACATTTTCCTGGAAGTGATGGACAAAGATGTGTATCTCGACGAAGACAACCACTGGGTGGCGCCACTACCATTCTGCTCACCGACAACACGGCTACCGAACAACAAGGAGCAGGCAGTGCAGAGGCTGACATCGCTACAGCGCACGTTCCAGAAAAGGCCAGGTATGAAAGAACATTTCTTTGAGTTCATGCAGAAGGTGATAGAAAACGGTCAAGCCGAACCCGCTCCGCTCAAGCAGCCTGGTGAGGAGTTGTGGTATTTGCCAATATTTGGAGTTTATCACCCCCAAAAGCCAGACAAAATTAGAGTGGTGTTCGACTCAAGTGCTCAGTATCACAACATCTCACTCAATGATGTACTACTCACTGGGCCCGACCTCAATAACACACTGATTGGCGTCCTGCTGCGCTACCGCAAAGAAAAGATTGCCATTACTGCTGACTTTGAGCAAATGTTTTACAGTTTCAAGGTGAGAGAAGACCACCGCAACTATCTTCGCTTTCTCTGGCACAAAGACAACTGCCCCAGCAAGGAAATCATTGATTACAGAATGACGGTACATGTATTCGGGAACAGCCCTTCCCAGGCTGTAGCAATATACGGGCTGCAGCGCACAGCAGAACGTGGCGAAGCAGAATATGGCACAGACGCCAAAGAATTCGTTCTGCTTAACTTTTATGTTGATGATGGGATTATTTCTGTCTCCAGCGAAGGCCTTGCTGTTGATCTGCTTAGAAGAACGCAAAGAATGCTGGCAGAGGCAAACCTGAGACTCCACAAGGTAGCGTCCAACAGCACTACAGTCATGGAGGCCTTCCCACCTGAGGAGAGAGCAAAGGAACTCAAGGACTTGGATTTGAGTGCCGACACACTGCCTCTCCAGCGCATTAGCATTAGCTGGCATTAGCTGGGATCTAACAACAGACTGCTTCACATTCAGAGTGTCACGAGATGTCAAACCATTCACAAGGAGAGGGACGCTCTCAACGGTCAACAGCCTGTACGACCCTCTGGGGCTTGTGTCTCCCATCACAGTGCAAGGAAAGGCTCTCGTCAGAGACTTCACCACCCTGCAGCAAGACTGGGATGAGCCTCTCCCTGCAGAAAAGAGGGCCCAGTGGGAAGCGTGGACAACATCCCTTACTGACCTTGAGAGCCTGCACATTCCAAGGCCTTATGTTCCAGTCTCTCTCTCTCAAGCCCATGACCGAGAGCTGTGTGTCTTCTCAGATGCATCCGTTCAGGCCATAGCAGCAGTGGCGTATCTGCGGGTTAAAGATTCAAAAGGTCAGTGCCATGTAGGGTTTGTGATGAGCAAAGCTAAGCTAGCCCCAGTTCCTGCTCACACTGTCCCACGCTTAGAGCTGTGCGCTTCAGTGCTCGCTGTCGAACTCATGGAGCTCATAAAAGAAGAATTGGACACAGAACTGCGTGTGAATTTCTACACAGACAGCCGTGTAGTGCTTGGCTACATAAACAACACAACTAGGAGATTCCATATGTATGTGGCCAACAG
The DNA here is from genome assembly GCF_963457725.1 of Sprattus sprattus. Classification (NCBI taxonomy): domain Eukaryota; kingdom Metazoa; phylum Chordata; class Actinopteri; order Clupeiformes; family Clupeidae; genus Sprattus; species Sprattus sprattus. The sequence continues at coordinate 687,537 of NC_137918.1, forward strand.
AGTAACGCGTATACGAAGATCCACAGCACCTCATCAGTGGCATTATGTCCGGACCGACCAGAATGCAGCCGACCATGGCACCAGACCCATGCCGCCAGCTCACCTGCTCCTCACAAACTGGTTCTCAGGACCTGCGTTCCTCATAGGCCCAGATCTGGATGTGGAAATTCGGCCCCAGGTAACCACATTGGCAACCAATGTTAAAACTCCATTGCTAGGCACACACAGATTTCAGCGCTTTTCAAGCTGGAAATCTCTTGTGAAAGCTATTTCCATACTTACCCATGTGGCGAGGTCATTCTCTCAATCTTCAGACTCACAGACCTGTAAGAAATGGCATTACTGCATGAAGGCTTGCACTACAGAACTTTCACAGGCAAAGTCTACACTCATCAAAGTTGTGCAGCGAGAAGTGTACATGAATGAGTTTGAATGCTTAACACAACATCGAAGTGTGTCACAGGACAGCTCACTCAAGAGGCTAGATCCCTTCATTGACAGTGAGGGACTGATGAGAGTGGGCGGTCGCATACAAGCAGCTGATCTCTCTGACCAAGAAAAGCATGCTCTGATCATTCCACCAGATCATCACATAACTAATCTGCTCATTCAGCACTACCACAGTCAAGTAGCACATCAAGGCCGCCACTTTACCATGGGCGCGATACTCAGCGCGGGACTGTGGATCGTCAAAGGTAGAAAACGCATCTCTAGTCTAATACACAAGTGTGTCATGTGTAGGAAGATGAGAGGAAGGCTTGAACATCAGAAAATGGCAGATCTGCCAGCAGACAGAGTGTCTGTTGATCCTCCATTCACACACACAGGGCTAGACGTCTTTGGCCCATGGAGTGTTGTGTCACGCCGAACCAGAGGTGGCAGTGCCGAGAATAAGAGATGGGCCGTCCTGTTCAGCTGCCTGAGCACCAGAGCTGTTCACTTGGAGGTAATAGAGCCAATGTCAACTTCAAGCTTCATCAATGCCTTCCGTCGTTTCTTAGCAATCAGAGGACCAGTTCAACATCTACGGTCAGACAGAGGCACAAACTTTTTCGGGGCCTGCAGAGAGCTGCAAATCAACACAGAAGACCCAGAGATCAAAGGGTTCTTGCAAGATCGAGGCTGCACCTGGTCATTCAACGCACCACATTCCTCCCACATGGGGGGAGCTTGGGAAAGAATGATTGGAGTCGCACGACGCATTCTTGACGGGCTTCTGTTGAAAAACACCACCACAAGACTCACACACGAAGTGTTGACCACTCTTATGGCCGAAGCCATGGCCATCATGAACTCTCGACCTTTGACACCCCTATCTTCCGACACAGAGGTCCCCCAAGTCCTCTCACCTGCAATGCTACTGACCCAGAAAGCAAGCATCGCCCCTGCTCCTCCAGGTGACTTCAAAATAGATAATTTGCACAAAAGTCAGTGGCGACAGGTCCAGAGCATGGCAGACTCTTTCTGGAAAAGATGGAGGCAGGAATACCAAACAACTTTACAACCTCGCAGGAAGTGGACAGAGAACAGGCCGAACCTCCAGGAAGGTGACGTCGTCCTACTCAAAGACTGTCAGGTGAAACGCAACGAGTGGCCTGTAGGACTTGAGACAAAGGCCATACCGAGCAGTGACAACAGAGTTCGTAAAGTCATGGTCAAGACTGCAAAACAAGGGACTGTAAAAGAATATCTGAGACCCATTAATGATGTTGTTTTGCTACTGTCCAAGGATGATAATTAATTCAGGTGTAATAGTAATGTAGTGGTATAGTATTGGTAGTGGTAGTGGTATAATATTAATCATACCAGACGGGGAGTGTTCTGACTTGATATTTGTTAGTATGTTTGTTAACATAATTTGTTGTCCGAGAAGGACACCTACTGGTGCATTCCGGTATTGCACCTTGAGTGCATTTGTTAAAGGGGCCATATTATGAAAATTCCACTTTTTTTAGGGCTTCTACTCGTTAATTTGGGTATCTGGCATGTTTAGCAACCCAAAAACTGCGGATAAAAACAACCCCCGCGATTTGTTATGGTTCTTGTAGGTCAGAAACGTCATGCTTGAGTGACTGCGAATGAGATTCCTGTGAACTCTCCCGTCACAAGACAATGGGAGGTTCCCTAGAATCCCTACATGGCCTTGGCCCACCCCCAACCTCACCCCCCCCCCCATTCGTTAGATATAAATCATTTGCCAGAGTGAATCATACCGTTCCTGCAAAGCTTGGGTATACTTTGAATAGCTAGCTAGCAGCATGGCGAAAAGTTCTGGAGCAAAGTTCTCAAGATGTGCTCTGCCCTGCTAAGGCAAAAGGCAGTAACTCACCAGAGTGTGAAACTGAGAAAAATGGCTTTAAAGTTATCCTAATGTCCACACAATGTGGTTATAGCTACAATGTTGTAATTTTCACAGTTTGTAGTGTATGCCTGTCTTAATCTATTCATTGAGAAAAAAATTAACTCAAATTTGACCTTTGACCTTTTTTGGAAGTTACTGTGTTCTGCCTTAGCATTGCCTTCGGAATGTTGATTTGTCATACTAAGGCAGAAGGCAGTAACTTCTATGTTAAAGCTCAGTGGTATGATAACAATGGAATAATGACCCTATTAATTAATCAGTAGTAATACTATTTCATTTATCACAATTACCAATACCATGATTATCACACACACACACACACACACACACACCATTGAATTATCACATTAAGCACATAAAACAATGAACTTGAATTGTCACATGAAACACATAAAATGTCAGTCCATTGGGGGGTGTGTGTGTGTGTGTGTGTGTGTGTGTGTGTGTGTGTGTGTGTGTGTGTGTGTGTGAGAGAGAGAGAACGATAGAGAATGAGGCCCATTTTCCCCCTCCACATGCCCCCGCTCGCCAAGCGAAGTTACCCGATTTAGATGCACCTTTTTCGGACTAGCCACAGGCACTGGGTGGGGGAATAGCCCGATAGCTTAGCATATCTGCCATGCAATTCTAATGGTAATGCTACCTAGCTTGGTATGCTAACTGTCGGTAGCCTATACATCGTGAAATCAACCAAAATACTGATGTCACTGGCTTTAATTTGATAATGGCATGTTAGTAGTACATTTAATATCAGTACATTTGTTTAATTACTGCTGATATTTTACATTTACGGTCTGTAGCCTGGTGATCTACAGCCTCTGCCACCTCTGCCACCCTAGCTACTCTACTAAGGCATAGAGCCGTAACTTCGGGGCGGCGCACAGTAACTTCATTCGAATGCTCAGGACAAGGGTGAGAGGAAGGCAAAAAGGCGTATATCTGAAGTTACGGGCTTCTGCACACTGATCTCAAAAAGAAAAAAAAGTTTCTTTTTGAGATCAGTGGCTTCTGCCTCAGTTTCGCCTTGCACTTTTGAACTTACGGCAAAACACCATCTTGTTTTTTGCCCGAAAACAACCGAATTTGGGCTTGATATTTGTGTACATGATAAAACTAAGGCATGTGGTTCCAAATACGTCAAAAACTCATTTTTGACCAAACTTGAAGTTACGGTCTTTTGCCTTAGCACGGCAGTGCTGTGGTCGGCTGCACAGATCCGCACAATTCTATACATCACGTTCCAGCCTCAGAAGACACAAGAGTGAAATGGATGGATTTCATTTTTGAAGGCAATGTCCCGGAAAGAGTTGGGAAACTGTTGTTTGTGTGCGCAAACCATTTTGAATTGGACTGTTTTACCAACCTGGGCCAATATAACGCTGGACTCGCAACAAGACTGACCTTGCAAGCGGGTTCAGTACCATCTATCCGTCGCATTTCAGAGGAGGGGAATGTAAGTATTTTTTTAAATAATTCTTGTATGTGCATTGACCATTTAGTGTGGGTGGTTGGCAACGCAAGGAATGTAGTTGGGGAGACGTTAGCATTAGTTCGCTAGAAATGTGGGCAATGTGTGGAGGCTTTTCGTAAAAGTATCCATTACATAGGTAATGTATTTCACGTATGTGTACAACTTATTTAGAATGGCTGACCATACTTAAAACGGCAGTGAAAGATACTTGAGGCAACAAGAACTTTTGCCTCTATGAGTGGTGCGTGCGAGAGGATATTGGCATGCTAACGTGTTACTTTTCAGCAGCGAGGCGTTAGCTACAAACTCGAGTGTTGGCGTGTGCAGTTGGTAGTTCGCCAGAATGTGATACCTCATGCTAGTCATGTATGCCTTGTACAGCATTTAGTTTGAATTTGCCTATGGCAAACAATAAGAATATTTCTGTGAAGTAGTTTGTTAGGACTTCGAGGTGTTGGCACTAAAGCAACCTGAGGGGCTTTGTACAAGTTAGCGACATTAGCATCTTGTAGTGTGTAGGAGCCAGCTGACCCATCTATTGCTAAAGTGGCCAACTAATTTTTGTGTTAGACTAGCCTATTTAATCTGGGTTAACAGTAGATGGTTCGTTTGGATGTCTATGAAGGGGAATTTGTGTCAAAGTATATAGTGTCTTTACGAGAAATAGTTTTCTCATCCATAACATTCCCTTGTGAAAATGCTTTGTGTTGGGGCGGAGGGAGGTTAGTCACCTGCAAATACGAAGGCAATTAGTCCTGCTGGTGACACCTTCTACCCCTTTTCCACCAAAGCTGGTTCTGGGCTGGTTCTGGGCTGGTTCCGGGCTGGTTCTTGGCTCTTTGGGTTTTCCACCGAAAAAAACCTGGCTCCGGTTCCAAAAAAACAGGTTCCAACTCAGCACCAACTTTTAGGTGGGCCAGAAAACAAGAACCAGTGACGTCGCAGTTCGTCCCTGGGTTATGGGCGGAGCTACCCCACCAGAAACAGAAATATCCGCCGCCATTTTTTCCCCACCGTCAACTGAGTGAAAACGGTGAAAACGTAAATGAAAAATCCAAGGACAACAGACCAAATAACAAATTAAAAATAATAAAGAAAGCTTTCATTCATCAAAATGTTTTGGTTTGTCTGCCTAGTATACATTGACTCTTTCAATCGGACTTGTTTTTTGTGTTTGTTATCACACTTAAAATTAGCTGTTGACCTAGCAAGTTTGTGTAGCAGTTAGCTAACTAGCACTACCTGCCTTGAGGTACTGCTACAGTTGTTATGCTAGTCAACCATCATGAGTTGCATTGCCTTTCGTTTGATCTACGTGAGGAAATAGAAAACCCGTAGTTGTATCATTAACTGACACCGTAATGTTCTGCTGATTTTGTATTGTTTGTACTGAAGAAGACGTGCCACTTGAAAACATAAACAAAATTCATGTAGCAGCTTGCTAGCTAGCTGCCGTGAGGTATTGCTACAGTTATGGCAACTAGTAAGCATATATCAGTTGTAGCTAGTCAACTCCCGTCAGTCGTTTGATCTACGTGGGGAAATATAGAAAACCCATTGCCAAGTAAACAGAACATTAACTTAAGCTTGTATGGTACTGCATGGTATTAAAAAATGAAACATAATAGAAGTTTTATCGACATTTGTTTGCTTTCTCCCTGGAAGAAAACCACTCGTGAATAACTAGTAATATGTCAAAACATTCGAAAATGTTCAGTTAGGACAACGGAGGCGTATGACGTGATTTAAAGACGTAGCTAGCCCTACTCTGGCTCTCAGTCGGTGGAAAAGCGAGCCGGTTCCAAGATAAGAACCAGCACCGAACCGCATAAGCACCAGCCCAGAACCAGCCCAGAGCCAGCTTTGGTGGAAAAGGGGTATTCGACACAACAATGATGGGGTCATACATGTTAAATGGGCAATTAATTGTTCGTGAATGACGTGAGACTCACCTGCATTTACCAAAACATGCATAACATTGCTGCTCTCTTATTGTTTAGGCAAGCACCTCTACTCAGGGTCCTAGGGTACATCACGTGGCCTGCCAGACGGACCCATCACACAAGATGTGCACAGTTGGCACGCAGCTTTCTGTGAAAACACTGCGACCTCACTACAAAAGTCAAGGTTTGTTTACCCTCAGTTACTTTGTCATGTCATTGATTGTGTCTCCTTGTTAAAGTTGTAGCAGCATCTCACTGTTTACAATTTCTTGTGACTCCAAGGATACTGAATGTCTGTTTTATTATAGGCACACAGAAAACTGTTCCCTGTACTGATGTTGGTGTTGGAACCTCAACTGTGGCCTTCAAAACATCACAGCCATTCCTAACATCTACACCAATTAAGAGGCCAAGTAAGAGACCTCGCTTGGATGTGGAAGAGGAAGAGGACAGTCCTTTTGAGGGAACTTCAAGTATGGACTTAGGAGAGCCACATGACTCTACCTATGACCCTGATGACTCAGTCACAGTCTTGACTGAGTCAAAAGATGTGACGTGAGTGACTTAGTATTTAATCTAAACATTTTAATAATCAGATGGATTACATTCCTACACTTATTTTATGATACATTTTTGATGAAATCTTTGTCTTTCTAATAGGATGGAATCCAACCCTGTTCATAAGACACCAACATATATTGTGTACGAAAACTGCCTCCTGGAGCTGTTTGAGGTGTGCCCTATGTGTCAGCGGGTGACAGATGTGCAAAAAAGAAGGGTTGGCACATTCCTCTCTGTAGAACAGAAGTGCCCGCACTGTGAGTTCTACAGAAAATGGAATAGTCAGCCTATTCTTGGTAGCACTCCTGTTGGGAACCTCCAACTGTCAGCGGCAGTGTATGCCACTGGTGCATCTTTTTTCAAATTGGAGAAGGTAATTGTTGATTTACTTTACTTTTATTCACAACTAAATTCACTTGTAGTAACTAATTGAACATGGAATATTATCATCTGAAGTTTCTGAAGTGAAATTATATATATATATATATATATATATATATATATATATATATATATATATATATATATGTGGTCATTTGTATCTATATAAGAAAAGAGCCCTGTGTCTTTTTCAACCTCAGATATTCCGGGCAATGCAGTTGAGTATGTTTCAGTACAACACATTTCGAAGGCACGCCCGGATGTACATAGAGCCCGCAATCGTGCACAGCTGGAACACCGCACAGGATGGCATGTTGGACAAGTTATGCCAGCAACAGAAAGTCATCTTAGGTGGTGACTTGAGGGCTGACTCCCCAGGTATGTAATACTGACAGTTACTTTTTCATGAAAATATCTTTGTTTAGACAAAGGGCTCCTCAGAAAACAACTTATCATACAAGGACATGTGAAATGCTATATAAAGTAAAAAAAATTACATCTATTTTTGAAGGACATTGTGCCAAGTATGGCACCTACTCGATGATGGACCAGAACAACCAAATTATTGATCTGCAGCTGGTTCAGGTGAGTCACATAAACTCCAATGTCTACACTAAGCTGGGGGGGGGGGGGGGGGGGTGAATAAAACAAACTGAGGGAGGAAGATAGTCATGACTACTGAAATAATGAAAATGCAATTAAATAAATTCAATGACATTGTTTGATATGTGAACAAAGTCCAGAAATAAAGCTGGTCTATCATTGCTTTATAATCAGAGCAATGAAGTGGGAGGGAGCTATCACATGGAGAAAGAGGGTCTGAAAAGGAGTCTTGCCCTCTTGGCGGCCCGAGGTGTGACATTGGATTGCATTCGTCACAGACCGCCACCCTCAAATCCAGAAATTCCTGAGGGAGGAAAACATCACACACTACAACGATGTTTGGCACATGGAAAAAGGTATTATTTCCTGTGTGTGTACCAGATGGCTCATCAGGCTCAGAAAGTCCCTGTTCACATGTGAAAACTCTATGTTGGTTAATCTATGTATGCTCTCTACACATACCACTTTTGTTCATTATCAAAGTTTTGGAGCACATCAATTATGATCACAAACTGGTGATTTCCTTATTCTATAATCAGAGCAGAACATTTTCATAAATGGCAATTAATAAATACACTCACTCATACAATACATTGAAGGCATGCCCTGTAATAACTTATTTAGACCTTATGTGGGGATACATTTTTCAATGTATAACATACATTTTTATAACTAGAATGCGTTTCGTGAACGAACTGCGAGAGTGTGCTTGCTCTGTTTTTCTCTCATGTTTGCTCGTTTATTGTGAAAGGGTCTAGTATGTTCGTTGGCATAAAAAGTTAGTCTTCTCTTATAAGCCTAGTTAGTACATCTGATTAGAGCTAGCAACCATGAATTGCAGATTAAGGGGTCCCCTATCAGTGTTCATTTTGGCAGCTATTTTAGATTCAGTCTTAAGACAAAAATGCATATTAGTTTTAGTCACATTTAGTCATAGTTATCCTTCTTAGTTTAAGTCTAGTTTTCGAAAACTGAGCACACTACAATAGCTACGCTGTGTCCAGGTATCCTCAAACGTTTTTCAGGTAACCTAATGGTTCAAGGTCTCTCATGAATCATTACTCCCAGGACACGGGTTAATGTTAACTCACGCTATCGGTCCTCTCCAACCACATTAGCAACAAAATAAACTGGTGAGCTAACAAGTTAACCATTCTTTCAGTATAAGCTACTTTTGCATATCTACAACGTATAGGTCTAGGTAGCTTACGTTTAGCCCCGTACTCAGATATTACAGCTGCTTAACACAGCTAGGATAGCTAACGTTACCGTAGTAGGAATACAAGCCTTAACCCACTATATCCACACAACTAAATTCATGAATTACTTCAAAGGTTTACTTCACAACTTGAATTAAGGAAAAGTATCCCCTGTTACGGCTAGCTGAAACTGCCAGTGGATACTCCCATGGATGGGAGACGTTAGCTGCTACGGCTAACTAACACTATCAGTTTCCATTAAAATTTCAGTCAGTACACTGAAAATGCTGCCATTCAACTCACCTTAACGAAGTGGAAATACGGTAGCTAGGTTAGAAACTGTAGTTAGTGTGCTTGCCCGAAGGGAAGCACAGTATTGTTGTTGTCAAGTTTTCTTTATTTATTCTCCCCGTTTTTCTTGCAGCTAACTACTCCTCTCCCGTTCGAGGTACAGACGCCGTTCAAACACCGAAACGTCCGGCCCGATCCGATGCAACCTGCTATGACTTTTCGTGCCGATACTCCTTGCCAATCCTTTTTTATTCCTCTTTTTCATCACCTTTTTCTCCATAGACTTGCATGGCAGAACTCTGTGGATTATGACATCATAATGGGGTCATTAAAACTAGCTTGCACCTGTGCTTCACTGACACAGAGCAAGCACACTCTCGCAGTTCGTTCACGAAACGCATTCTAGTTACTCTTATTCTTTCTCAAAGTTGAATTGAGAGGGACAGAGAAATACGGTTCCTCTTATTCTTTTTCAAAGTTGAATTGAGAGGGACAGAGAAAATGCGGTTCCTTGGATTTGGCGGAGGTGTCAGTGAGAAGCACAGGTGCAAGCCAGTTTAATGAGCCTATTATGATGTCATAATGCACAGAGTTCTGCCATGCAAGTCTATTTAGAAAAAAGGGGATGAAAAAGAGGAATAAAAAAGGAGTGGCAAGGGGTACCGCCACGAAAAGTCATAGCAACCTGCACCGGATCGGGCCGGACGTTTTGGTGTTTGAATGGCGTCTCTAGCTCAATCGGGCGAGGAGTAGTTAGCTGCAAGAAAAACGGGGAGAATAAATAAATAAACTAGAATGCGTTTCGTGAACGAACTGCGAGAGTGTGCTTGCTCTGTGACAGAGGGAACAAGTGCCTATGAATTAACATGTATTTACATCTACTCAATCAGTGTAATGGGGCCTCCTTCCAATATATTTTAGCAAGCAACCAAGCTCAACCATTATATTTTGGCTCCACTGACGTTTAGGCCCTGTCCCATTCATCTTCCCTTCACCCTACCACTTCATCGAAGTGAACTTCACTGCGGAGGGCCCCTTCACAACGGAGTGAAGGGATTTAAATCTTTACCTGAGAAATGGGACACCACTCGATCACTCATATCCAGCTCCACTGTAGGCTACGTTTCACCAAAAACGCAATGCAAACAGTGTTCCTATGTTTACGAATTTGAACACACGTCAGGTTTTCAGGTTCTCAGCTTTTGGCAAACATATATAAACCCACATGTCATAAAATAGCGTTTTTTACATCCTAACGTTAACGTTACTCGCTACTCTCAGCCGCATAGACAGACGTTCATTTGTGAAAATAGCGATCTTTTTCTAACAATCATATTCTACTCAACTGTAAGGAATATTATTCTGCATAATGATCGGCTAAATATCCCGATGTGTTTCACATTTTTTAATAGTTATTTGCGAAGATATCCATAGATTTGTAAACTTCTTTTTCTGCAATGGCAGCCATCTTTCTTAAATTTTTTGGAGTCCGTTGGTAACCAAGGTGATCGCAAGGCATCCTGGGAAATGTAATCTTTCCCTTCAATCGAAGTCCGGTTCTGATCACACTCCGTTTGAAGGGGTCGTTTGAAGGGTTGAACAACACTTCCCCTTCGGTCCAAAAGAATTGGGACACCCTACCCCTTCACGCGAACGCGCAAACGAAGTGGAAGGGTTAAGTGCTAGGGTGAAGTGGTAGTAATGGGCAACAATATTGGAATGAATGCGGTTACATAGCCAGCTTTACTTAAAGTTTATTGTAAGATAGGCCTATATGTTAGACTTAATGCAGTTAGATTTAGATTGTAGGTCTAGTATCAAACGTAAGCAACACTTTTACTGTATAGATAGAGAGCACGTGTATCACATTGGTTTATAGTCTGTCAAATTAGTTCTAGTTATTGGTGTTCGTTGGCATAAAAAGTTAGTCTTCTCTTATAAGCCTAGGTAGTACATCTGATTAGAGCTAGCAACCATGAATTGCAGATTAAGGGGTCCCCTATCTCAGTGTTCATTTTGGCAGCTATTTTTAGATTCAGTCTTAAGACAAAAATGCATATTAGTTTTAGTCACATTTAGTCATAGTTATCCTTCTTAGTTTCAGTCTAGTTTTCGAAAACTCATTACAATTTAGTCTAGTTTTAGGCACATTTAAAATTCCATATTATAGCCACATTAAACTCCTTCCCTTCCCTTCTCAGGCCCAGGGACCTCCTGTGTTGTGTCTACTGCATAGTAGTCTAGCTTGCAGTACTTAAATTGTGGATGCAATTAGTCTCCAAGATACAGATCAGCTGAATTCCAATTAAATCAATGTAAATAATAATTTAAGGCAACATATTCATTTATTTTTTGCTTGATTAATGTTGTGCGTAGCCTGTCCGAAATTGTTATCTTGGTAAAAGGAAACATACTGAAGACCTGCCAACATGTACGCATTTTGCGTACCTGGCACGCATTTTGACATCAAAGTACGCTGGTACGAGTTGATGGTCTAAAAGTACGCATAACCAAAAAAATATATGCATATCTTTTTTTATTTAGAACGCATAACGCTCAATAATGCATTGCCGGTTTTCAACGGGTTCAAATTTCACAGTCTGTCTCGAGCCACCAATGCGTACATAGGCAGCTGCAGCAGATCAAGAAGCAGAAGAGGAGTTTGACCAATCACAGACCCCCTGCCGTTACTATCGTTACTATCCCCTGTATGACCATCGAAATCAGAGAATACTAGGTTACTCTGCAGTCAGAGGAATCAACCGCTGTTTAGGTGTCAGTTAACGATTTTTCATTCATGAATACTTACCTAATTCTCCCTTCCCGACCACATCTGGCCAATTCTTCAAGTGAGGACATTAAAAAAATCACTTAAGGTAAACTAACGAGTAATGTAGAGATAAGACGTTAAAAATTTATTTATAAAAATGTAGCCCAACGATGTTAACCATGTGGTTTTCGTGTTCGCCATCGATTTAAAATGGCAAATACATCTAAGTGTCTTGGCTGTGTTAGAAATGGTTTGACTTTACGCTTTTTGTGTTTTTTCAAACTACTTATTTTAGACAAACTCTTGTAATATGTTACCATGGCAGAACCACCGGATAAAATAAAAAGATCGCAAAAAAATCATAGATAGTTACCGGGAGAGATGGCCATCCCTCCGTTCTTTTCAGACACATCCCCACCATGCTTTCTGCACAGTGTGCAATGTCATTATTGACATCAGTCACCAAGGAGCAACAGGTAACGAACACAGTAAGATGCATATTATCAGAAAATCATAGGCCTATCTGTCAAGTTCATGCTAGAGGTCCGCGGCAGCCTTCTACGTACAGTGTCCACACATGCTTACGCACAGCTGTTGTCAGGCCACAGTGTAAAAGGCTATATGTTTCTAATAATAATAATAATAGGCTAATGACATCCAAAGTCTCCCGGAAGTTCCGGGAGTCTCCCGCATATTGATAACCACTCCCTGATGCCCGCAAATGACTTAAAATCTCCCGGAATCTAGAGCGAGCGACGTGCTCCAAACCGTGTTAGAATCTGTGTAGCGCGCGCACGACAGAGAGAGAGGGACCTGGAGACTGTGCGTGTGTGAGGCAGTGTGCGTGTGTGCCTCAGGAGCATCCTGATTGGCCTGTTTCGGTAAGTCAACCAATCAATTTTCAGTGTGGGCGGCCTTTTATCTCTTCTCCCGAACCGAATTAATCAGTTCAGTGTATCTAGGAACAGGGGCACCATGGCACAGGGAGAGTGCTCCCCAAAAAGTTTCATTTCATGTGCATATTATTCATGCCAGCTAGTTGCCAGGGCTACATGAAAACAACAAGCTCCTTAAACTTGTTTAAAGTTGCAATGGAATACAAATAAAAGCAGTTAACATAAATAGGATAGTATTAGCTGCATATAATAAATAGTACAAGTAATCTACATATTTAAACATAACTAGAAAATGCATTTCCTGAAGGAAATACCAGTGCATGAAATGCAAAAGTTAAGAAAGAACGAATAAAAGAAAAGAAAAGTGAAAGAAGGAAGGAAGAAAGGAAAGAACAGTAAAAGAAGGAAAGAAGAGTGGAAGAAGGAAAGAAGAAAGGAAAGAAGAGTGAAGAAAGGAAAGAAGAGTGGAAGAAAGAAAGAAGAGTGGAAGAAGGGAAGAAGAAAGGAAAGAAGAGTGAAGAAAGGAAATTAGAGTGGAAGAAGGAAAGAAGAAAGGAAAGAAGAGTGGAAGAAGGAAAGAAAAGTGGAAGAAGGAAAGAAGAGTGAAGAAAGAGAAGGAGAAGGGAAGAAGAGCCGAAGAAGATAAGAAGAAAAGAAAGAAGAGTGAAAGAAGAAAAAAGAAAAAGGTAAGAAGAGTGGAAGAAGGGAAGAAGAAAAGAAAGAAGAGTGAAAGAAGGAAAGAAGAAAAAAGAAAAAGGTAAGAAGAGTGGAAGAAGGGAAGAAGAAAGGAAAGAAGAGTGGAAAAAGGAAAGAAGAAAGTAAAGAAGAGTAGAAAGAAGGAAAGAAGAGAGGAAGAAACAAAGTAAGGAAAGAAGAGTGAACAAGAGTGGCTCTGAATAAAGACAGTAAAGAGAGAGTGAAAATATTGAAAGAAGGAGAAAAAAAGAGTGAAGCAGAGAGATGGAGTGTGAGAGAAAGTAGAGTGAGAGTTATAGAGAGAAAGAAGGAGAGAGAGAAAAAAGTAGAGTATGGAAGGTGTCTATTAATATTCCTAGTTATACAGTTGAATGGAGAGGTACAGAGAGAAGAGGACCCTTGGAGGCTTGCTGCAGGTGTCAGTGAAGCACAGGTGCAAGCCAGTTTAATTACCCTATTATGATGTCATAATGGCCCAATGTAAGTCAATGGGAAAATTTAGATTCGTTTTTCTTTAATAACTTAAAAAGTATAAAGTTTAGAAAAGTGAAAAATACATAGCATAAGTGTCCTTTACAAGACCTACGCGACAAAGTTTGAATGAAGTTTCTACGTTAAGCGGTTCGGGCTGAATTAATCGCAGAAAAAGGTAACAAGAATAAGAAGAAGAAGAAGAAGAAGAAGAAGCCTAGGAATAACAATACAGGGCATTTCATGCACTGTAATTAACAAAGAATTGCATAGGGCTATAGCCTATAGAATGATATTATGCTTTTATAACTTTTAGGGACCACAACAGTAATACGTAGGCCTAGGGGGGGGGGATACCTCCCTGAAATGACTTTTTGCAGGTTGGGATGTCTGTAATAGCCTAAAAAAACGCTTCCACTGACTAGAATTTAACTAAATAATAAAGAAGCAAACACAGCGCCATCATTTGGTCTTAGCAGTTGTCTAGTCCTGGTATCACATGTAATTGGGCTTGCATTCGAACATCAGACGTGGGGAGAAAAAAGAATGATGAATCATGACACTTGATAGGTATGAGGTAGGGAAAAAATACAACATGACCATTGTGTGAGAAGTTCCTAAGGAGCCTAGAGTGAAATAACATCCCAGGCTACAAATTAGTTGTCACAGTTATCACTTATAACTGTTATCACAGTCTTTTTATTTTATTTCATTAGGCCTTCTAAAGTGGTTCAGAACTGCATTATTTATTAGCTCAGAATGTCGTCGATTGGTTCAATCATGCAACAACAGCATTATAACTAATAAAATGAAGGCCACAAAATCTTGCCGCGCCGCACCGGGGTGGTACTCAAACACATTTTCCAATGTTGGCAGGTCTGATACTGCAATGAGTTTACTAGCTAGCTATCAAAAGCTAGTATAACTTGGGATATGCTACCTCATTGTTAGCTAACGTTAGCTAGCTAAACGTTTACCGAGGCTAACGTGAAGCTTCAATCGAAAATGATTAGCTAGCCCTGTCCTTTAGCCCATACTGCAATGAGTTTACTAGCTAGCTATCAAAAGCTAGTATAACTTGGGATATGCTACCTCATAGTTAGCTAACGTTAGCTAGCTAAACGTTTACCGAGGCTAACGTGAAGCTTCAATCAAAAACTAGAAAATGCATTTCCTGAAGGAAATACCAGTGCATGAAATGCAAAAATTAAGAAAGAACGAATAAAAGAAAAGTGAAAGAAGGAAGGAAGAAAGGAAAGAACAGTAAAAGAAGGAAAGAAGAGTTGAAGAAGGAAAGAAGAAAGGAAAGAAGAGTGAAGAAAGGAAAGAAGAGTGGAAGAAAGAAAGAAGAGTGGAAGAAGGGAAGAAGAAAGGAAAGAAGAGTGAAGAAAGGAAATTAGAGTGGAAGAAGGAAAGAAGAGTGGAAGAAGGAAAGAAGACTGGAAGAAGGAAAGAAAAGTGGAAGAAGGGAAGAAGAGCCGAAGAAGATAAGAAGAAAAGAAAGAAGAGTGAAAGAAGGAAAGAAGAAAAGAAAAAGGTAAGAAGAGTGGAAGAAGGGAAGAAGAAAGGAAAGAAGAGTGGATGAAGGAAAGAAGAAAGTAAAGAAGAGTAGAAAGAAGGTAAGAAGAAAGGAAAGAAGAGAGGGAGAAACAAAGTAAGGAAAGAAGAGTGAACAAGAGTGGCTCTGGATAAAGACAGTAAAGAGAGAGTGAAAATATTGAAAGAAGGAGAAAAAAAAGAGTGAAGCAGAGAGATGGAGTGTGAGAGAAAGTAGAGTGAGAGTGATAGAGAGAAAAAAAAGTAGAGTATGGAAGGTGTCTATTAATATTCCTAGTTATACAGTTGAATGGAGAGGTACAGAGAGAAGAGGACCCTTGGAGGCTTGCCGCAGGTGTCAGTGAAGCACAGGTGCAAGCCAGTTTAATTACCCTATTATGATGTCATAATGGCCCAATGTAAGTCAATGGGAAAATTTAGATTCGTTTTTCTTTAATAACTTAAAAAGTATAAAGTTTAGAAAAGTGAAAAATACATAGCATAAGTGTCCTTTACAAGACCTACGCGACAAAGTTTGAATGAAGTTTCTACGTTAAGCGGTTCGGGCTGAATTAATCGCAGAAAAAGGTAACAAGAATAAGAAGAAGAAGAAGAAGCCTAGGAATAACAATACAGGGCATTTCATGCACTGTAATTATTAGCTAGCTTTCCAAGCTAGCTGACACAACCTAAACACTCGACTGCCCCTTTGAAGTCAACTTAATGTTGGCTAATATATTCTAATAACTAGTTATCATTGACAGTTACTAGCTAATTTACCAAACTCCTTTCTGTCCTAAATTGAGCAGTTGCTGGTGTGAGCTACAATGTGGGAGCTAGCAAAGCCATTTCTAGCTCTACTTCACAATACTGCTGCCTAGTGTAATAAGTTAACGTAAAACATAAATGTTTATAAAGTATCAGACATAAACAGGATACAACACACCAGTTACCAATTGATATTATGTGTTTATATATACCGAAAATGTCAGTAAATCCAGATGATTATGATGCTGCTGCTGTTGGTCCCGTCGAAAACCCTGGAGTCGCGACCCTGTCACTTGTTTCCATGTGAAATCAATGGAATGCTTCACTTTTTGGCGCCGTATTGACAACTGTCTGTCACTCGCACACTGTGCTTGTAAATTATTTTTCAAGTTTGCACGTACCTATTTATGCGAGTGAAATACTCGCACTGTAGAGCCCTGGAAGGTGTCTCTTAATATTCCTACAGTTGAATGGAGAGCGACTGATAGAGCGGGTGACGTCACAATGGCTCAACCTTCCTCCATGTTAGTCAATGAGAGGAAAAGGGGATGAAAAAGAGGAATAAAAAAGGAGTGGCAAGGTGTACCGCCACGAAAAGTCATAGCAGCTTGCACCGGATCGAGCCGGACGTTTTGGTGTTTGAATGGCGTCTCTAGCTCAATCGGGCGAGGAGTAGTTAGCTGCAAGAAAAACGTACGGAATAAATAAATAAAGAAAACTTGACGATAACAATACTGTGCTTCCCTTCGGACAAGCACACTAACTAGAATGCGTTTCGTGAACGAACTGTGAGAGTGTGCTTGCTCTGTTGCGGCCATGACAGAGAGAACAAGTGCCTTGGAATTAGTCTCTTCCCCTCCTAGTCTCCTAGAAGAGTGAAGAAAGTAAAGAAGAGTGGAAGAAGGAAAGAAGAAAAGAAAGAAGAGTGGAAGAAAGAAAGAAGAGTGGAAAGAGTGAACAAGAGTGGCTCTGGATAAAGACAGTAAAGAGAGAGTGAAGAGGGAAAATATTGAAAGAAGGAGAAAAAAAGTGAAGCAGAGAGATGGAGTGTGAGAGAAAGTAGAGTGAGAGGGATAGAGAGAAAGAAGGAGAGAGAAAAAAAGTAGAGTATTTGCAGGGCTCTACGCTAAGGTTTTTCCCAAGGAGCACATGTGCTCCTAAATGAAAACATTTAGGAGCACACAAAGAAATTTAGGAGCACAGCAGGTTTTTTTTACGCGGAAGCAAAGCATGTCATACTCATTTGCGACCTATAGTTACAAACATTGTATTTTCCAACGTTTAACCCCATTCATGTTCAGTTATTCCAAAGCAATTTAGCTGGTAAATTGATCAAATTACTGCATTTGTTCATACAACGCTTTGGTTGACCTCTTTTTAATTGTTATTAGTAGTATCTTACATAGCCAGCTTTACTTAAAGTTTATTGTAAGATATAGCTTGTTTGACTTAATGCAGTTAGAGTTAGACTGTAGGTCTAGTATCTAACGTAAGCAACACTTTTACTGTATAGCTAGAGAGCACGTGTATCACATTGGTTTATAGTCTGTCAAATTAGTTCTAGTTATTGGTGTTCGTTGGCATAAAAAGTTAGTCTTCCCTTATAAGCCTATAGTACATCTGATTAGAGCTAGCAACCATGAAAAACCTCTTCTGAAACTAAGAAGGATAACTATGACTAAATGTGACTAAAACTAATATGCATTTTTGTCTTAAGACTGAATCTAAAATAGCTGCCAAAATTAATACATCTCAGTGTTCATTTTGGCAGCTATTTTAGATTCAGTGCATATTAGTTTTAGTCACATTTAGTCATAGTTATCCTTCTTAGTTTCAGTCTAGTTTTCGAAAACTGAGCACACTACAACAGCTACGCTGTGCCCAGGTACATCCTCAAACGTTTTTCAGTTAACCTAATGATTCAAGGTCTCTCATGAATCATTACTCCCAGGACACGGGTTAATGTTAACTCACGCTATCGGCCACAACAAGTTAACCATTCTTTCAGTATAAGCAACTTTTGCATAGCCCCGCACAGCTAGGATAGCTCACGTTACCGTAGTAGGAATACAAGCCTTAGCTCACTATATCCACACAACTAAATTCATGAATTACTTCACAGGTTTACTTAACAACTTGAATTAAGGAAAATTATCCCCCGTTACGGCTAGCTGAAACTGCCAGTGGATACTCCCGTTACGTAGTGTTAGTTAGCCTTTAGCCCCGTACTCAGATGTTACAGCTGCTTAACACAGCTAGGATAGCTAACGTTACCGTAGTGGGAATACAAGCCTTAGCTCACTATATCCACACAACTAAATTCATGAATTACTTCAAAGGTTTACTTCACAACTTGAATTAAGGAAAATGGCGTCTCCAACGTTAACGTAACGTTAATTTATATGCTAGCTGCTACGGCTAACACCATCAGTTTCCATTAAAATTTCAGTCAGTACACTGAAAATGCTGCCATTCAACTCACCTTAACGAAGTGGAAATACGGTAGCTAGGTTAGAAACTGTAGTTACTGTAGCTGCCAAATGTGAGGACCCTGCCTGATGTGAGTCCGCCGCTGCCTGATGTGAGTCCGCATGCGCAAACACAAACGGTTTACGGCAGAAGGCTCAGGAGCAAACTATCCAAGACGTGCATTCTCATACATGGTTTAATATCAACGTATCTGGCTTCTCTTAACGCATAATGTAGGTTTATTTAACGTAGTGTTTTATAATTTTGTCAACTGTTTACAGCATAAGGCTCAGTGTCAACATATGGGGCTATGTTGTATTATTGTTACTAGTAGGCTAATGAATGCACTGCTTAACTAATAATTCAATAAACATGAAGCTTAACATCATAAACCTTGGTGGATTTCAAACGTAAACAAATGAGCTTGTCATTCCACTTCATGCTGTAGCCTACACCACCAGCATTACCTGGCTCGCTGTACTACAATAGTGTCGCAAAGTTTGCGCATGCGGACTCACATTTGGCAGCTACAGTTACTCTTATTCTTTCTCAAAGTTGAATTGAGAGGGACAGAGAAATACGGTTCCTCTTATTCTTTTTCAAAGTTGAATTGAGAGGGACAGAGAAAATGCGGTTCCTTGGATTTGGTGGAGGTGTCAGTGAGAAGCACAGGTGCAAGCCAGTTTAATGAGCCTATTATGATGTCATAATGCACAGAGTTCTGCCATGCAAGTCTATGGAGAAAAAAGGGGATGAAAAAGAGGAATAAAAAAGGAGTGGCAAGGTGTACCGCCACGAAAAGTCATAGCAACCTGCACCGGATCGAGCCGGACATTTCGGTGTTTGAATGGCGTCTCTAGCTCAATCGGGCGAGGAGTAGTTAGCTGCAAGAAAAACGGGGAGAATAAATAAAGAAACAATACTGTGCTTCCCTTCGGGCAAGCACACTAACTAGAATGCGTTTCGTGAACGAACTGCGAGAGTGTGCTTGCTCTGTTTTTCTCTCATGTTTGCTTGTTTATTGTGAAAGGGTTTAGTGTGTTCGTTGGCATAAAAAGTTAGTCTTCTCTTATAAGCCTAGTTAGTACATCTGATTAGAGCTAGCAACCATGAATTGCAGATTAAGGGGTCCCCTATCAGTGTTCATTTTGGCAGCTATTTTAGATTCAGTCTTAAGACAAAAATGCATATTAGTTTTAGTCACATTTAGTCATAGTTATCCTTCTTAGTTTCAGTCTAGTTTTCGAAAACTGAGCACACTACAATAGCTACGCTGTGTCCAGATACATCCTCAAACGTTTTTCAGGTAACCTAATGGTTCAAGGTCTCTCATGAATCATTACTCCCAGGACACGGGTTAATGTTAACTCACGCTATCGGTCCTCTCCAACCACATTAGCAACAAAATAAACTGGTGAGCTAACAAGGTAACCATTCTTTCAGTATAAGCTACTTTTGCATATCTACAACGTATAGGTCTAGGTAGCTTACGTTTAGCCCCGTACTCAGATATTACAGCTGCTTAACACAGCTAGGATAGCTAACGTTACCGTAGTAGGAATACAAGCCTTAACCCACTATATCCACACAACTAAATTCATGAATTACTTCAAAGGTTTACTTCACAACTTGAATTAAGGAAAAGTATCCCCTGTTACGGCTAGCTGAAACTGCCAGTGGATACTCCCATGGATGGGAGACGTTAGCTGCTACGGCTAACACCATCAGTTTCCATTAAAATTTCAGTCAGTACACTGAAAATGCTGCCATTCAACTCACCTTAACGAAGTGGAAATACGGTAGCTAGGTTAGAAACTGTAGTTACTCTTATTCTTTTTCAAAGTTGAATTGAGAGGGACTGAGAGACGAGGTTCCTTGAATTTGGCGCAGGTGTCAGTGAAGCACAGCTGCAAGCCAGTTTAATGACCCTATTATGATGTCATCATGGAAGAGCGCTCTGCCATGCAAGTCTATGGGGGAAAAAGGTGATGAAAAAAGAGGAATAAAAAAGGAGTGGCAAAGAGTACCGCCACGAAACGTCATAGCAACCTGCACCGGATCGGGCCGGACGTTTTGGTGTTTGAATGGCGTCTCTAGCTCAATCGGGCGAGGAGTAGTTAGCTGCAAGAAAAACGGGGAGAATAAATAAAGAAAACTTGACGATAACAATACTGTGCTTCCCTTCGGGCAAGCACACTAATAAATAAAGAAAACTTGACGATAACAATACTGTGCTTCCCTTCGGGCAAGCACACTAATTCATTTCTGAGTTGTATGTTTTTTTTTTTTTTGTCTGTTTTGTTATGGTTTGTTTATTTATTGTTCATCTATATTGTGTACCCTCAATCAGGGCATTGCTGCAAAAGAGCCCTGTGCTCAGTCAATTCTCCTTGAATAAATAATGATGATGATGATGATGATGATGATAATGTGTCGGTGCATGACTAAAATGTAAATTTGTATCATTAGGACTGGCCAAGGAACTTGTCAAGATTGCCCAGAACAAAGACTGTGAAAAACTGAGAAGGTGGCTCCCCAGTATAAAAAACCACATCTACTGGGTAGCCGCCACCTCAACATCAGGGCCAGAGAGAGAGTCAAAGTGGACCTCCATCCTGAACCATCTCCAAGACATCCACTCCCTTGATGACCCTCTCTTCCCACAGTGTTTGCATCCACCACGCATTTCACGGGACAAAAGCAAATGGTTGAAAGCAGGTATGTTCACCCAATTTGCATTGTAAATGTAAAGCTTGTGTTTATCTATACATGTACAGTGCCACTTTAAAGTATGTGAACCCCTTGACCACTTAGGAGTTTTCTGTTGTTTTACCATGATTTTGCATTTTTTTATCACCAATTTTCCATAGATGAAATGTCAGGTTTATGTTTATCATTTGCATGTACTTGTTTAGAGGAAATTGTTTGAGAAGCCAAAAAACTACATGAAACATGGAATTAGTCCATTTCAAAAGTAAGTGAACCCCCAGCTGAATTGGTAAAGTCAAGCAGGTAACAGATTCAGTGAAACTTATTTGGGTGTTTAATTAGTCAATTAAGCAAACCGATCATCTGAGACATCCTTAGGGAAAGGTTTGGGCAACACAGATTAAAAGAGAGAGGAAACCAACCAAACTACTGTAGTGCCAAGGTGTACCCACACAGATCAACAATGCCGAAAGGAAACGTGATATCGAGAACATCAGGAAGAAGGTTCTGACTGCCCATCAGTCTTGGGAAAGCTATAAAACCATCTCCGAAGGATTCCAGCTCCATCCATCCATCCAAGACAAATAATTTAGAAATGGAGGTCATTCAACATGACCACATCTCTGCCTAGAAGTGGACGCCCATCAAGACCATCACCAAGAAGCACCAGAAGAAGAATAAATCAGGTAAAAGTCAACCCACACATCACCTCTATAGAGTTTTAGACCTCTCTGGCAGCATCTGGGGTAAATGTACATTTCTGGGCATCTGGGGTAAATGTACATTTCATCTATGGAAAATTGGTGATAAAAAAATGCAAAATCATGGTAAAACAACAGAAAACGCTTGAGTGCTCAAGGGGTTCACAAACTTTCAAGTGGCACTGTATAAACATTTTTTTTTTTTTGAAGGGACACCAGCCTTCTTCAAGTTAGAGAAGGCGTTGACTAACAGGAGGGTCCTGAAAGATGTGGGGAAGCTGAGCCCTCACTACCAGACCTCGTCGTTGGAGGCTTTCCACAGCCTCATTCTGCGTTTTGCGCCCAAAAACGTAGTCTTTCCTTTTCTTGGAATGTTATGCAGGTAACAGTATTATACTAACTATTATATACACCCATACACACATGCTCTTATAAGTATTATTTTCTCCCCAAAGACTCTACCTGGCAGCCCTGCATTTCAATGAAAATGCTGGGCGTCCCCAAGCAACAAGTTCAGCTGGTGAGCCGCTATTTAAAGTGAACTTCCCAAAATATAAGAAGGGCGAGTGCACTGCAAAGCCTGTGAAAGCAGATCCAACCTTCCGTGAGTGGCACATATTTCAACCTTCCGTGAGTGGCTTTATTTCAAATTCCACAAAATCAAACAATGTACAAACAGTATGTGAAACATAAATAACATAACATTAACTTCTGTCTATTTAAATAGTCTTCATAATAAATAGAATAATATAATTACCAAATAATTATAAAATAAAATAATATACAAAAATGTTCAACAATGTAAAAGTTTTGGATTATTTTTTTGTATTACAGGGTATGTGGATAACCTTTTGGACCTCATCTTTGACAAGGTTTTTCAGAACCCGGCCCCATATGTGAATGAGCTGCTGAAGATCCCAATACCCGCGTTTCTCTCTGCCCAGTTTGAGAAACCTGACAAGCAGGAAGTTATAGACCGCTATGTGTCCAGGTTCAATCGAGGGCAGGTCTGAACCCCGTATACCTTCCCTGTGCATCAGGGAACACTCTGCGTATCTGGAGCACAACGCAAGAGGGCAGGGCCACTCTGATTCTTCGGCCCAGATAGCCCCAACACCAGCTTACAAAACTTCTGTACGCCAAATACCTGTAACGTCTGAACAAATGTTACACTGTATTTAGAGAATAAAGGTTACACACATATATAAAGTGTTCCTTTGTTAACAGTATGGCAATTGATGGCACAAAGTGTAATTTTGTAATCAATGTTTAAAATATACCTTTGTATTTATAATATACCTTGTATTTATTACCTATGTACCAGCCACTACATTTAATAACTGTTTAAAAAGCCCTATGACATTCATTCTAGCAATCTTTCTGACAATAAAAGTGTATACACAGTTTTGTGTGCCTTCAGTGTTTGATAAGTCACATGTCAAAAATTGACACGTGTAACACGTGCAGTTAGCAAAGAAATACATAGGGAAGGGTAATTTATTGCATTTTTATCCTCGGTCATATTTGTATTGCAGAAACGACTGATAACTCATGCATACAAAAAAAAAAGAAACGTACTGCTCTATTCCTCTTTCACGTAAAGGCCCATAATCTGCCCTATATATGTTAAATGCATTCTGAAGAGAATAGACATTTAAACATACAGGTTCAAGGCCTGGATGGTCAACCATGCATGCTGTCGGGTTCTCGAGCTGAAGTATTCTTCTTGTTACCTTGAATATTGAGAGTAAGTGTTATGGATTATAAAACAGACGATGACTGCATATTTACAATGTCAATGTAATTCACAAATACTTCTACCTGTGGTATCTCCCTGCAGCATACATTTTCAGGCTCCGTAGCCATTTTAGCACAATTGCCACAAATACACCTGTATAAACAAAGAGTATTAAAAAGTGACAACCTTGCAGGTAAACTTTATTTGAACGTTGTGTTCATATTACAGACATAAGTCATCAAATACAACGATTTAAACGCTAATAAATGCAGGTAAAACGTTAGAGAGAGAGCCTGTGCTTTTATCTAACCTGCGAGGACGTGGGTGGGCCCATTATACATATATGCAACTCCAGAGTCCTGAGGTAAGTTGAGTGAATGTTCACATTCACAACAGAACGTACTCATGTAGCAATTATATCTTTATGGCGTTCCCGTTACTTGCCTTTACATAAACACTTACTAAAAGTAACTTATAAACACACTGTAATTTGCTACATACTCCTACATTCACACATGATTCACGTAACTACTAGATTCACTTGCACCATTATGCTACCAACACCGTGAACGAGACAGTGTAGCCCATTAACAAACTAACAAAGAAATGTAGAAGTGACAAAGTTTACTTACCATTCAGAAACGTTTTGTTGAGCCCTGTCTTGAATATGTTCGGGAGCCTCTTGTTCTGACTCTGGGTCTGACTCTGGCTCAAACAGATATGGTTGTACGATTATGTCTGCGGTAGCCATCTTTCTATGTTGTAGTTAGCTGTGCAAGCTATGCGAGCGCATCTCTTGGAGGAGGGGGAGGAGTGAAGGGGGAGGGGGGAGCTGGCTCATTAGCATTTAAAGGAACAGGCACTCAATACAGGGCAATCTGTAGGGAGCTGTTTTTGACAGGGTGAAAAGGGGGCTGTATTAAATAATTCTTGTGGTATTTTGACCAAAATATGTTACTGGCATTTCATAAATACCCCAAGGAACCATTTCAACTTGTGGTAAAATGGGCATATGATGGGTCCTTTAAGTCTCGCCCGCGAGAATTCAGTTATAGTCAGTTATTTTAACGTGTTGGAAGAGCTGCATGGAAGCTGTCAGCTGAGTGGAACGTCCGTAAGTTGAAATGTAATGTTTGTGGGATGTGTTATGTGCGGTGTGTGCAGTAATTAATAAGAGGGTTAATTTAATTAAATCAATTCATAATTAGCGTAGTTTGCCTTTGGTTGGGAGGGATAGCTATTTTCAACTGTTAAGCTAACTAACGTGTCTGGTGACTAGCTTCTTATTCGCGAAACATGTTGAACGGGATAAATTGGACATATGGTAATTTGCTGTGTTTGTTTTATAGTTTGACAATAAATACATTGGGAATGAGAGTATCAGAAAGTAAAGACCTGAACATCATACACCCTCTGGATTGTTGTCTATCTGTCTACGCCTTACATGCACGTAATTGCTAGGGCAGAATACTTGTTTACCCCATCACTCCCCAGTGGTAGGACGTGACTTTGACTGACTATGACTTGCTAACTTTTTAACATTTGATGTTTAATTTACTATACAAGGAAATTAACTGGAACACTTATACTTTGTAACACTTGAACTGAACACATGAACTGAATTGAAATATTGATGTTTTTAATGTACTTTGAACACTTACATGAACTGAACTGAAATATTGAATGTTTTGAATGTACTTTGAACACTTACATGAATTGAACGGAACTTTGAAGTTACCTTTAAATGCTGAATGGTTTTAATCGAATTCGTTTTATGAATGAATTGTGTAATGATAATAACATGTTTAATTTAGTTATATAAGGGTGCACCCAAATAAGAGGTAGGTTTCTGTGATCTAATATTGTTATTTATTGCGCTGCATTTTGCATAGTTTATTTGTTATACTCTATTTATTTTATTTATTGTTATTTATATCATACATTGTGTATTTATATTCATTGAACCGTATTAATAAATGTCATAATTAATTTCAAGCTTAAATTCAAAACTTGTGGTATCACATTCATTTACCTCCTTGAGTCCTACTTAGATTCTTCTGAACTAGTCCAAATACAATACCTAGATACTGTGTATCCACTCTCTTTTTATTTAGCCGTGGGCAACCAGTTGTTACATGTGGCATTGTGCTTGTGCTACTGTCTGTCAAGCCAGACTTGGTGCAGTTGATGCAGACTCTTGCATTTGTCAGTTGGCTTGGCAGAAGAGCTGGCATGATCATTTATTAATTTAGGCCTATAGCCTACATAGAAGACCTAGAAATTAAAGTAATTAGCCTGCATATAAATGAAACCAAGAAACGTAGGTAAGGGATAAAAACCTTTTTATTCAACTATTTTGTTGTCTAAGCAGAGCTCGGTTTTGCTGACACATTTGTTGCCGCTGCGTATGTAGCCCTTGTCACAGATACAAGCTTGAACACATGGGAGGTCACATGTTGAGTTGCCAACACAGGTTGGTGTGCATGCACTTCCACACTGTTCAAAATGGCTGTGTGCTGGGCAGTCAGGATCATCTGTAAAACAACAGAAGTGTCATTCAGGACAAGTTGAAACATTCATTGAAGCTGACATCTGGTTCATAACCTTACAAAACTCACTTCTAAGAATTTGTTTGAGCTGTTGGCGTTAATAGGACAGGTCACAGGAAGAATATTCTGAGGTTTTGTTTGCAAATCATATTTATCAGCCTGAGGGATACTCACCACAGCGTGCCAGGTGTCTCCAGTCATGGACTTTCATTCCAGCTCGCTGGCAGGCATCTGTGTAGACCTGCAGGATCCTGCACAGGTAGTCCTTGAGTCCACCGCCCCTGCAGTGGTCAAACTTGCACATATCAAAGAAGATACTGGGGTCAATGAGGGCATGGCAGTCCCTGAACTGGAGGTCCAGAATGGGTGTCATCATGCCACAGAACATGTCAGCAGCCAAGCGTTTGCCAAAGCTGCACTCCGCGCATTCCCCAGTGCACTCGTCCGTGCAGATGTCTTCACCTTTCACGCCTGGCACCCTCCAGCTCTGACCCATCTCAGTGACACTTTTTACCAGAGTGCCATTGGACATGGCGAGGTCGTCATCCTTGTTCATGTTGAAATTCCCGCACAGGCCGCAGACTTTCCCCATGAAGCCGCTGGGCATGGTCACTGAAACGTACTCCTGCCAGTCGTACTGCACAGTCATCCCAAAGTCCACCCACATCACCACTGAGAGACCGCTCTGCATCAACTTGACTGTTCCCAGGCCATTGTCGAAGGAGGCTGGCAGGCTCCATACTTGACCGTTGACCTGAAACAAACCCATTTGTTTATTTGAAGAATTTGATTCAGCATTACATAAGTCTTCTGTGGTAAGAGTCACAGAAAAAAACTCAGGGTGGGGTCATACGGGAAAAGTCAATGAAATGGAATGACTTTGTGCAAAATCATTGTAACTGTCTTAGCACTTACTTTTACTGTGCCAAGCTCTGAGCGGATCATTTGGATCTTGAGGCTGTAGATGTGGATGGTGACCTCGCTAACTGCAGTGAGATGAGAATCAGGCAGGACTTTGTTTGTGACCTCGACCTCGAACGGGGGATGGTGATAGTCTATGTCACAGTTCTTGGCCATGGTGTAGGTGCAGTTCCCCATGAAGTTGTAGAAATAGCCATCGAATGTGCGGAAGTGAGGGTCGCCCATGGCCCAGCAAGTTCCTGTCTGGGTGGGGAAAACTGCTGGCCCCGCAGAGCTGTGCCCTACACAGAGACATCAGTGTTACTGCTAACCCTCAAGTATCTAAGGCATATCTAATATTAAAGCATTTGGGCAAATTAGACAGTTGTAGTTAGACAGATCATAAAACTGTCATAAAAAGTTTCTGTAGTCTGTTTAAATTCCTCTCACACATATACAGTGCCACTTTAAAGTATGTGAACCCCTTGACCACTTAAGAGTTTTCTGTTGTTTTACCATGATTTTTCATTTTTTTCATCACCAATGTCCCATAGAAGGAATGTCAGGTTTATGTTTATCATTTGCATGTACTTTTTTTAGAGGGAATTGTTTGAGTAGCCAAAAGACTACATGAAACATGGAATTAGTCCATTTCAAAAGTAAGTGAACCCCCAGCTGAATTGGTAAAGTCAAGCAGGTAACAGATTCAGTGAAACTTATTTGGGTGCTTAATTAGTCAATTAAGCAAACCGATCATCTGAGACATCCTTAGGGAAAGGTTTGGGCAACACCGATTAAAAGAGATAGGAAACCAACCAAACTACTGTAGTGCCAAGGTGTACCCACACAGATTAACAATGCCGAAAGGAAACGAGATATCCGAGAACATCAGGAAGAAGGTTCTGACAGCCCATCAGTCTTGGGAAAGCTATAAGACCATCTCCAAAAGATTCCAGCTCCATCCATCCATCCAAGACAAATTATTTAGAAATGGAGGGCATTCAACATGACCGCATCTCTGCCTAGAAGTGGACGCCCATCAAGACCATCACCAAGAAGCACCAGAAGAAGAATAAATCAGGTAAAAGTCAACCCACACATCACCTCTAAAGCAGGGGTCTTCAACGTTTTTCAGGCCAGGGACCCCCAAACTGATGGCGAGATGAGCAGGGACCCCCTACTATATCAATTGCCTAAAATGTTGTTTATAATATACTGGGCCTAGTGCCAAATAAACATAGCTACCCTGTTATTGTGTATTCAATACTAAGCTATTCAAATAATACAAAGGTTAATATATTCATTAACATTTGTATGTTTTAACATTGAATTTAACCTAACATTTTTGAACAACGAATTTAACTTAACATTTTTTAACATTGAATTTAATTCAACATTTAACAACATGAAAGGTACAGGGTGGCCGGGCCACTGCCATTTATTAACATACATCTTGCAAACAACTCTGAGCTAACAATATATAACAACTTATTTTTCAGTTACAATTATTTTTCAGTTACAATTAACGTTTTTTGACCTTGTACAGTGTCTATTTCTCTTTATTTATTTTTTAAAATCTAAGCAAAAAAATGTCAAACTAACAATTTATAGGTACAAACAAGACCAGCTATGGAGTTTGGTCCGCCATCTTTTATTTTTGATCTTCGTGCTATTAAGACTTGAGCAGAAACGCGATCTGATTGGCTAGTGCCTGTGCTGTCGTATTTGCATGAAAGGTGCTGTGAGTGAACCGGTGCCCAGCTTGAGAGAGCTCCTGTGGGTAGCTGAATGTGTCGATTGGACTGAAAGATAACGTCTTCTGGATCAATTTATACGTTCGCTACAATATTTTGGATTTATGTTAATGTAAATTTAAAGGGAATAAATACAATTCTGATTCGGAAGACATTTAAATTTGGGGGAAAAAAAATTGGTTGAATATTTTTTTTTTTTTTTTAAATATAAAACATTATTGTCTTATCAACCAAAGATTTCGCGACCCCCCTGCAGTACCTCAGCGGACCCCCTGTTGAAGACCCCTGCTCTAAAGAGTTTCAGACCTCTCTGGCAGCATCTGGGGTAAATGTACATGGGACTACAATCAGACGAAAATTTAATAGACATGACATTCATGATCGGGTTGCTAGAACGAAGCCTCTGCTCTCAAGAAAGAACAAAACTGCCCGTTTCAACTTTGCCCGAGAGCACTTGGATAACCAAAGGCCTTCTGGAAGTCCCTTCTTTGGACAGATGAGTCCGAGATAGAATTATTTTGTCACGATCAAAACCAACAATTTTCGTCTGATTGTAGACCCATGTACATTTACCCCAGATGCTACCAGAGAGGTCCGAAACTCTTTAGAGGTGATGTGTGGGTTGACTTTTACCTGATTTATTCTTCTTCTGGTGCTTCTTGGTGATGGTCTTGATGGGCGTCCACTTCTAGGCAGAGATGCGGTCATGTTGAATGCTCTCCATTTCAAAATGATTTGTCTTGGATGGATGGATGGATGGAGCTGGAATCTTTTGGAGATGGTCTTATAGCTTTCCCAAGACTGATGGGGTGTCAGTACCTTCTTCCTGATGTTCTCAGATATTTCGTTTCCTCTCGGCATTGTTGATCTGTGTGGGTACACCTTGGCACTACAGTAGTTTGGTTGGTTTCCTCTCTCTTTTAATCTGTGTTGCCCAAACCTTTCCCTAAGGATGTCTCAGATGATCGGTTTGCTTAATTGACTAATTAAGCACCCAAATAAGTTTCACTGAATCTGTTACCTGCTTGACTTTACCAATTCAGCTGGGGGTTCACTTACTTTTGAAATGGACTAATTCCATGTTTCATGTAGTTTTTCGGCTACTCAAACAATTTCCTCTAAACAAGTACATGCAAATGATAAACATAAATCTGACATTTCATCTATGGAAAATTGGTGATAAAAATTTTTTAAATCATGGTAAAACAACAGAAAACGCTTAAGTGCTCAAGGGGTTCACATACTTTCAAGTGGCACTGTACATATGACATGAAGAGGTATGCAAAACCCATCTTATTAGAACTTTATTATTTGCACATTGTGGCTCAGATCGTAAAAGAGACACACAGGCAAATTGTGCTAACATCTGTAACTCTGTAAAGAAAAACCAAAATGGAGCCTACTGTGGGCGGCTTACCACAGAGGAGCAGAGTGACCGTGACACAAAGAAGGGCTTTCACGTCCATGGCTGCAGTCTGAAAAGAGAAACAGTGAACGACTGTGAGAAAAAAGTATGGACCTCATTACACATGAAAGTAATTACATAAAACACAAATAACAAATGTTTGCATTGGAGCATACAGCATTGGAAAATTGTAAATTTGTAAAGCATTTGGGTATTGTTGTTTCACAAGATAAAAATAATGCAGGTCTTATAGCCACTACAAAGTCTAGCTTCTCAAAGCAGTGTGTAAAGAATACTATTCAACCAATACAATTATATGGTAAGAGACTATGTTTACATTTACATTTGTTCAGTTAGCAGATCATTTTAGCCCAAACGACTTGGAGAATAGTAATGTACTACAGCCAGCATATATTAATATGGAGGCCTTTACCTGAGCTTGCTGAGTGAGGAATTGAAACAAGGTGAGCATGCCTTAAATTCAGTCAGCCTTTCAGTTGGTAACCAATCAGCAATTTGCCAAAAAGGTTACGCAAGTCTTACTATCTAATGCTAATACTCTTCATCTGAGATTACATTGTTAACATATATGGCTATACTATCAACACCCTGATGGGAAAAAAGTCAAATTGTAGGGAATAGTATAGGTGACGCAGATTAACAGTCAAACTGTTTTATCATTTCAAATCATACAACCATTGATATACCTGTGTTTGAGCGTTTTGGTTTTCTGGCAGCTTCTTGGCAATGTTGGTGCCGTTAGCCTAAGTGACTCCAGCCCAGGATTGAATAGAATTGTATTAATACAATTACACAGGTTGGTAGGACCCCAGTAAAGTCATGTTGTGAATGCCACGCCTGTTATGTAATGTCGGATTTCATATGGAAGGGGTCATGTCACACACAGACATTCAAGAGCATGGCTCAATTACAGTATGTAACACTTATGATTTCATATGATGGTAACTGCAACAATGTTGTACCTTGATGCTAATATTTGTAGGTCTCCAAGAAACTGTTGACATGGTGATATGTTTCTTGTTTTACTTATCTTTACTTATCACTCGAGAGTCCTGAGAGTGAGGTCAAGTGCAGGATTAGGATATTGCCACTCTATCATTAAATCAGAGATACAGTTCAAGAGTTAGGCGACAATCAAGGAACTTTTTTGGTCAGTACACACCCTTTGATAAGGTCAGTAATTATAATGATTAGAATGGCGCCCTCTGCCCCACTTTACATGGCACATTTCACTGACAAATATTCCCACAAGTCATCTGTGTGCCTAATTAGAGTTTCTATACTTGGCATGCCAAATTACCTAAAATCTTGGAAATTGTATTTGCACATGCACTGTCTAATGTGTGTTTTTAATTCATTCATTACATTTTATTTATATAGCGCCATAACAATACAATTGTCTCTATGCGCTTTACAGAGCCTGTTTTTAGCATTTGATTATTGTGAGGATATCAGAATAAAATGTTCTGCGTTCACTAACATCTACCAATCTGAATCTAAGTGCTGATTTAGACTAATTTAACCTATGTACCATTGCAGTAGGAATTCCTTCCACTGGCAATCGTATTGGCAGCATTGTATTGTCTAAAAAAGTTTTTAGAAATGAATTGCAATTTGGAGCCGTCTCAAACGATGCCCCAAATCCTATGTCACTGTTGGCAATTACCTATGATGCCTAAACTTTTCTCATATTTGGTTCATAACATCTTTATTATATCCATAATTCACCTTTGTGGCTGCATTTTAATGCTTGTACCTTAGACCTTCCCCAAGGCTCTGGATTGCAATATATATGTGTCTGCCATTTGCTGAATGAAATACATGTGGGTACGCCAATATGTATTGTTGGTGGAGGAAATTCCTACTACTATGGTACTCTGAAATAAAATAAAAAATACAAATGTAGAGTGCATTAAAACCCCACTTCACATCATTGTAATCGTTGAAGATGTGAGGATACCTTAATTCAAGTTGTCATGGTTTTGTTAACTATTCTTGTTAGACTCCTTTGCCTGTGCCCACATATGGAGTACAGGTATACATGACACAAATGTGGAGATATAACTGAGGGGGGGTCCTGTGGGGACCTCTATGAGATTTGGCATGCAATTTTCCGATTCCCTTCACATTACAGTTTTCTTGTAAAACAATTGCAAAGTAACATGACCTCAGCACTAACAGATCATAAAAAAATCATAACTGATGCACAGATTATTTCTTTCAAAGCCAAAACTCAAAATTGAATGAATCATCACGTGAAAAAGTGAAAAAGTCCAGAACTGATTATGCATCAGTGTGTTTGTGTGGAATCTAAATCATGATTGATAATGATACGATTATAATAGCTATAATTTGAACATGTGTGTGGGTGTGTCTCAAACTTGTGTGAACAGTTTATCTTCTCAAATGTGACATGAGAACATTTGAAACAAATAATAAAGCAGGCTCAGTTAGTGGATATATTATTCATTTTAATAAAACAGAACCATTAAATACACATATTTACAATCCTTGGAAAAATATGAAAATTTGCCTTTTGTAATGTTAAGAAAAAAAACTATAATGACATGAATAGCAATAACTGTGTATTATAATTCAGCATTATTGTGTTTGGTGAATAAGTAAAAAAAAAAAAAAAAAAAAGAAGAAAAACAATGTCCTGACACAAAAGCAAATAAGCGATCATTTTATAAAAAGTACAAAGCCACACACAACACGCATTGGGAAGTTTTGGGCGTTAACCGTAAGCATATTTGTCTGAAGAAACTCTGTCATTTGGAACGATCTGCCCACTCAACTTCATAAGTAGCTTCACTATAAGGCCAGCCTGGAATAATACAAATAAAAAGAAAATATTTAATATTTACCTAATTATTACTAAGTCATAAATCATTCATCCTTAACTCTCCATTGAGCAGTCCCTTGGATAATAGTCACTTCTGTGCAGTCTTTGTGCTACTGCAGGTCCAGGAAGAGGTATTTCAGTTCTACTGAACAGCACCTCAATCCCAGAATACTGTAAATAAATAATTCCATGGCCCTCACCTGTGCTGCCTGTATGCACTCACCTGTTTGGTGTGCACAATGAAGTTGATCTTGTTCTGGACACTATGGATCTGGAAGTACTGGTCAGCTTGACCCAACTGCCACATGAATGACCCATATTCCAGACTGATAAGCAGCACCTGAAAACCAAACAAATAAACACATACAGTCAGACACACACAAAAAAATATCTCGTTATAATAACTTAATAAATCACAAGGATGTGGTGTTGGCACCTTGGTCTCCATGTTCATGAGATGCAGGCCCTTAGTGTTGACCCCAACGTAGACGCGGATGACCTTGTGGTTGCTGGAGCTGGCCTTGGTGAAGACCTGGCCGGTAAAGAAGGCTGCACCGTAGGTGGGGATGTCCCAGCAGTTCTGCAGGAAGAGGCGCTGCAGGTGGTGCATCTCCTTACTAACGCCCTCGCTCGTGCTCAGATTCTGCACAGGTCAAAGGTAAGAGGTCAGATACAATAACGACCAACTGCACCACCAACACGTGGTTGAGTGACTAGTGCTCTTCATTAGAACTTGGGTACCTTACCTTATACTCATGGAGAATTCTGTTGGTCCAGTGGTGTGCTTTGCTCTTGACTTTAGATATGGGCACAATGGACTTGAGATTTTCCTCACTAGTCATAAACCCCCAGAGAAATAAGGAAATCAATTTAGGATGTAAGTAAATCTCATTTATATAGTACAAACGTATAGTGAAAACAACAAAAATATATTTTTAAAAATCAACAATAGAAAGGGACTGTTTTAAAAAACAATGACTGGTAAAAGTTACACCATAGGTAAAGGCAGAGGTAGCAGAGGTAAAATGTCAACAGCAGCATTTGTAATCAAAGTATCAGCTTATCCACTGAATATATGGAAATTGTACTCCAATTTGTGTCTTGCCATCCAAAACACGAAGCACATCTACTGTAATCTAAAATTGACACGATCAAGCATCCGTTGTTAAATACATCGTGGGTGCCTTTCAGTCTCACTGGTATCAAGCATACTCTGACAGCCAACGTGTGCTCTTACTTGAGGAAGCCCTGCTTGTGCTTCTTGCTCTCGTAGTTTCCGTAGATGATCTGTAGCAGGAGACTGGCGAGTGTGATAAGCTTGCTGTCTGGAGATGGGTAGTAACCCTTCAGGAGGCAGTGCCTTGCCTCGTCAAACATGATCAGGATGGACAGTGGGTCCTCCACCTGCAACCAGACCAACAGTTAAGGACACATGCTCAACATGTTCAGGAGAAATAATGATCTGGAATTTTCTGTAGACCGAGTATGTAAACAAGTGAAATGCACCCATTACTTTATTATGTTCCATGACAGTTCTCCAATTTTGGGAGAAAATCTGAACGGTCTACAGTCAGTTAACAGCCTATGTGCCTTTTATCTGCTTCCCTGGCTGAACCATCAAATCATTGTGTCATGTTTACATGCGTCCTCTTGTGGAATTGCAAGAAATCTCACTAGTCCGCTGACTAAATCAGAGTCCCTTCTAAGCTACATTTGATATAATGCAGGTGTCACTATCAAATATTGTAAAATTAATTGGCAATGGAAGTATTTTCACTGCATACCCAGAATGTTAGGTACCCAGTCATATTCTGAGAGTCCCTCACACATGTATTTATGCATTTAGGGGCAATAAAGATAAATACCCTTATTCATGAAGCCAGTTGAATGTGACAGTGATGGTGTGATTACCCTTTTTACACCACTATTTATTGTAAATCGCTCATCAAGTACTACTAAACCAACTGGCTTTATCTGAAATAGTAATTGCCTTATTCTTCATGCACAAGTGGGTCTCCATGCACAAGTGTGTTAAATAATTAATTTCAGCTGTTTGTTTCCCCACCAGCAGGACTTGCATGTCATTATCCCAGCCACTGAGCTCATACCCCTGTAGACTTCCAGCAGCCAAGCCCTACCAGCTCACACACACACACACACACGAGTCATAGAGGGAGCCCCACACAAACAGACTGATATTTCCATGGGAAACATTTATGTGCATCGCTGTTCAAAAACTGTTTTGACGTTGCGCTACTTAAACTTTAAAGGTGCTGAGAAAGTACCACATTAATAGGAATTATAATTCAGCACTGCTTAAAAGCCCCCACTGCCTCATGGCCTCCTCTGTTGAAGCCGAATATAGCTATTGGACTCTATTCTTCCAAGACAGGAACTAAGTGTCGAATTATTTTGTATCTGTAACCCATACCCCTGACCTACCGGGTTGGGGGTTTAATAATATGGTCTGATATGTGAAATTCACCAAAATCTAACACTGTTGACTACTCAAACTTGAGTGTTGAACTTGAGTGTTGCTGAGAGAGCAGCTGGAGTGAGTGGTGTTCCTCGGTAGTGTGATGGAATGCTGGCGCACCTTCTTCTCGATGTCGAGGGGCAGACGGACGTCTCTCCTGAGGAAGAGCTGAGGGTGCTCCCTCTGTGAGTCCAGAACCGTCAGGTCCGTCACGATCTCGTCCCAGATCCGCAGGTGCTGCAGGGGCTTGTGGTAAGGCTTCAGCTGGAGACCTGTAGAGAACACACACACACAACACACACTTTTCAGTTTACATAAAAACATAGGAACACACACACTTCCTAAACAGTGGCTATATGTGATCAGAAGCACTGTAAACTCTGAAAAAATAAATATTAAACTACATGGAACACTGTGACGGACATGGTTTGCACAAACACGCACACACAAACACTCATACCACTGATTACAATTAGATCAACCTCATGGACAACGCTAATTGCCTAGACTGGCAGGGCGGGACATCTAAAATGGTATGGGCCACACCACTTGGATAAGGTGGATTTTAACAATCCTTGGACACTCATTTATTTATGTCATAGTTATTTATTTGATTGAGGATCGTGGCAAATACTATGTTTGTGTCTCAGGGTCGGTTTTGTCATTGTGGTATGGTTTGTTTTTTGTGTCTAACCTGGTGTGTGGAAATGGTGCTGGCCGCCATGTATATATGTTCAGTGTTCTGTCTAGTTCAGTTAGTCTTGTCTTGTATGTGTACCCCTTTTGACTGCTGATTTTTGACCTCAACTACAGTTGAGGCTTAGCAGGTATTTTAAATAGTTATGTACTGCAGCAATTTGTCCTCTACCCCATTTAGAGGTTGAGCAGGTGAGACAATTGGAGAATGGCGCTTTTTGTCCTCTGTTTATTTTGAGAGGCTTAGCAGTTCTTCTGGGTAGTTTGAACCCCATAAAAAACGTTATATTTGAACCCTCACTCCGTCTCTGAGCTTTTCGGGCCAAACCCACACATTTCGACGGCAACCGAGGCTCGGTCCGTCACACACATATTAGTATGTAAAGTTTCAATGTATTCAACCAAATTGCAACGGTCCTTGAAACCTATGGAATATGATGGTACAAGTATATAAAATATCTACTAAGACTATATCTAATATCTACAAAAAAAAAAAAAAGCTCTATGTTTACGTACAACCAAAGCAGAACCAAACCAAACACAAGCAGGAGGATCAGATTTACATCAGTGAACCGTTTGTGCTCTTATACATCCCACGCCCTGATTAGGGGCCTTTAAGCTGAAGAGGGCGCTGTTGTGTCATTCTGGGGACGGTGCGCTCGTGTGTTTACTCACTGAGGTTCTCAGAGCAGATCCAGATGGTGAAGTACTGCTGAGTCTCCTGGGAGAGGCGCATGCCCTCCATGATCTGCTGCACGGACGTGTTGTTGCCGTGCTTCAGCTCCACGGAGCGGTACGAGCCGTCCATGCGGTAGATCCGCGACTTCTCATACTGGCACAACAAACCAGGACAAAAAAAGAAATTACGTTAACCAGCGCATCATTTATATTTAACCAATAACAATTACTGAACAAGAAAGCACAACCGCATCAAGAATTCAGCTGGATTCCGAGAGAAATTCACTTCATAGAATCTAACTGAACTGGACATTGTTTCACTATAAAACTTTTCCAGTGGAGAAAACATGACATGATGTACTGTATTAGCCAAGACTGTGCTTTCGCTCGGCAGTTTCAGTGGTATTTTACCCATCGCTTCCAAGAGACTTAAGTGTATGTTATCCAAACGGCCGGGTTAAGGCCTTCCCACTAACCGGTTTGTTGTTGGCTTCCTGCAGGAATTTGACCGTCTCCTCCCAGTCGTTCTGCTTGTTCTCCTCGCAGAGCTGCAGAGGAGACCTCTTCTGTTGGTCCTCAATGTGCTTCAGATGGAGACAGACTCGGAGTTAGAACAAAACAGTGATAACATGTCTGTATACATCAAACAATCAAAGCTCTGGCTAGCTTTCCTTTTAATATTATCTGAACATAAGGCTGAGGGGACTGTTTTATTCATCATTAGCTTCAAATGTACGCCAATGCTAGATATGCTCTATGTCTATGCGTATGCATGGTCTCAAGGTTTATATTTGTAATTTAAGTAGGCTAGTAAAGTAGGCTAAATGGTTCGTGCCGATCATAGTATTCTCTTGTACGTATGGTTAATAGTGTAAGCTGTTACTGCCCATTACTGCCGTAGTTGAACTGTCAACATAACGATCACACCAGTTATAAAGGAAGTGATCACCTGATTAACTTCAAGGTATAGTTTTAACAGCATGGAGGCCAATATAACATTTTGCTCTGCAGAAGTGCCGGATCTTGGTAAGAATACATTGGCCCTCATTCTCGATCATTTTCTGTAAATCTTCAGAAATGTTGTTACGCGCCTTCGTAAAAACAACGTAAGGGAAACGCTTCCGCTGCATTCCCGCACGCTTGAAAATGCGTTCATAAGCAGCCGAAGTCTTCTCAGCTGTGATCCCTCGGATTAGTTTCTTAAATTGATGCACGTTCTCGTGAAAGTGGATTTGCATACATACACGCCCCGCCAGCTCCTTATTAGGGCACGCAGCCATAGCCAAGTGTGCTGTCGGAATCTCCCAAATCCACACGAAAGCAACTCGTAACAGGTGTTCATTAATAAGGTGGAGATCTTTTCTTACGTTGAACTTCTGAAGTCCGTAAAACACATTTAAGAAGTCACTTTTTTTTTTTTAAATCGAAAAATACCCACCATAAGTGTGAAGACTAGTCACGAGTAGTAGTATAAAATGCAGTAAGTGCATGTCATAGTACATAGAGATTGGGATTAGTGTTTATGTATTTATTCACTTACATTTGTTTGTGTACATTTACATTCACATTCAGTCATTTAGCAGACACCTTTGTCCGAAGTGACGTACAAGGGAGAGAACAGTCAAGCTACGAGCAATAGAGACCTAGTGTAACAATAAATACTACCTCGTAGAATCATGACTATGAATGTGAAATGTAATTGATAATGATACAAATATTCTCGTATTAATATTATTATAATTATTTTAATCCGAGGATGTCTGTAGAGTTGACATGAACGCAATCACCGGGTTCTCACAAATTCAACCGTTAACCCTTTTAACACAGAGTTTTTTCAGACGTCATTCCTCAACGCGATTCCTCAAATAACCACAAGATGGCCCCGTGGAATCGCATTTGAGAAGATTCCGGAAGAGTTACGACTGCTATTTCGTGTTCTGAAAGTCTTCTGAAGTTCAGAAGAAATCGCAGGTGAGAAAACTATGGAGAATGGCAAATGTTTTCCTAAATCCACCGAAGTGGAGTTCCTTCTGAAGTCCTTCTGAAAGTCTTCCCAACTGCTGTCGAGAATGACGTCCATTGTCTTTATATTAATTTATCCTATTATATATACAGTATATATATATATATATATATATATATATAGATTTTTAAGATTTAATTAGATAGGACAGTCAAGGTTTGGACAGGAAATGAGGTGGAGAGAAGAGGTGGGGAGTGGGATTGGGAAATGACAGCAGGTCGGATTTGAACCTGTGTCCCCGTGGGTGTTGAACCCCGTATATAGTCGGGGCTACTGCCTGCGCCACGGTGCCCCCCATTTATCTTATTATATTCAACCAGCAGGCAGCGCAACAAGAGAATTTCACATTCATCCATAGGCGTGCCCTCCGTGGGGAATTTTAGCTAGAAGATTTAAGGTGCGTCTCGACCCATTGAAGGACAATTGTGGGGGTGGGCGTTAAAGCAGCACAACGGATCAATAGCTATTCGCTAAAGGTATGCTAGCAGCTAAAACTAACGAAATCTCTTGAAATGTGCTGTCTTTGACATTATGACAAACTAGTTACTCAACGACTGTCCTTACACCAGTGGTGGTCCGTCAGGGTCTTCAAGGCCTTCTCTGCTGGCCTAAACATCATCAGAAAATAAATGTAATAAAACACATTTAATTTTAATATTTTCTTTTCATAAATATGTATTAAATTATTCCCCATAGTCCATTATCTTCATTTCATAGCTTTCAGCGTTGTTCATTGATGTTAGAGCTTTCATCCAATCATATTTCAGCTATCATGTGTTGCCACGCTCCAAGAAATCTTCCCCGAGAACAGAAATCTTCCCTGAGGCCTTCAGAATTCACATTGAAGGCCCGTGTACATCTGATTGGTTATCACAACTGGCTGTTTCAGTTCATTTAAGTTGAATGAACTGAAACAGACAGTTGTGACAACCAATCAGATTTCGAGTTGGCGACATTGGGCCTTCTACACCGCGTTCCACATTATTATGCAAATTGGATTGAAGGGTCATAAACATTAATTTTTTTGTTTTTCAATTAAAGTCATGGGTAATATTGTGTCTCAGGGCTAATTGAATGATTGAAATCAATCTCAGACACCTGAGATAATTAGTTTGATAGGTGAGCCAAATCAAAAGAAAACTACTTAAGAAGGATGTTCCATATTATTAAGCAAGCTACATGTTTCAGGCAAAATGTGGAAGAAAAAGGATCTCTCTGCTGCTGAAAAGCGGCAAATAGTGCAATACCTTGGTCAAGGTATCACAACATTGGATATTTCCAAAAGAATTGCGCATGATCATTGGACGGGGAAAATATTTGTCACTGATTCACAGCACAAGTGGGTTCGTTCAGACAAAGGCAAGATAAGGAATATTTCTGCCAAACAAATGCGTAGGGTCAAGAGAGCAGCCAATAAAATGCCATTGAATAGCAGCAAACAGGTGTTTGAAGCCGCTGGTGCCTCTGGAGTCCCACGAACTTCAGGATGTAGGATGGTCAAGAGGTTTGCAAGTGTCCTTAAACCTTATTCGGCCAACCCTCAACTCAGCTCACAAGCAAAAAAGGTTGCAGTGGGCTCAGGTCTACATAAAGACTAACTTTCAAACTGTTTTGTTTACGGATGAGTGCCGTGCAACCCTTGATGGTCCTGATGGATGGAGTAGTGGATGGTTGGTGAATGGCCACCATGTCCCAACAAGGCTAAGACGTCAACAAGGAGGTGGCGGAGTCATGTTTTGGGCCGGAATCATGGGGAGAGAGCTGGTAGGCCCCTTCAGGGTCCCCAACGGTGTGAAAATGACCTCGGCAAAGTATGTAGAGTTTCTGACTGACCACTTTCTTCCGTGGTACAAAAAGAAGAGCCGCGCCTTCCATAGCAAAGTCATATTTATGCATGACAATGCACCCCCTCATGCTGCAAAGAATACCTCAGGGGCATTGGCTATAGCAGCCAATGCCCCCGAGGTATTCTTTGCATAAAAGAAGAGAAACTCATGGTGTGGCCCCCATCTTACCCTGACCTTAACCCTATTGAGAACCTTTGGAGCATCATCAAGCAAAAGATCTATGTGTTTGGAAGGCAGTTCACACCCAATCTGGTGCTCTGGGAGGCTATTTGGCATCCTGATAAGACATTGAAGCAGAAAACAATCAAAGAACTCATGAGTTCAATGGATGCCAGAATTGTGAAGTTGATATCAAAGATGGGGTCCTATGTTAACATGTAACTTGACCCAGTGGCGGTCCGTGCATTTCACGACTAGGCCTTCAGCGATGTCCTACACGATTTTAAACTGAGTGAATCCACCTCCTAATACCATCATTATGACGCCATGGCTCTCGAACCATTATATTTATACAGAAAGGCAGTATAAGTGAGCATTGCATCACCTTAACATAGTCGAGTACAACAGACTTTATTAATATTTCCGGAGCATTTAAAATCAATACACCCGTATTAACAATACATTAAGAGTAGTAAACTCTCAGTTATATGATCGCTTGGATATTACTGTCACAACTTAAAAACAAAAGAAGATTTTCAGGGATTAGTCTACAAAGTTTTTGTGAGCTTTAACAAGTTTGTCCACTAAACATCGCATTGTCCCACCTGCAAAGCAGTTTCATTAAACTTCCCATCCTCACGATATCCAGTTTTTCTTGAAAGTTCCGTCTTGAAAATGGCGTTGGAATTATCAAGTTGGTGTAAACTAGTTTATTTGAGTTGGTTAATGTTATCATATATAGTCTTACCAATTGAAACAACTAGCATAATAAGCATTGAAACCGATGAACGTCGTTTTTGCATTAGCCAGCTAAACTGAGCACTGAAGCACTGCACCGGTCTGCCTCAGTATCCAATCAAAGGACGTTTACGTATCACGTTCAACGCGAGGAAAGAAATCTTCCGGGCCTTCTAGAAGGCCCAGTGTCGCCAACTCGAAATCTGATTGGTTGTCACAACTGTCTGTTTCAGTTCATTCAACTTAAATGAACTGAAACAGCCAGTTGTGATAACCAATCAGATATACACGGGCCTTCAATGTGAATTCTGAATGCCTCAGGGAAGATTTCTGTTCTCGGGGAAGATTGCTAGGAGCGTGGCAACACATGATAGCTGAAATATGATTGGATGAAAGCTCTAACATAAATTAACAACGCTGGAAGCTATGAAATGAAGATAATGGACTATGGGGAATAATTTAATACATATTTATGAAAAGAAAATATTAAAATTACATTTATTTTATTACATTTATTTTCTGATGATGTTTAGGCCAGCAGAGAAGGCCTTGAAGGCCCTGACGGACCACCACTGACTTGACCTGTTTAGATGTTTTTGATTAAAACTTTTTTTGATTTCAGTAAATATGGCCTCCTAATGCTGCAAATTTAACAAATGACAATTTTGAGTTCTTTACAACCTATAAAATATCTTGAAACTCTGAGACTTTGAAACTCAGCATAATAATTTGGAACACTGCATTTTGAGTTTTTAATTTTTTTTAAAAATACTGTTATCATTGGGAGGTTTGTTCAATAAAATTTGAATTATACTCTAAAAGTTGATGACTTGAAAATTATACTGACTGAATGTGCATTACTATTAAGGAAAATCTGAGCAAAGTGTAATTTGCGTAATAATGTGGAACGCGGTGTAGAAGGCCCGGAAGATTTCTTTCCTCGCGTTGAACGTGACACGAAAACGTCCTTTGATTGGATACTGAGGCAGACCGGTGTAGTGCTTCAGTGCTCAGTTTAGCTGGCTAATGCGAAAACGACGTACATCGGTTTCAATGCTTATTATGCTAGTTGTTTCAATTGGTAAGACTAAATATAATTACATTAACCAACTCAAATAAACTAGTTTACACCAACTTGATAATTTCAGTTTTTGATACAATTACAACGCCATTTTCAAGACGGAACTTTCAAGAAAAACTGGATATCGTGAGGATGGGAAGTTTAATGAAACTGCTTTGCAGGTGGGACAATGCGATGTTTAGTGGACAAACTTGTTAAAGCTCACATAGGCTACTTTCGGTGGACTTAATAAAACTTTGTAGACTAATCTCTGAAAATCGCCTTTTATTTTTAAGTTGTGACAGGAATATCCAAGCGATCATATAACTGAGAGTTTACTACTCTTAATGTATTGTTAATACGGGTGTATTGATTTTAAATGCTCCGGAAATATTAATAAAGTCTGTTATCGACTATGTTAAGGTGATGCAATGCTCACTTATACTGCCTCTCTGTATAAATATAATGGTTCGAGAGCCATGGCGTCGTAATGATGGTATTAGGAGATGGATTCACGCAGTTTAACATCGTGTAGGACATCGCTGAAGGCCTAGTCGTGAAATGCACGGACCGCCACTGCCTTACACAGTCAAACATCAAGCAAGTGCAACAGAAGACAAAGCAAGACGGCAAAATAAGCTACTTGCTAGATCGGCAGAAGAAGAACAAGTCAGGGCGGCGGGCTGCGGCAGGCAAAACTACAGAACGCAGTTATATGCCTATGGACCCTCGTATGACAATGGCACGGACGCGATCCTCCATATTAAAAGTCATTGTAGAGGCCCAATTTTTTTTAAAGCTGTGATTTAAAGGTTAAACTGCTTATCCTAACCCTAAAGTATAATTGTTGCATAATGGGGCTTTAAGCACGTCCTTGTGTACATGAGTTTACTCTGCTCTGAGTGTCTTACAGATTTATGAAGAGAACAGGCATATATTGTTTGTCCCGTTGTGTTTGATAACTTCGACAAAAAAAACTCCGAACACAAATCCTGGGATTGTGCGTACGCATGGTTCTATGTCAGGTTGCAAAGATTGTCAAATTCGGCCCCTGGTCTTACCCGGTCTATCTCTGGGTGCTGAAGGAGGAGCTGGACGATCTCCTTATGGCCCCCTCCAGCGGCGAAGTGTAAAGGAGAGCTGAGCTGGCCGTTCAACAGGTTGGGATTACAGTTCCCTTTTTCCAGAAGCATCTTGGTGGCCTCCACCTTCCCATACCTACGATGGAATCAAAAGTGGAGAAAAACACACAAATGCAGTTTCACATACTTCCAGTGAAGCTAAAACATCCCTCTAGACACTTGTGGTCTAGTTACAAAATATCCATTGCATTCAGTTAAAAACAAAACCAGAAATGTAAATAGTAATGTAAATAATTACCACAATTATACAGTGTGTAAAACACTAAGCCATAC
Organism: Sprattus sprattus; assembly: GCF_963457725.1. Taxonomy (NCBI): domain Eukaryota; kingdom Metazoa; phylum Chordata; class Actinopteri; order Clupeiformes; family Clupeidae; genus Sprattus; species Sprattus sprattus. Next base: position 731,668 of record NC_137918.1, read on the forward strand.
AACCTGCTTTAATATCTGTGGGCAGCTTTTTTTTTATTTAATTTTTTTAGGTCTACATCTTGAGTGTTTTGTTTCTGCTCCAGATGTTGCTGGGGTCCTGGCTGAGTGGTTGGTTACCCACCAGCAGGCGTAGTGGATGGGTGCCCAGTGGTCGCTGTCCAGCTGTTTGACGGAGAGGCCATTTTCCAGCAGTTTGGACAGCAGCTCTGTGTCCCCCTCACAGGCACTGCGGTGCAGGGGGAAGTCGTCCACCCACTGACGCTCCCTGTGGCCACACACAGACACAGCCACTCAGTGCATCACGTATTAACCAGTGCTGCAAAGCATGTTACATCACAGCATGTTGAGCGCTTATCTGCTCCACTGAGTTCATAACAAACTCCTGGCCGTGTAATGTGTGGAGGAATTTCACTGAAGTCATTACAATTATTAAATAATCACTGTGGAATCTTGGCAGGGTTCCATTACCACTGATTAAGTTGTTGTGGCAGAGCATATGAACGAGAAATGCTTGGTTAGCAAGTTAAACAGACTGCTAACAGGGAAAGGAGATTAGACGGAGTTGAGGTGGTGTAGCTGATTTCAGTGGAATGTGTGAGTGTGTGTGAGTGTGTGTGTGTGTGTGCACCTGCTGCTGTTGTATGTATGATGTAGTGTAAAAGAGTGAGTCGCTTACTTGTCCTCAGTCACGCTGTTCATGCTGTGCTGCCACTTCTCTCGTTTGGGGATCTGGATTTTGGAGTAGTCAGGTGCGCCCAGGCCAAAGTAAGGATTGATGATGACTTTATCCACCTGTAAGGTGACATTCATAAGTCTGTATCATTCTGCCATTTAGGGGCAAACCCAAAGGGAAAAAGGTTAGGCATCAAATATAATCTAGCCAAGGCAAATTTATTACCAATCATAGAAAAAGACAGAGGAAGAGACAGACTAAAACAGACAGATGAAGGGCAATACAGTTGTCAGTGAGAGAGAGAGAGAGAGAGATATAGAGAGAGATATATATAGAGAGAGAGCTGAGGAGCATAGAGATGGACATAGAAAGAGTAAGGGACAGGGCCTGCATCCTCACCCTGTTGGTGTACTGAAGGTCTGAACCGTAGAGCGGGTTGAAGATGCACATGTCGGCCTTCTCCAGCGACATCATCTTGCTCTTGATCTCCAGCGCCGTGAAGCCCATGTGCAGCGGGCCGTCACTCTGCCAGCTCTCAGGTGCGTACGCTGGGTTGTTGACGTTGGTCTTGATGCGGTCCAGGGGCGCCGGACGGAAGAGTGCCGGGATGGCGTGAGGCACCGTGTGCTGCTCCGCCAGCCATCTGCAGCACAGAACAACGAGGTGAGAGGAACGAGAAGAGGTGAAAAAAGGGGAAGAGAGGAGTGAAAAAAGAAGTAGTGAGAGGAAGATGTTAAAATAAAAGGAAGGCGCAAGAGCAAGCTGGTGTGGGCACATAGGAAGAGCTTTGGTAACACAACTCCAGCTCAAAACGGTGTTGAGATGGTAACACAACTCCAGCTCAAAACAGTGTTGAGACGGTAACAAACACAGACATTCATGCAGCTGAGCCCAGATGGAAGGTCTTCTTTCATTTTGAAATAAAAAATAAATGGTGTTAAGAAACTGTATTTAAAAACTGTGTCTCCAGTCTGAACCTTAGCATTGTGTTATTCTATGCAAAGTATTTCTAGACCTCCCAAAAGATATAACAGAGGAAAGAAGTGTTTGGCTCCATAGTCATATACAGTTTGTCAGAAGTTTCAGTAAGTGAGTGTCAAGGTCAAAGCTGAATTAGAAAAAAAAATCAAAGAAATGCTAATGCCCATCCTGAATGCCTATCTTTAAATCTTTTTGAAGTGTTGTGGGGTAGGGGTTCTCTTTTGTATAATCAAGGTACACAATTTGGAGAGCTGAGCCCAGTCCTATATCATAAATCTCCGATTATCAAGTCAGTTAGAAACTGTCTGGGAAAAAAAGCAGATAATCTGATCCTAGATACCTTGAGGAAAAACAAACTAAAATGTGAACACAATTAGAGGGGACTTACTTGTCCAGTGCCAGAAGCATCTTTGAGGTTATAGATGAGAAGTGTGTGCTTGTCTCGCTGCACACACGCATGATGTCCTGCAGGCAGTAGAAATTTGGGCTGCCGGAGTGGTAGGTGGGTTTACTGTTGTCTTTGGTTGAAAAAAGGGGGTAGAGAGAGAAGGAGAACAGGCCTGAGGTTGTGGTGGTTATTGCATAATGTTTGTGCTCACTTCATATGTGGCTGGCGCACAAAAGTATCCTAAATTTCCCATTGGAATCAATGATGTATGAATCTAAATTAAATTCTAAATGTCTTCAAGATTCTAAGTCAGACTTAATGAAATGTACTGCTACTTTAAAGGTTTTCAAGCCATTGAAAGGGTAGCAGAGTTCACATAAAGAGCATCAACACTAAACTAAGCATAAGAATACTTCAACTGCGTTTCCAACCTTTCACGTTGATTGGCACAATAAACAGAGATGCCTCTTTTCCTTCTCTGTCCCCATCCAGGGGGAACTTCTTCATGTGCACCACGCGCTTTCCTGCAGGGAGAACCAATTTAGGATTCAATCACACATATGTTGCCAGTTCCTGTCTATGACCCTTCCAATGGTTTGTGATGGGGAGAGTGGACAATTACTAAACTGGAGGCATTGAAATTCATGCGTGATATCTATGCATAGACACATCTACCCACCCCCCTATCCGCCCCCAAGTTTTTTTGAAAGTAAGAAACTAAGTTGTTTACCAATCAGTCCCTGATTATTAGAGATTGGTTTTGTTGATTCGTCGACATAATCCAAGATGGATCTGGCTTGGTCTCCATTAGATTGAATTTTAGTTCCAAGCAGAACTTTTTTCTTTTTCTTCTCTTTGCCTTCCAGTGGAACCTCAATCAACAGGATCTACAGGACACGTAAACCATTCATTACGGTCACTGATGTTAAGCACACACATGTAGCATTATGATAGAATGACTTTAAAAGGTGTGATTCAAGTGCAGACATTTATTGGATGTTCTTCTGTATCGAGAGATACAATACTAATGTACAGATTATTATTATTATTTTTTTTGAAACGTACACCACAGTGAAGGCCAATCCTTTTGGTAAATCCTGTTGTTGTTAATCAAATAGTATAGCTGTAGATGTGAGAACTGGTCAGAGAATCATAGATTAGACTGTACCTCATAAGCCTTAGCACGGTATTCTTTGGAGGTCAGGCTCACAGTATTTTTTGGACGGATGGCTGCAACAAACACCTCTTCAAGCTCCTGATTTCCCATTTTGTAGCTGTTTTTTTAACTCCAGTAGGGAACTCTTCTTGTAGTGGCCACATGCCTGCAGTATTTGGGTGGTAATAATAATAACAACAAAAATTATTATAATTATAATTTTGTCATTGTTCATCTCAGATACTAAAAATATACATTAAAAGTGTACCATGAGTTCTTCAAGCTCTTTTTCATACGCAACACCAAACACCAACAGATAATCATCGAATCACAACACAGTGATATAAGGATACATATATGCTTATAAGTATATAGCCACGCAATGTATCGATAGATAACTTCCGGATTGAGGAAACTCAATATTGGCGTTGAAGTCACACCCCGGAAATAATTCAGACAGTGCGTCTACTTGGAGAAACTTGTTGAATCGAACCAACAACAATACAGTTATAAACACTATCAGCTAGCGCACCAATTCCAAAGTGGATTATTTTTTAACAGACTATACAGCAGACATTTAAATTACAAAAAAATATTGACTATTACTTCGAAAAGGAATACAAATGTATGAGTACCAAAAGTTAGCTAGAAAACTGCTAGCGAAGACTTGTGCGGAGCTAACTTATTTTGTGGCCAGCAAAAACAAATCGTGTAAAATATTCTGTTACGACCTACCTACAAATCACTGGTTTGTCATGACTTCAATTGAGTTACACACTTCCTCAGCCATTCTGTTTCCTAGTGCTCCCAATCAGACGAATCCTTGTTTCTTTAACTTCATTTGATACCCATACTAACTCGCTGTCTGTAGCTAAGCTAACGTTAGTCTACTACTTCTGTGACAGTTTTTGTTGCTTCACTATAGGAGTTCCGGGTTACGACAGTAAAGTTTCTACTGAATATAAGTTCGAATGATATTTGTAGAACGTTTGGATGGTAGAAGAGTATGTTATTTTAAAAGTAAACGAAACGCTTCTTATTAAAATCTACAAAACGTCAGTAACGTGTAAAGTTAGCTCGGTATCTGTCATTTGATAATCCTACAGAACAGCCACAGCGTCGTCAATAAAGCGCTTTTCCGGTCAGTAAAGGTCCCAACATGTTCAGTCAAAGTAAAAGTCACAATCAAACCTGTATCAGACTGTCTTTGTATTTGTGCAAAATATAATTGACTATGCATGCGAATACTGTTCATCTGTATTTACTGCAAAAAATGGTACAGTGGTGAAAGGTTGTGCTAAAACACTGCATTCATTCAAAGTGTGGATTTTGAGTATTGCAACTTTATTAGCAAAAACAAATCATAACTTTGGTCTCGTTTGACTGGCAGGGCACAGATTCAATCAACGAGTCTAATTTTGTAAACATAAACTTGGATTATGAATAATTCAATTCCTCCACAGGATGTGATGCTTTTTTTGTCCGAGCCCAGAAAAACCAATCAAATGAGAGTTGCTAGCTGGGGAATTCTTTACGCACACCTACCCACCCCTTGCACGATCTGACAACAGTGTTCTTCCCCTATCAGTACACAGCAGACGCAGTACTCCGTGCCGCTTGGCACTCCGTTTCCAAGACTATTAAATCATGATGTTATGAGGGTCTGGCAAGTCAGTCTTTTGCAGGACAAGTTGTTGAGTGATTCCATTTATGTGTCTATCCAGAGTCCAAGTAAATCCATGATGGGGTACGTATTGCTGGTTGATCTTAGCTAGATGGCTGTCTCTTGTGCTTGCCCACAGAACATAGACGGTACATAGCTAGGTAGCCAGATTGCTGTTTTATTCCAGTTGATATTACCGCTTCACATGATTAGTGACCGTGACGTTCAGGTATTTATTAGTTTAAACAAATGCCAATGTGCCGCCTATTGCTAATGTATTTTGGTAATATGTGGCATGGTTTATACAGACGTACTGGCATCGTGTGACGGTGTACGTTAACAGTTAGCTATAGTCAGTGCCATGTCTACTTTACTAGATAGCTCGTACAAACACACTTATCTTGTTAACTAGCTATACTACAGAATACTTCCAAGTTGGCTCGTATATCCTTCACAGAGCAACATTAAAGCGATCTGATGAAGGAAGACCTATCAGTTTAAGCTCACTACTAGCCAGGCAGATAATGTTATCTTGCTTGTCTGCCTGTCTAGAGAGAGATTTGGCTAACACCAACGTTACTCTGGAGGTCCAGCTAATATTGTGTTATCGTGACGCTAAGTTAGCTTCTTAGTTGAACTTGGAAAACAGTCTCTAATAGTTTTGTGCCGTTGTATCGTGAATAAAAATGGCAATCGAAAGATGCTCGGCGTTTTAAAGTTATCGTTGACTTCATATGCTGGTTGTACAGGTGGCCTTAATAAAAGTGAGACGGTGTCAGGGTATGGGGGAAACTTAAGGATAGACTAACGATAATGTTTACGTTAATTCGCTTGTAAGCTAGCTAGTAAGCATGTCAACGAATACTTGCTTCACTGTTGTTCAACCGTCCAGATACAGCTGCCTGTCTGCTTTAAATGTAATTTGTAAATAAGGTTCCGATTATACAGGATTAATATGTACAGGAGCTGGTGAACTGAGTGACAAGTGTTTGCTAGTTAGATCCTTACGGTTTGGATTTACTGATGTTGGAAGCTAACAGTTAGCAAGCTCCACATTTAAGCCAGCCTAGCTTATTTCAGGAACCGGGGCTTCGAACAAAGAAAGAAAACACGACGAACAGTAGAACAGACATACTTTCTCTTCGGTCAAAGTAAAATATACACATAATGGAGTAGTGTATAATTTTTTATCTGCACATTCATGTTTACACATTTCCCTCAGTTCTACTGAACACGGGATAGACCAGTCCCGTGTGAAATAACTGTCCTGATACAAAGGATTTTGCTTATGTCAGACAGTAACAGGGAAAGTGGAGGCAGTCAGGCATATTTACGCGTAGCCTAGTTGTTGTCTCATAATAGGCCCGCTCAACGAAGACCATAGGCAGGGTTGTATTCTGTATCTGTCCTTTGTGTCATATATCTTTGAGCATACCAGTTGCTGTTTAGCTACAGTGTCATATTCAAATCACAGAGGACACTTTTCTCAACTTGTTGGCATGCCCCAGCAACAAAACGTGGCTAAATTTGGCATGAATAACCGGGCTCAATGATGACAAAATAACATGTTATTTAACATATTTCATTCTACTAGTGATGCGTTTTGACCTAATGTACTGAGTATGTTATCTCATTCCATTTAACAGCTTTTTCAGAACAAGCAGATTTTCATGGCAAGATTGCCTGACCAAATCAGACCATTGAGTCACATTGATTTTCTGTCTGTGTTGAGTCTCAAGAGTCAGACCTCGACCCTGTCTGGTTTTTGACAAACACATAGGTCAGTTAAATGTGAGCATATAGGTCAATTGATAGCACGCAGTGAGTCAGCTGACAAGCTGAAAGTCACTGGAGAAAGACTTGGGTTTTTGTGGATGGACTGTACTGACTTCATCCTTTCTCCTCAGTAGGCCTCTTGTCCAGCAGGAGCAGAAAGCAGTCATTGTATTGAATGTATATGAAAATTCTGTCTCACTGTAATGCAAATGGTGTTTGGCAGTTCCTATGAGGATGGTTATAGATGGCTGCTACTGTGAGTTACGGGCTCTTTGTGTGCTCTTTGTGAAACGACTGTTGCCAGGTGCTAAATCATCTCTGCTTTGCATACCGCTGCATTTTCTGGTAATTTGAGATTGAGGCAAAAAAAAAGTTGCAGTGAAATGGTGCCAGTTGCAGGAGGCCTAATTGTTTTCTTTTGTGTTCATTATCAAAGAACACATTCAGTGCTGCCTAATTTTTTTGTCAAAGGATTATTTGTGGGAATACCCACGTCTGGTATGTCTGCAGGCCAGTTGAATGAGTGACAGATAGGTGAACAGTGTCATGGGGGCAGGGTTGTGTCCCAATGAATAGATGAGTGGGGCAGACTGTGTGACCTAAAAACTGGGGGCGGGTGGTGTGTGTGTGTGTGTGGGGGGGGGGGGGGGGGGGGGGGGCAGCAGACCCCCACCCCTCCAAAAAAATGCACCTGCTGTAGTCCAGGCCTGTTCCTCTCACTCATCCAGCTTTTAAGTAGATTTATTGGAGCATAAAATGGCCCTGACTCCAAAGTGCTGTTTTGTTTTTATCATTCTTCTTCCACAAGAGCTCTAGTGGCCAATTTTTGTGGCCATACTGGCCATGCGACTTTGGGTACTTGAAAAGCGCACTATAAAATAAAGGTATTATTATTATTATTATTATTATTATTACGCGAGTGCCCAGTGCTGAGGACTTGCATCAACAAAATGCACAACATTTCTTTGAACTTGAGTATTGAGTTCTGTTGTACAGGGTTTCTCCGTGCCAAGTGTTCAATTACCAGATGAACTGTACCTGGAATGGAATTTCTACTGGCACTTGTTTGTTTAGTTATCTCCATGAGTATCAAATTATCATTAAGAATATTTGTGGGAATGTATTGGGAGAGATCTTTGCAAAACAGTAGATTTATCTGATGCATTTTGCAAAGACAAATCATAAATCGTCATGCGTTTGACTAGATGTCCGCCGACAGTATATCTTGGGCCCCCTTGGCATGAAATCAGAGGTTGCCATTGGATCCCTCTGATGGTAATTAGACTGTTAGTCTGAGTGCAGACTTCTGGCAGAACCTAGGTCCACTGGCGGAGGAGGGCTGAGTGGACTTACATCATCATCATCATCATTATCGACTCTGTGCCTTCCACCAAGTTGCCGAGTGAAACGGTCAGAGCAAGAGTGAGAAAAGCAAAAAAAGTAAGCAAAAAATCGGACTCAGCCAGGATGTCTTGACTGGTGTTGTGGCCTGTTGTGCTCCATTCAGAAACATGGTAGAGTGTGGCCTTCGAGAGTAATGAATACAATTTTTTATGGGCTGGTGCATTTATAAGAAAGACGTTTTTCCAATTTGTTCTGGTTTAAATGAAGCCTTGTGTTCTAGATTGGCTCTGCTTGCAGGTAAACAGGTACTTGTTGTTAGCCATTATTATCTTAGAGCTAAGTCATTATCTGATTGGGGTGTCACTTTACAATATCAGCAATCATCTGCAGGTTTTCAGGTTAGGGAATCTGTCTGAATACTGAACACTTTTATTTACACTCAACCTAAATGATTTCCTGTGGAATGGAATGTGGGCATCATTGTAATGTTTCTGTGGTATTTGTAGTCATACCAACAGTTGCGGTTCGGTTGCTAATAGAAATAGAACACTCAACAAAGTGGCCTCGTTTAAAGGATTTATCCACATATGCTAACCACCCTTGTCTCTCTTTGTGCAGGAGCTGCAGTGGGCTGTTGACCCTGGTCGAGGGCAGGTGAGTGTAGCTTGACAGCGAGTGGCTCAGGGCTTGTCGAGAGCGAGCGAGCGTGTGAAAGTGAGTGAGCGTGCACGCGCAGGTGAACAATGGGGAACACCGCCACCAAGTTCCGCAAGGCGCTGATGAGCGGCGACGAGAGCCTGGCATGGCAACTGTACGAGAGCAACCCTCAGTTTAAGGAGTCGCTGGACCCCAATGCGTCCTACGGCGAGCCCTACCAGCACAACACGCCGCTGCACTATGCCTCTCGGCACGCCATGACGCGCCTCATCAGGTAAGAGCCCAGCGATGTGTGGTGTCAAGAAATTACACTGTTTTGTTTGACCAGCTCAATCTAAACTGCTGGCCAGCACATGGCTAAACTGTTCATGCTTTCATTGCATAGCTGAGCTGCGTAAGTTGTATCTGTAAATCACATTTTACGTGTTCACAGTATGCAGCATTTTCTCAGCCAGTTAAATTGCTTACAGAAACTTACTCTGGCGTCAGAGTGTATAAAAACGACCCCTTGTTTGAACTAAAGAACGTTTGATTTGTCGCCACAGACTGCATAGATGACAGCTAAATGTATTCCGAGGTGCTGGCTTCACTAGAGGGGCTTTAACCCTTCCAAAACGATGTGCGCCCGTGGGGCGTTTGGTGGTATTTCTATTAATAGAATGTAAAATCTCCGCGAGTTTTTGTCCTCCAAACATAAAACTAACACCCTGAGAAAGCTTGAATCTTCTAGTTTTCAAATATATCCAGTTCGAAACAAACAAATGAATGAGCACTTTGTAAGGAGAATACAGGTAAAGCCTTGCATATTTCTCTCTCAGAGTGTATAAGCAACCAGTGATTGCCCACCCATTAGCAGATTAGGGCTATTCATATGATAAGATCATGGTAAATCTCCGATCGCTATTGGGTAATGACGTTGCAGTAAAACGTGAGAAAACGCCCCATTTTTCCATAAACAAGGCAGCATGTTAGGATGTTTACATTTGGACTGAAGAGATACACGATGGCGAACTCCTTCTCTGCTGCTGAAGCCTTGCGCCAAATTCAAGAAGGCCTAGTCAGCGAGGAGGAAACCACATCCTCGGATGAGAGCGATGACGATATGGAAGATGAACACATGCACTTTGAGCTTCGTCTTTACCCCGTTGAGGACATCCCTGTTGAGTAAGTTTTATTTGTTTATTTGTTCACCTAGCTCTTGTAATGAATGCTGTTGATTAACTTATAGGGAGTAAAATGCTCCTCTGAGTTGAACGAAATATTTTAGTATGCTACTGTTTGCATAGTGAATAAATTACTTTATGCTTCTAAGACTATTGTGGTAGAATATAATTCTCAGAGTTGCGTAAATGATGTTAGGCTATATCAACGATTGTTGTTGACGTTTCGAGTTGGTTGTCTGTGCTGATATACCGTAAGTAAAACTTACTTGGTGACTATATTGCAGCCATTGATGTAAAAATGCAAACGTGTCTTACTGTTATAGCGAGTAAAATGCACGTCGGTATGCTATGAGTTGAATGGAATGTTTAGTATGCTACTATTTGCAGAGCGATTAAATCACTTTATGTCGCTAAGACTATTGTATAGTAGAAAACATATTTAATTAACAGAGTTGGGTAAATGATAACAGGCTACACATATAAACGATTGTTGTCTGTTCTGAGATTATTAAAACATAGAACTACATGGTGACTATATTGCAGCGGATGATGTAAATTGCAATCGCTAAAAACGTGTCTTACTACTGTGGGTAGTCGTTAGTGTAATTATGACGCGTATGGTAGGTGTGAATCAAAACTAGGAGGTGTTTGTGATCGAAACTGTAGTCGTTAGAGCGCTAAAGTGATATGTGTTACAATGCCCGAACATAAAATGAAAGAGCAACAGTTAATTTTATTTTACTTTATTACAGAAACTTGTAGAACATTGCACCTACACCGCCAAGGAAGAGAGCACGCTGTCAGCCTAACCAGATCTGTCGTCATGGAAGTCAGAGGGTGACAATGCAACTCCATCAGCACTGAGGTTTTTTCCTGCAAGGGAGCCTGGTGTGCAGCTGAATGCAGCAGACAACCACACTCCTCTAGACCTCTTCAAGTTGTTCTTTTCAGAGGATGCTGTGGAAACCCTCTGCCAGAACACCAACAAGCAAGCTGCTAGGAGCATTGCCAGAGGTGTAAAGTACAAATGGGTTGATGTTGGAGTTGCTGAATTCTACAGATACATTGGACTGGTTTCTACATGTGCATGATCAAGCTGGATCACATTTCTGACTACTGGAGGAGAAACACCAACTTCTCCATCCCTTTTGTGGCAGATGTGATGGTAAGAGACAGGTACCAAACCATATCATGGAATGTGCATATGAGTGACCCAAGCGAGGACATGGTGAATGATGCCTACCTTTATGTACCTACTTTTATGCACCTTATTGTATGTACCTACTATGCCTTTACTTTTATGCACCTTATTAAATTCACCTTCTTATGCACCAAGCTTGTTTGCAATTTCTTGTATCTACTTTCAAAGCTGATGGTTGTGGGGGAGAGATAGCCACAATGACAGTCCAGGGCCATTGACAAGTGGGCCACTGACAGGTGAGCCATACTGGGGAGGGGCACTCACAGGGCAGTTTACACCTCTTTCATCAATATGCATAGTGGTCTAGGTGGAAAAAAGTGTCACCTTGTAAAATTCTTATAATAAGTGTAGAAATCACACACACTTTCTGAATGCTAAACTCACCTATGTGGAGCAAACACATATGTTTACAAGGTTCAGAGTAAAAAAGAAAACTTCCAAAATATTTACAATGTGTTTTTTGTAAAAAGTCTGAGCACCTCTAAAGCTAGAGTTAATTTTAGTGTCTTTAGATTTCATTTTAATAAAAAACTTTTTTTACTACATTTCTTTTACTCTCATTTTATTATTGCTGAGTTGTTCTAGAATATAATCATAAATTCCACTTTTGCCTTATAGTTTTTAGTTAGTTGAAATATACACAAATATCAGGCATGGCAGACTACCTACCAGAGTCAAAAAAAGCCCTCTGGGTTGGAAGTGTTAAAGTTAAAGTCCTCACAGACGGTTCTTTGTGAGAAGTTAATCACATCACTGTAATTTATCATATTTTCTTACCTAATGGTCATCGCAGCTCTTGGCAAGGCGTTTGGAGAGGAATCAAAGCATCCCTTATGAAAGCATACTTTTAACTCTGACGGGTGTGAGAATTGAATGCCGGATGAGAAGTGCACTAGGTAGATGGCTCAGCGGTTTGTCACGATACAAGTGTGGTGTCTGCTATGGGCTCTGGTGAGACCATACTGCTTTAAGTAGCTGTGAGACACTTTGCCCTTTAAAGGATGCAAAAAGCAGGATGACCCACATTCAGGTTTTTTTTATGTATGCAGCTTATACAGAGGTGTAGCCCGGCCATGAGTAAGTAATCCAGCTTGTAAATTAATGCTTAACTCACTGGACGGACCGTTGGTTCAGTGTGAGACGACCCTGAAGGAACAAAGCAGACAGAGCTTGGGAAGGTCAGAGCTCTAAAGTAGCATGCGTGGATTCTCTCTCTCTCTCTCTCTCTCCCCTGTCTCCAACTCTCTCTCTCTCTCTCTCACTCTCTCTTTATCTACTGTTTGTGTGTGTGAATACAAATGCGTACAAATGGCATTTTCTCTTCAGCACTCTCATTCTAAAACGGGTGTGCCTGGTATGGTGCATGATCTCCTGACGTGCTCAAACAGGGGCCCATCTCTGTGTGCGTGTGCGTGTGCGTGTTTAGGAACAGGAGGAAATACAGTGATTTAGTGGGTTAGAATTAAACAGGGAGGGATAAAGAGAAAGGGAGAGAGAGAGATGATAGAATGGAAAGAGAGAAATGCAATGGAGAGCTGGTGCTGGAGCACCAGAGCGAGGTGCTCTCTTTGACTCCCTGGGCAGTTACCCCCATGGACAGCTGGCCCCCCTCCTCTCTCATTGTCCCCCCTCTCCTCCCCATACCCACTTAATCAGAGAGCCCTAAAGGAGATGGTAGGGGGCATAATTACCAGCCCTTCTCCAGGCCACCTCTATCCATTACACAAACAGCTAAAGGGCTGTGAGTGTGAGTGTGAGTGTGAGTGTGAGTGTGAGTGTGAGTGTGAGTGTGAGTGTGAGTGTGTGTGTGTGTGAGTGTGCGTGTGCGTGAGTGTACAGAGCAATATTGAACATGTCGACTCTCTGGTGTATTACCACTGTTATCAGTGTGAAAAGGGGGCCAAGGGGGGGCGAAAGAGAGAATGAGACGAGTCCGTGGAGGCTATTTTATAAATACAATGGAGGAATGGGGCATCTGTATCTATTTGGAGATGCGGTGGTTGTTTCCGTTGATGACAATGAGGTGGAGCACAGAGTTTTCTGTCTGTTAGTGAAGTTATTCCAGGACCAACAGCTGTTGCTTTTTTGTACAACCAGTTTATCAGGATTCACTGGAAAGCGAGAAAGGCCTTCTTTCTTTCTTTGTGTGTGTGTGTGTGTGTGTGTGTGTGTGTGTGTGTGTGTGTGTGTGTGTGTGTGTGTGTGTGTGTGTGTGTGTGTGTGTGTGTGTGTGTGTGTGTGTGTGTGTGTGTGTGTGCGCGCAGGTGTGTTGCTGACAGTGCTTGGCATTATCGAGCTGTTTAGTGTTACGTTAACCAATAAGCAGCCAGTCAACTCCATTTGCTTCTGCTGCCTCTGCCGTTCCTTTTGGCTTTCCTGACACTAAATCGCTGAGTCATTCTCCTAGTATCCCCATTCAAGCCATTCTTTGCTCCTGAGGGATGGTATTAAAAAAATACAGATTTGATGCTCCTTTCAAGTCCCATCAAGAGTGTCCGCTGAAGCTGTGTCGCCCTTTCTCTCCCGCCTTGGTTCAGTGTACTGCCTAACCAAAAATGACATTTGGCCACGACCAATTTGGCTGCTTCGCGATGTCTTTTTACGGCCGTACACAAGGGCGCTGAGGCTGGGCAGAGGGGCAAAGGAGCCGTGGCCGTCTGGGTGCTAATGCCGATATGATGTCTCCCTAATGCACTCGCACACATAATGAAATATTGAGATAAGGGCCACGGCTCCTGGTTCTGAAAATATCCCTGAGATTGCCCAGCAGGGCTAACCCTGTGAGTGCTGCCGTCGTCTGACAAGTGTGACTGAGAGCTGAACTGTGGCGAAGGAGAATCGTTTTCTTTTCCTTTGCGCTCAATGCAAGTGGTCAGCAGAATATCAGCTTGTTAACTTTGTGGTTTCCGAGTGTTAATCATGCTGGAGTTGTGGGAAACTGTTGTTACTCACCGTATTCACTTGGTTAACCCTTATCAGAAAGATAACTCTTTAAGCAACATTGAGTATTTAGAAAAGCGCTATATACAAATAAATTATAATTATTATAATAAGTATATAACTCGACATTCCCTCTCCTTTCCTGCACAGGTCCTTTCTTTTCTGCAAGGACGGGAACCCCAACAAGCGCAACGTGCACAATGAGACCTCGCTCCACCTGCTATGCATGGGCCCTCAGATCCTGCTGGCCGAGGGGGCCCTACAGCCGCGGCTCCTGCGGCCACTCCAGGACGAGCAGCGGCGCGCTGAGTGCCTGCAGATGGCGCTCAAGTGGACCGGTGCCAAGCTGGACGCTGGCGAGTATGAGCGGGCCGAGGTCAACACCGCCGACAACCGCAAGAGCACGTGCTTGCACTACTCGGCTGCCGGGGGCATGAAGATTTGCGTGGAGGTGAGGGCAAGGGTCAAAGGTCAAGGTGTTCCCGCAAACTCAAGACAGAAAAGACAAAATTGACAAAAATTGCCTCAGTGATGACATTTAATGCGAACAAATGTCTCAGAGCTATTCCAGTTTTTGAAGGTTTGTAAAGACTGTATAACATTACGAGTTTAAAGGGTTGTCTACTTTCATGAAATAAACAAATTAGAAATTAACTACTAAATTATTTCATAATGAACAGTACATTATGAAACAGTCATGTTAATGAAAAGAAAAATTATCTATTTTGCTCATTACGACCGTATGAATTTGGTTTTATGTTCTAATTGATGCTTTCAGACTTAGATGTATTCTCTGCAGCAACGCTGGACAGGTTTCAAAGTGTGCGCGTGTCACCTGTAAGGTGATCCGGGGGCAATTTGGGCAGCTAAATGCACCATTTTCGTACAGTTTGGTAGAGAAACAGAAAGCTTAAATGCAGTGGCATTACCAGGATAACTGTTTCACAAATTCTCATTAATTCAAAACGGTCAAATCACACACACACTGGAGCTGGATAGCTGGAGCCTTCAAGGCACCAATGGGACAGGAACGTGATTCAGCGTCTAGGGTAGCTCATTAGAAATAACAAAGAAATTACAAAGAAATACAAAGAAATTGGGCTTTACGAAGGCTTCCGGCTGACGCTCGACATGTAAGGCTGTGAAGTCCAGAGCTCTGCATGCAACTCATATTATAATTATTTCTTAAGCGTGCGTAATACCAATAATTATATTAGTGAAAGTCCTCTCTATGGCAGAGGTGGTGTAGACACACACACTCTGAAATGAACCTCTGCATTTAACCCATCCAGGGAAGTGACACACACAGTGAAGTGAAGTAACATTAACCCGGAGCAGTGGGCTGCCATTGGCGGCGCCCGGGGAGCAGTGATCGGGGTTAGGTGCCTTGCTCAAGGGCACTTCAGCCGTGGATGTGGGCATGGGAGAGCAGTGGTCTACCACTTCCCCCGCCCACATTTTTCCTACTGGTTGGGGATCGAACCGGCCACCCTACGGTTTCCAGCCTGAAACCCTAACCAGTAGGCCACGGCTGCCCATTAAAACATAATCTTATACTGTAGTAACATCAGTGAGGTAACTTAGGTAGGGAGATTTCGCGTACACAGTATTTATTTTTTCATTTAAAGATAATGTCTAATCGTCAGCAAAAGGCTGCTAATTCAACTGCTGGCAGGAAGGGTGCTAGCTCAACCGCTGAAGCTGATTCTCTACAGCTTTCTCCTGACTCTGAGAAAATTATGATGGCGATTGAATCGTTGGGCACAAAAATGGATAAACAGACGGCCGCCCTTCGTCAAGAAATTGTTTCTATTCGACAGGAGTTTCATTCCACCGTCAACTCTCTGCAGTCTGCAAATGCACAGAACACCAAGCGCATTGACGACCTCGAACATTCCACTTCAACATTATGACTCTTGAAACTACCGTGAGACAATTGCAATCAGAAGTGTGCAGTTTGACAGTGAAGTGCTTGGACTTGGAGGGCCGTAGCCGTCGCCAGAATATCCGTCTTTTAGGAATAGAGGAGGGTGTAGAAGGTAAAGACCCACGGTAGTTTTGTGCGACTATACTGAAAGAGATATTGGATTTGGAAGACACACCACGTCTGGACCGTGGTCATCGTTCATTGGCACCAAAGCCCCAAAAAGGAGAGACGCCCAGACCGTTCATAATTCGCGTGCACCACGGAGACGTGAAAGATCGCATCCTCTGCATTTCAAGTCAGAAGAAGAAGTTGTTTTACATGGAGAAGCGCGTGCACATCTTCCCTGACTTCGCACCAGAAGTAGCCAAGAAACACGCAGCGTTTACAGAGGCGAGGCGACTCCTTACAGATGTCAAGGATGTCAAATATGGTATCCGTTTTCCAGCTATATTCCGTATCACTTTCAGGGATGAGGAGAAATCCTTCACTGATCCTGAACTTGCTATATCTTACATAAAGGAGAACATTCTGCCGTCATCATGATCAGGTACATTGTTATTAATAGACATACCCTACCAGTTGGTTTAGCTTATTCCAGCTTGTATTGCTCAGGTTAAACTCTCTCTGAAAGCGTTTTTGTACAAGGGTTCACATTTCAAAATGTTTATATGGTTAGAATATTGACCTAATTTCGAAGACTCTGACCTGAGCCCACACTGTGTTAAATAACAGGTTGTCTGATTAGTTTTAGTTTTTTTTTTGCTGTGACACTCTATCCTATGGGTTTGATTTTAATTTATACTGATCTCATGCAGTATCTGTTAGTTTTAAGCTACAGAGTGTATGCACAAAGTGACAACTCTCCCTTTATTTCAATGCAGTTATCACACTGCCTAAGTTTATTTATTTGTATTACCTTTTATATGCAGTTATGGTATTTTGCACTGCTTATTCTTTTTTTTTTGTATTACTATTGGATTGCTTGCTGTGCTTTGGGTCGAACTAGGTTAGGTTAAGAGACCCAAGTAAGTGAGTTTGGGCATTTTGCTCTTGGGGATATGCACTTTGTTTGGGATAGTGCTGGGGGGTGGGGGGTAAGTGTTTTTTTTCCCATTGAATGTTTTTTCTTTGTTATTTTAATTTTTACCTTGTCCATTTGTGGTTGCATTTGATTTTGAATATGACTTTTGCCAGAGTCACAGAATACATTTACATCATGACAGATTGTCATGCCTGTTCAATATCATCTATACTCAGGCACGTGCGCAGATAGACCCCTAGTGGTGCTCAAGCAACTGCCCTTTTGCCCTGGATGAGAAAAGTGCCCTTTCTGCTGGAGCCCATTTTTTTCTTCATTTATCAATATTTCAGAATCAAAATTTCTCTTTCTGTCATCAATTCCCCCAGAATGTGTTTGATATCTGACGGGGCATGTATTTGAGTTTGTTTGAAAATTTCGCCCTGACATGTTCCGCGGCGCTCACAAGCCCCGCCGCGCCCCTCCCTCCTCCCCCTAGTGCTCATGCAGTTGACTGCCAGGCCAAAACTTCTGTTCTGACCTGCAGCATCAGACAAAAAGGTAATGACGGTGTTTGTGCAATCCCCCGACGTTGTTTGGTGATAAATTACCACACATCATTAGCGCCGATGAAAACATTACGTTGCAACTGGTCCGACGTTTCCTAAAATTCCGTGATTTCAAATCCTTGTCCAGCTGTTTTGTCATGTTTAATGAAGAGAGAGAGGGAGAGATACAGGCAGGTAGACAGGCAGGCAGGCAGATCATTTAAAGGCAGTATTACTGTTCTACAAATTAGACAAGTTCGCTAGTTTTGTTTAATTTAAAATCGTTATTATTGAAATGTAAGGTAGTTCTTAAGTTGAGCTAGTCTGGTAAGGTATATTGTGGTATATTATCAGTGTATTGCTGCTTATGCTTCAATTCTGTCAGAAAACAGTAAGAAGGGGAAGGACAGGGAAATTCAGGAAGCAGCTCAGAGTAGCAGCTCCCTTTTATCTTGGATCAGGCCATCAACTAGTAAAACGAATGAGGGAGAAAATATCCTACTGTGTTTTTTATATATTTATTTATTTATTATTATTTATTTTTTTTAAATTAATTTTATAAATAATTTTGGCGATGGGTGCCCTTTTTTTGGTTTGAGCACCTGCCCCCCAAAATGTCTGTGCACGTGCCTGTCTATACTGTTGGATATGGCTAACTCAAATACACCAAGTAGGGGAAATGGGCTGTCAACTAAGTTTACCAATTGGAATGTGAAAGGACTTAATCATCCTGTTAAACGTACCAAGGTCCTCGTCATCTTAAGCTCCTGAAAACTGACATAGCTTTCCTCACTGAGACACATATGCGTGGGTCTGAATATGTTGGCCTGAAGAGAGGATGGGTGGGACAGGTATACCATTCAACTTTTCAGGGGAAGGCCAGGGGAGCTGGCATTTTGATTAGCAAGTCAGTACAATTTATACCATCTTAAACCATTTCAGACCCTAATGGACGTTTTGTTGTTGTGGTGGGTAAACTCTACGGTCTACCTGTGACATTAGCCTGTGTTTACGCCCCGAACTGGGATGATTCTAAATTCATGCATAACTTCCTGTCAACTATACCATACTTAGACACTCATCAGCTTATATTGGCTGGTGACTGTAATTGTGTAATTAACCCCTGTTGGATAGATCTTCCACTCGCATTGCCACTAAATCAAAAACGGCAGAATGCATTGAAAGCTTCTTGCGGTCTTGTGCAATGTCTGACCCATGGAGATTCCTTTACCCTACAAGGAAAGAATACTCTTTTTTTTTTCTCCTGTTCACCACCCCTATTCACGCATAGATTACTTCTTTATTCATAAAACCCTACTGCCAGTGGTGGAGGTGTCAAGCTAAGAAGGCACCGGATGCCTAAAAGAGCCCGGGTGACGTAATGTTGATTCTTGAGTGACAGTTTCTATGCCAACGTTAGCATTACGTACCCGGTCACCGCGTACTCCGCATCTATATTGCTAATAGCAATTCCTCCTTTTGTGCGACAATATTAAGCGACTAAAAAGTAGCTGATGGCTTTCGAACAACTCTTGAGACTCACCGACTGATAGCCAAAAAGTGTCGGGGTACAAAGTGTCCGTTTAGGCACAATATTAAGCGACTAAAAAGTTTTAGCTACACCTGCCTGATGGTATTCTGTAAGTTAGCAATGTCCGCTAGCATATCAAAGCTAGCAATCCCCCGTTGTTCTTTAGTAAAATGTTGTGCAAACAATGCACTGTTTTGTTCAAATGTAACTGTGCGTGCCGTCAGATATGTCTAAAAATCACAACACATTAAGGAGTGTCTTAATTTAAGCACAACAACAGATGAATAGTTTCAAGCTAACAAGACACTAGCACGAGCTAGCTAGCTGATGGAATGTGCTTACTTTGATACATACATTTGATTTATATAAACTAGCGAATCAACAACTTTCCTACCAAAGTCAAACATCAAATGGTTGTTTTGGTTGGTTTATTGTAGGTCAAATACAAGCAAGCCGGTCTCAGGTAGCGAAGTTCAATGCAATATGCTCTGAAGTAAATCTCGTTATTAGCGATAAAGACCCGGGTGACGTATTGGCGTTGGCATAGCAACTGTCACTCAAGAGTCGTTCGAAAGTCAACATTACATCACCCGGGCTCTTTTAGGCATCCGGTGCCTTTTTAGCTTGACAGAGGCATGTGATTACAATAGCATGGTCATATCTGACCATGCCCCTGTAACACTGGTATTGACTTTCCCCAATCATAGACCTAATAGATTCAGATGGAGACTCAATTCACTTCTTTTGTCAGATGAGTCATTTATTACTTTTATTAATGTTTACATAGACATATTCTTAGAGACCAATGTAAATGATGAGACTTCCCCTTCCTTGCTTTGGGAGGCCTTTAAGGCCTACTTGAGGGGGCAGATTATCTCCTACGGTGCATCTACCCATAAAGCACGAATGGCCAGACAAACGAAATTTACAGAGCTCATCTCGGATGTAGACAAAATCTATGCTGTGTTAGATTTAGGCATTTTCATAACTTCACATTATATGATAAATATGGCACCTGGCCTTTTGTCTATGTTGATGGGCCATCAGACCTGGTCCCTAGCTTTTGTGTGTCTCTGAGCCAGAGACATTAGTTGGCTTTTGTCAACGACAAGATTAGCTGAAGCAAAGACATTAGCATCCATATGGCCCTACCTGTTCATAGGTTTGTTCTAAGCTAGACATCCCCTTTTGACCTCCAGACACACCCATTCCCTCCCCTTAACCATACATTAATTCCACAGTATAAATGTATGTACAATGTTTGTAATGGGAAGAAGAAGAAGCAAGGAGACCGACTCCTCAGCAGCAGACGTGCCGTGTGCATGCTTGTACTGTATGGAGCTGACCGTGGCTTGTGACTGAATAAACACATTCTTTCGCTAAGCCGTCTTCTACAGGTCTGTTATTCTGAACAAGCTAACTTGAACCAAGCGTGGGCATCCGACGAATTTGCCGGAGGACAGCACAATCTTTCAGCTGGTAACCCAACACCAGACCTTTATAAACAACGAATGATGTACCTGGCTGAATTTAATATGCTTTCTACTGGACAGGCAGAACGGGCTTTGATGAAGTGTAAACATTAGGGCTGGGCAAGTTAACACGTTAATCTCGCGTTAATCCATCAATCATTTAACGCCGACAATTATTTTAACGTGCGTTAACGCAGGTTTTTTTATTTATTTTATTATTCTAAAAGTCTGTTGCTCACAGGCTTTTATTTTGAAAAAGTTTGCTGGTGACTGCTGTGGAACCGGAAAAGGAAATAATTTGCGGTAAAACACTTATGGTTAAACAAACATGGAGACGGGTACGGAGATTTTACATGGGCATTTTCAATCTAAAGTTCTTAAAGACGGTCACCATCACACGGAGAATACACAAGTTGTATGAAGAGGAGAGGACTGCAAAAGTGGCGGTTCGTTTCTGCGGGTGCTCTTTATCATGTCCAGGGTAGAATTCCATCTGGTTTGAACGTCTTGCATAAGCGACTCCTTCTTCTGTCCATGTGCAACTTGTTGTTGCTCTAATTCTGCTGCACTTGCTGGACTGTGTTTAAAGTGCCCCACAACCTTTCTGCAGTTGGCCAGGACATTTTCAAACGCACTGTTATGCAGAGATACTGTGACAGAACGCTGGAGACTGTGCGCGAAGCAGGGGACATGGTCAAAAGGCAGTTGTCTTGCAGCAGCGATCATATTTCGTGCACTATCCATTTTAAGTGTGGCGACTTTATTTGACACATTCCACCATAAAGTGTCCCGCGCACGTTTCAGCATAATGTCCCTCCTCAGTTTTCATTACAGTCAAAGCATGTGAATGCAGCGCCCACTTTTCATCGATATGATTCACTGTAACTCCGAGGTAATTGTGGTTACCGAGTTTGCTGTTGGTTGAGTGATTGAACTGTCAATCTTGTTCATAGCCTACTGTAGGACTTTACAAAGGGAAGAGCTATGTTAGAAAATAAAAAATGTCTTTACAATTAATTACACCTTGGCTAACTTCCTTCTATGTTTGCTGTTTCTGGTTTACGTAAATGTAATCACATTTTTGGTGATTCACCACACTCTAACATTAATGCAGTGGCAATAAGCTTTAGTTTTGTGTTTGATACAATTGTTTAAGTTGAAATTAACAAAAAATATTAATTTTATTTAACTGCTACTATATAAAAATGCTGATGTTAAGTGTTTGTTTGCACAACCAATGTAATGGCACTTTAGTTCATATGGCAGTTCATTTAATATATCGCTATACACTACTTTTTAATTCATTTTTGGGTTTGCGCATAAAAATGAGATTAATCGTGATCAATCAGGGAAATAATGCGATTAATCGTGATTTAAAAATGTTAATCGTTGCCCAGCCCTAGTGAACATATGTCCTATGAATATGGAGAGAAACCAAGAAAATCTCTGAGACTTACCTCTACTACTCATGTCATTGATCAAATTGAATCTGAGTCAGGATTGTTATCGGACCCTAGGGATATCAATAGGGATGGGTATCGTTTGGGTTTTTTCCGATACCGGTACTTAACCGATACTTTTAAAACAATACTGGTGCCTAAACGGTGCCAGAACCGATACTTTTTTTTTTTTTAATTAAAGACATTAAAGGCTTATTTATTGCCAAGGCAAATATTTTTCTTCAAATTTAACAATATTTTAACTGTTTAAGGTATACTTTAAATACAAATAAATACAAAACAATTGGCCTCAAACCTTTTAACTTCAAATGTTTGAAACTAACTGTTTACAGTATACTTAAATAAATACAGAACACACTCTGTACACACACTTCACACTTCAGTAATTCTTTTGCAGAAATATGAGCATATTCGCTTCAGAGTAAAACAAATATTATTTAGTTTGCATTTATTTAAATCCACTGGTTTCGTGAATGTGTACTGCCCCTTTAAGAGTTTACGTTCAGGGCTGCTGGCATTTCCGTTTAGTCTTCAGTCTGCGATTTCTGATCTGCCTTTGCCTCTTGCCTTCTCTCCCCCCTTTACACAAAATTTTGTTGTTGCATATGCTGCACGTCGCGTTGTTTGAATCTTTTTGTGCGAAATACAGCCACACTTTTGATCGTTTACCTTTCGGCATTTTCTCCGTTATATATTTATGGCTAGCTCTGTTTGTGCTTGCTCTGTGCAAGGCTGCCTGCTCTTCGCTGTCATTAGACTGTTGCAATGTTATTGTAGCGTCCGAGTTAGTGCTCTCTTAAGAACTCACACTGAGAAGGAATATCTTTGGATGAGACGGTAGCTCTCCGTTTTTAATAAAGCGTATCCAACTTCTGCTTAGAACAACCACACTTATCTTGAAACCGAAACCACACACAAGTCAACCCATTACCATGGCAACTCCTCAACACAAATCCCGTTTCCACTAGTCCCATATGAAATGCTACATTATCACCATTGAGCATGAGAGACACAGGAGAGAGTCTACATTGGTGGATGGAGCAGTTTTATATGTGCCCCACGAAATCTGTTAGCAACCCAAAAAAGTATACAGATCGTACTCAGAAAGATCTACGCCACTAACGTTACTTTTAGTTAGCTATCGCTAGTTTTGTTAAATTATTATTTTTTTAATACAAAAATTAAAAAAAAAAAAATCGGCTCAGGCACCAAAAGGTAGCACCTAAATCTGTGTTGCATTTCGGTCCGGGTAGGTACCGGTTGTATGGAACCGGTGCCGTATTGATACCGGTTCTCGGTACCCAACCCTAGATATCAATAAACAGTTTTGTGATTTCTATTCTAATTTATATACTTCTGAACCCCCCACTGATCTGAGACTAATGGACAATTTCTTTGAGGGCCTAAATTTCCCCACTATGGAGGAGGAGTTAGTGAATTCTTTAGAAAGCCCTATCTCTTTAGACGAAATTTAACAATGCTATTGCCTGCATGCAAAGTCGAAAATGCCCAGGCCCGGACGGCTTTCCTACAGAATTTTATAAGAAGTTCTCAGCAAAACTTGGCCCCTTACTCAAAGCTATGTTTGATGATAGTCTAAACTCCCAGTGCCTCCCACCAACTTTACGCCAGGCATCAATATCCCTTCTTCTAAAAAAAGGAAAGGATCCCCACAGTTGTTCCTCCTACCGTCTAAGTCTTCTTAATGTTGATGTAAAGATATTGGCTAAGGTGCTGGCTCTCCGCCTTGAGTCTGTTTTGCCCACTATTGTCTCATCTGACCCAACTGGATTTATAAAAATTAGACATTTATTTTTTAATGTCAGGCGTGTATTTAATATCCTTTACACTCCCTCCTCTCAGCGTTCTGAGGCTATTTTAGCTTTAGACGCTGAGAAAGCGTTTGATCGTGTGGAGTGGAATTACTTCCAAGCGGTTTGGGTTCTTAAGCGGTTTGGGTTTGGGGATACTTTCATCTCTTGGGTTAAACACATCTCCTTTGGCCTCAGTCAGAACTAATGACACATATTCCTCATACTTCCCTCTTCAGCGTGGGACTAGACAGGGCTGTCCCCTGTCTCCACTGCTTTTTGCCTTGGTAATGGAGCCCCTAGCAGCCACTATTAGGCAGTGTACCGATATCAAAGGGATCTTCAGAGCAAATCAGGAACACAAAATTTCTCTTTACGCAGACGATGTCCTCCTGTATATATCTGACCCTCTTACATCCATTCTGCATATTCTTACCATCCTTAAAGTTTTTGGCAGTTTCTCAGGATATAAACTCAATCTTGACAAAAGGGAGCTCTTACTCATTACTACAATTGCTAATCAGACCTCACTTCTCTCTCTACCTTTCAAAGTGACTAATAATACGTTTAATTATCTTGGTGTGTGTATAACAAGGTCCCATTCCCAACTCTTGAAGGCCAATTTTACTCCACTTTTGGAGCGCACCCAACAGGATTTTACCCGGTGGTCCACTATGCCTTTGTCCTTAGCCGGGTGAATCAGTATAATTAAAATGAATATCCTTCCCAAATTCTTATTTTTATTTCAGTGCATCCCATATTTCTTTACAAAATCATTTTTTACAAAGCTTGATAGTCTTATTTCAACTTTTATTTGGAATGATAAAACACCTAGGGTCAGGAAATAGTTTCTACAGAGGCCTAAAATACATTGCGGAATGGCCCTACCTAATTTCCAATTGTACTATTGGGCTGCCAATATCAAAAGCTTATTGTATTGGCGATGGGATACATCCTCCCGGGATCTTCCTGGCTGGTTACAAATTGAATCTAGTTATTGTAGTCCTGTCTCACTTTCAGCTCTTTTGTGTTCATCTATTCCCTTACATTCACCACAGACCTGCCAGAATCCTGTAATCCGCCATTCTTTAAAAATCTGGTCTCAGTTTCGAAAACGTTATGGGCTAGTCTCTATGTCAGTTTATTCACATATTACAGCCAACCACCTATTCCCACCCTCTCTCAAAGATAATACATTTACTTGTTGGTTTAGAAACGGAGTGGTGAATATTTAAGATGTTTTACAAGGATGCCATTTTCATGTCATTTGATCAGGTTAGACAGGAATTTTCTTTACCAGCACTATATTTTTTTCAGATATATACAAGTCAGACATTTCATACAGAATCACTTTACTCAATTTCCCTCACCTCCACCAAAGTCACCACTTGATTCAATCCTTGAAACCCCTCCTGAGGTGAAGGGAACTGTATCAAGGCTGTACACAATTATATTTGAATTGGAAGGTTCCTCAATGTCAATAATAAAGGAAAACTGGGAGAAGGATATGGGTGCAGATATAACTGAGGATCAATGGTCTAACATAATTAAAAAAATTCACTCCACCTCTACTTGTGCAAGGCACAGTCTTATTAGGTTTCCTCTGGTAGGAGGTAACCTATTGTATCTGTTAGTATTATTCTTGTTCCATGGGAGTCAATGGCAGCCCCTAGAACCATATGGTAACTTTTTGTGAAATTTGGCACACTCATTAAGGACAGTCCCTTCTTCATTCACACCAAGTTTCATGGCTCTCAATACACCACTCTAGCGCCACCAACAGGTCAAAGTTGGACTTTTGTAACACACACAACTTTTGAACCGTGTGACCGATTTTCAAAAATGGGGCACCATTGGATTCCCTGGATCAAGACGAATTCAACACACCCTATGACGTCAATTTCCGGTTATATAGATTTTCCGCTATTTCCGGTTTTATCAAAAACCTTTGAAAGCCTACTCCTCCTACGCTTTTTGGCAAATCTTCTTCAAAATCACCAGAGATGATCTTCAGACCTAGCCTCACAAAAGTTACTTTTTAGAATTTTGATCCTCACAACCGTTTGTCCGGTACAGCCACTCAAATTCAGCAGAAGAGCGGCCAAACAGGAAGTGAGGTCATATGTCAGCAAATATTTGAGTGAAATTTACGCCACATGGTGTGTTTAATTCGTCTTGATCCAGGGAATCCAATGGTACCTCATTTTTGAAAATCGGTCATGCGGTTCAAAAGTTGTGTGTGTTAACACAAGTCCAACTTTGACCCATTGGTGGCGCTAGAGTGGTATAATGAGAGACATGAAACTTTGTATGAATAAAGAAGGGACTGTCCTTAATAATTGTGCCGAATTTCACAAAAAGTTACCATATGGTTTGTCCGGTACAGCCACTCAAATTCAGCAGAAAAGCAGCCAAACAGGAAGTGAAGTCATATCTCAGCTAATCTTGGAGACTTCAACACCAAACTGGTATATCACTTGGAAGACACTACAACATGTTCCCATGTGCAAAGGCAACTTCATATCTTGAAAAATTATTGATATAAAGCAAATTGGATACATTGTTAATGCTAAAATAATGCTTTACACATCTGCAGGTCAAAAAGTGAAACTCTGATTCAATCACAAGTTCGTATGAAGACACTTAAGAGTGTTTAGTACACAAATCTGAAAAAAAAGTTGACTGCAAGATGAAAAGTAGATTTTTGGTGAAAATTTGAAACATGCATGCTTGACTACTTGCTAGGGTGGTTCTCTATAGAATGTCTCTCTGTCTCCTCATCCGCGCGGCTCCTAAATCTCACACACTCAGTGTCCCCTTAACACACGCGCAGGCTTTGTTTTACGCACACACATTCTCACAGACACACAGCTTGGTGTCACACACATACATTCTCACAGACACACAGGGTGAGCGCACACACACAACCTCCACTCAGTCTAAACTTCAGGACAAAAGCATTGTAAATGTTGGATTTGAAATGTAATATCCCATTGGCAAGTCTGCAGCATGGATTTTTCTATACAGTGACAAATTGTCACAAAATTACATTTTTCCCTGGTTCGCAATGTTTGGAGGAGAAAACCGCCATCGCTGCTTGCAGCTATATTTCAGTTTAAGATTGTACATAGGCTACATATGTCCAAGGTTAAAATGTCCAAAATCTTCCCAGGAGTTAACCCTATCTGTGACAGGTGTAAGCAAGCACCTGCCACTCTGTATCACACATTTTGGTCCTGTTCTAGTTTAACAGCATTCTGGTCCTCAATATTTGAGGTATACTCTACCATTTTATGTTAAACTATTGATCCCTGTCCTTTCATTGGACTTTTTGGTGTACCTGCAGACGATCTCCCTCTGCAAAAGCCACAATTAAATAGTTTAGCCTATTCCTCCCTTTTAGCACGGCGACTCATTCTTTTTAATTGGAAGAGTGACCACCCACCTTCCTTTGGCAGATGAATCTGTGATGTGATGTTTTTTCTTAAGCTTGAAAAAATTAGATATACTGTAAATGGATCAATAGAAAAATTTGATATAGCATGGCGTCCATTTATTGTATATGTTGAACAAATGACCATGATCCTTGACTCTGACTAAGTTGTTATGTACTACATAGGTAGGCATTAGAAGCATTGGTTCATTTCTCTCCCTCAGTTTTTTGGCACAACGTGTGACGGTGTTGATTAACATGGATATTCCCCCTGCCCTCTTTTGGAGAAAAGAAATGTTCAAAAAGGTCAAAATTACTGTTGAAAAAGGCGTCACTGTCTGTGAGTGGCTCTGGAGGAATGCGTCTGCTGAATGGGTCTAGTATTGTGCCGGTGTATTGTAGCTTTCCACTGACGACGAAACCTTTGCTTAATGGCCTTGGAATTTGGGGGAAAACTGTTATCACAGGAGGAGAAATGTTTTCCAGGAACAGTCATAGGCAACATGTTCTTGGTTAAGGGGGGTAGAGGTCAGTTGGTCAGAGCTGATATATGCATTAACAAGCAGTTCCAACTACTGATTGCCGTGAGATTTGTGAAAAGAGTTTTCCAATGTTTCTCTCTCTGGCATAGCCAGGTAGCCATGATTTTTGGCCAAACGATGCTCAAGTTATGACTTTTGTTTTTGCAGGAATGTTTGTGGGATGAAAATGGTCCCTTAGTGAATGCTGTCATGTGGTGTCAGACTTTAGAGCAGCTTCCACAGCTACTCCTCCTTGGTATTCATCTGAGAGGAAATGGAATGCGCTGAGTAGAAATTAATTTCACGAAAATGTTCCCTGTGTTTGTGTGTGTGCATGTATGCATGTATGTACGGACGTGTGGGCGTGGGTGTTTTTTGTGTGTGTGTGTGTGTGTCTGTGTGTGTGTGTGTGTGCGGTGTGTGTGCGTGTATGTACGGACGTGCGTGTATGGGTGTGTGCACGGGCGGGTGTGTGTGTGTTTGTGTTTGTGTGTGTGTGCATTTACGTGTTTGTGTGTGTGTGTTTGTGTGTGTGGCAGCTACTGGTGAAGAGTGGTGCGGACCTGTTTGTGGAGAACGAGGAGCGTGAGACGCCGTGCGACTGTGCCGAGCGGCAGCAACACAAGGAGCTGGCCCTCAGCCTGGAGTCCCAGATGGTCTTCTCTCAGGACCCAGGCGCCCAGGACATCGAGGCCGAGTACGCTGCGCTGGACCGCCGGGAGGTACGGATCACCCAACCCTACCCCAACCCTATCCCAACCCGACTGTCCTTCAGCAGGGTCTCCTTGATCGCACTGTGATCCTGCTTTAGGCTTTGGTAGAGGCTTACATTTTAAAGGGCTCTTTGTGCAAGTTCAGTGAGAATGGAACTTATGATGATGAAAATGGCTTTACCAGTGAAGCGGCAAGAACCTCCCTATACACAAATACTCACACACACACACACACACACACACACACACACACACACTTTCTTTTTTTCCCTCTCTCTCTCTTTCACACACACACACACACACACACACACATGAATGCATGCATGCACGCACATCCAATCCAGTTCTTTTGCAAAATCCATTTTGGATTGGGTAGATTGTGGACATGCTTGAAGAAATATGATTTTAAATTGTAATTTAGAAGTAATGTGATTTTTTTTCTTCTTCTTTTGTTTGAAGTCTATGCAGTGGTCTCTGTATAGGCCTCTGAGACTGAGGGTATCTTTTTACATCATGGCACACAGTGGGACAAGAGTCAGAGTCAGAGTCAGTTTTATTGTCACACAGCAGGACCCACAACACCACACACATGCATTTGGCGGCGACACAGGACACACACACACGCATGCTGATGAGGTCGCCGGTGAAATTGTTCTTCTGCTTTTGACCCATCCTGAAGTCCTTGTCCATCCTCAAGGGGATCCAGGAGCAGTGGGCGGCCTTTTTACGGCGCCCGGGGACCAGGCCAAGTGTGTTTTTCATGTTTTTTTTTTTTTTGTGTTTGGGTTCTATGCGGAGGAAACCCTTGTGAACACGGGGAGAACATGCAAACTCCAAATGGAGTCAGAAGCTCAAACTCTTTAAGCATGCAGATCAAGGCTGAGGCGTCGTCTCCCAGATAGATGTCTCTGGGTCATCACCGATTCCGATCTATAACAGAGCTGATCTCATCTTTAATAGTTTACAAAGGAGGGGTGAAGAAAAAGAGGGTGGGGAAGCAGAACGACAATACAGAAAGGAAGAAGAAGGGATGGAAAGTGTATGATATTATATAAGTATGATGTATGAAGATGTTATCAAGCAGCGACCCTGCATTGCAGACCTGGCAATCTGTCTAGATATCTTCCCCACAAATACCATCAGTGCAGCTTAAACACACAAGACCATGTCGGTGAGGTGACTGTGACACTTAAAAGCCACCTTGACAAACCTTCAGTATCAAAGTGCATGTGTGGATTCCAATGACAAATTAGTAACATGTCTTCTGTAAAGAGGTGGATTGGTGGCCTTTTCCTGGAAAGGGTGTCTATTACCTCAGAAGCTATTGTCCACCTTGGTGAGTGCAGCGCAGCGTAGCCTGATCTGAGAAGATGGAGGAGTGTTAGTGATGTAGCCATGGTAACAGAGAGACATTTTATGTTGCAGATGAAGACCAGGGGATTTCGGCTTGCCTTGGTGGAGCTGTGATTGTGCTGGGTTTGATGTGTCCAAGAGGGAGTGAGAGTGGTCTGATATTCTTTGATTTAAACAATTAAGTTTTTTTTTCTTTCTCCCACTTTCCATCTGCTGGGCATACCCTCCTGTCTATCTCTCTTGCTCTCTCTCTTTGGCTCTCTCTCTCTCTCTGTCTCTCTCTCTGTCTTTCTCTCTGTCTCTCCCTTCCAGCCGTATGAGGGGTTGAAGCTGCAGGACCTGCGTCGACTGAAGGACATGTTAATCGTGGAGACGGCAGACATGCTGCAGGCGCCGCTTTTCACGGCCGAAGCCCTGCTGCGAGCCCACGGTACGCCTCCGTTCACGCCAGAACACCCAGCATCCTAACATACTAACACCGCCACTGCCACCTGAACACCCCGCATCCAAAACACACCACCACCGACACGCCTCCGCACACACTTCCGTACGCGCCCGAACACCCAGCATCCTAAACACACCACCTCCGACACACCGCCTGAACACCCAGCATCCTAAACACACCACCACAGACACACCGCCTGAGTAATTGAACACGCTTCTGCCATGAACACGTGAGAAGCACTGGTCATGCCAGAGGAAAACCTAAACTTGCTGAAGGCTAGAACAGTACAGGTCTGCCTAGCACAACTCAAAACATGTTGAATTTCTTTAAACCCCATTCGCGCTCAGCTGCTAATATACTCTATTGCAACCAATGCAATAACATCAAGTCCTGTCCATAAAACATCTGTGCTTCAGGAGCATGAGGACAAGTGTCACTTCACCTGAGTGCTTTTCTTCTCTGTGGTGCAGACTGGGACAGGGAGAAGCTTCTGGAAGCCTGGATGTACAACGCCGAAGACTGCTGCCAGCGCTCAGGGGTCCAGATGCCCACACCGCCCCCTAGTGGCTACAACGCCTGGGACACGCTGCCCTCCCCCCGCACCCCGCGCACCACCCGCTCCTCCGTCACCTCGCCCGATGAGATCAGCCTCTCCCCGGCCGAGGACGGCCTTGCTCTGGTCAGTGGTCTGTGCGACCGAAGGCGATTTATGAGCCTCTGTCATCAGATTAATCATCATTTAAATGGGCTCATGTGTACTTTGTGTCATTGCTTACTAATGATTAGTCTGGCTGATAAATTACTAGCCGTCCTTAATTGACCACAGATGTGAAGCATATGTGAAATGCTGAAGGAACTGGAAATGACTGGCTCTGTTGTGCAGATTCTTTTTTTGGGCGGTGTGTATTTTTAGTGTCCAATTAAATGTGTATTTTAGTGTGTATTTTAATTAATGGATGTGTGTGACTCCTGTCTAAACTTAAGCGAGTGATGTGTCTAATTCTCTGCCTCCTCTCGCAGTGTGGGATCTGCATGTGCAGTATCTCTGTGTTTGAGGACCCAGTGGACATGTCTTGTGGACACGAGTTCTGCCGAGCATGCTGGGAAGGGTAAGGAAGGGAAGGGCTTTTTGTTGTTATGATAAAGGTGCAAGGGGGGCATTTAGACAGGCAGTTGATAGAATGTGCAGTGCCTAAGTAGATAGAGATGCTTAAAAGAGCTCTCTTTAGCCCCTGGCCCTGCTTCTCTCTTGTTAGTGCAGACACTCGATTTTTTCTGAAGACCAAGAATGTGACCTAGAAATTAAAGTGTAGCTTTTGCCGGCTCTTCAAGGTTCTGCACCTGCTGGAGACTGACGTCAACCTTGGCCTCTGTGACAGGCATTAAAATAGATAACTTTTTAAAGAAGACAGCAAACCGTAGTCCAACAGTCCTCGGTTTTAACCCACGACTGGCTAAGCTGCTTTTGTCCCTCGTAATGTTTCACTGTCATGTCCAATTACCGAGAGCCAAAAATTGGTCGAGTCTGTGACTAAGGTAATAAAGTTGTTGTGATTTGTGGAACGGGATTGTTTATTTCTACTTGGGGGAAGAAAGGATTTCGTCTGCCTTACCATAGAGGCGAACTAGGCAACTGCCTTTGGCCCCCACCCAGCAGAAAGCCCACGATAAATTGCCCACCCAGGCACCGATGGGCCGATGGGATGGCTCAAGTCTATAACCAACCGGCCCTCCCGCAGATATCGTCGGTTGCGACAGTTTTCCTTGCTTCACCGATTATATACCTCTAATGATAACCAATAGGAATCACTGTCTGGTATTTATACTACTCCTAGTGACCTGTATTCACACTCATTGTTACTATTTTCTTACTATTTTCTAATCTCCTCCATCAGTCTTACTATGTTTATTTGTTATTAAATGTCAATCACTCTAGCCTAATACTTGCGTGTCTCGCTCGTAGACACCTTTAACACCCCTACACACACACACATAATCACACACCCAGCATGCAACACTACCATTACCACTGATGTTTACACCCCATCGTATGTTCTGTTCTGTTCATTTCTACAATAAAGTTCAAACCAGTGGCGGCGGACCTTAAGGGCGATTGTGGCGACGAACTGCTTTCAGGAAAAGGAGATTTTTTTTCTCTGTCGGCGTACTAATTAAGATAAATTGACAACAAAACAATTAGGACTTCCTACACCAAATGTATCGATTCAACAGGTTTCTACAAAGGGTGGAATCCTACATCCAAGAATTGGAACGAAAGAAAATCATGGCTAGCACGCTGTGAGTGGCTAACGCGGTCTGTATTTCTTTATTTGTAGGCTACCACTGTCACTTTTCATAGGTTGTACAGTGTGAATGTTCGCTTTTTGCCCTAACACTGAGTTATTTTCTTTGTGAAGACTTATTTAGCTTTTGTAAGCCAATACTTTCGAGATCAGTCAATAAATATAGTTGGTTTTGACATATGTTGCCCCCTTCTTTACGTTGTTACTGGACATATTTTATGAGTCCTGTAAAGCTATGTTGCATCATACAACATTTGAGACATGTGGATAATGAAAAAGTGGGATAATTTAATGTGGAGCCAAATCATGTTTGCTTATGAAGGCTCCTGAATGCAACTTTCTTCCATATAACTAGCTACTGTAGCTAGGTAGAGGGGAAATATTTTTGATTGTGTGCTGCCATCTACTATACAAAAAGGTATTGCTGTATGAGTTAATCAGCCTACAAAAAAAATGATATTGCTTAATGTAGGTCGCCCTAATCATTATCAAAAAAATTGTGTACTCTTTCTCTGCTGACATTTATTCCTAAAGGCTCTGTAGTTATACATATAGGCCTAACCATCTGATACTAGCCCAGAGTAAAGCATATTCATCTAGCAAACTATACCTACCTTGGAGTGTTACAATAGCCAGTATCATTTTATTCCATGTGTCCATCCAGGCAAATTTGTGGATCCAAATGTTATTAAAAAACATATATAATGTTATTTCTTTGTAATCATCCAAAATTATGTTAAGTGTATGGTTATTTTGCATACATTGAGCGGGCAACGCGCCGTATATTAAGTGGGCCGCTCTGACAGACAACTCCCGGGCCACTTTTTCCCCCCAGTCCGCCCCTGCTGTGAGGTGGCCCTTTTTTTTTTTGCATTAAAAGGACGGATGAAGAGGGCCCCTGGCTATGTTCGCCTTAGGCCCCCAAATGACTAGGTCCGCCACTGATTACATGAGTGCTCAGTGCTCACTTGCTGAAGGTGGTGCAGCAAGCAGAACACCCAGGGTTTATCCAGGGACGCGTCAGGAGTTTTCTACCATTTCCAACACTCACCCGCCCAGTGGGAAGGGGAAGATGGGGATCTAGCTCAGGTCTTCCTGTCTTTGAGGCTACTTCAGTCATCTCTTATGTCGTCTCTCTCACTGACAGGTTTTTGAACCTGAAAATCCAAGAGGGGGAGGCGCACAACATCTTCTGCCCAGCCTATGACTGCTTCCAGATGGTTCCCGTGGAGGTCATCGAGAGTGTGGTTTCCAGGGAGATGGATAAGCGCTACCTTCAGTTTGATATCAAGGTATGACTCCAGAGGTCTCCTTGCAAACAACAGTGGATGAGATAATCATATAATATCATTTAATGCATGTTCTATGTAAGGGAACAGTTATAAATGGTACAATGATGTACTGGCAACATGTTAAGGTTTAGGTCATTGTAAAGCACAGTTTATGGAAAAAAAAGAGATTATTGTGTTTTGTGAGGTTTAGGTGAGGTGAGCATTGTATATTATTCATAATTAGGTACTTGTATTTGCAAGGGTCTCCTGTGGTGATTATCATTATTAAATGCATTTCATTATAATAATGTGATCTAAAGATATCCACCATTATTTCATTATTATTACCACCTGACCGCTGACGTTATTTCTATCACCACCACAAAATGCAGAAACACTAAACCTCTCCCCTATCCCTCCCCCTCTGCTCCCTGGCTCTCTCTCTCCGTGTGCCTCGCAGGCGTTTGTGGATAACAACCCTGCCATCCGCTGGTGCCCCGTGGCTCGCTGCGAGCGGGCGGTGCGTCTCACCCGGCCCAGCCCCGCCTCCTCCGACCCCCTCAGCTTCCCCCTGCTGAGAGCCCCTGCCGTAGACTGTGGGAAGGGCCACCTCTTCTGCTGGTGGGTAAAGACTAACCACTTATACTGTAGAATTGCTTTACCGTCCAAAACGGCACATGCCATTGCCATTTACTTAGCATAGGATGACATAACATGCAGGACATACATTGGTCAAACATCTTTTTTATTTGCAGCGGAATTCAGAAATGTTCTGATTAACAATACAAATGTATTAGCATGTAATATGTAAATATATATATATGGTCCCTTTCTAGTGTAGTTGATAGTGTGTCTATTCTTTAAATAGGTGTCGTGTTCTCTCACATTCTGTCTTAACAGTATCTGTCCCCTTAACTTATCCTTTTAACTTCTTGTAGTGGCTCAGTGATTTGTCCTAGGACTTGGTAAACCTCTCTCCCTTACTGTCTCACATTCTTACATTCTGTTACCCCCGTCTCCAGGGAGTGTCTGGGTGATGCCCACGAGCCGTGTGACTGTGAGACATGGAAGCTGTGGTTGCAGAAAGTCTCAGAAATGAAGCCAGAAGAACGTGAGTGCCCAGGAGCCTCTGGGATGTGTAGTTGTTCTGTGAGCTGTAACATATTTAACAATTCCAGTAGGGATGAAATGTATTCAAGGAACTTGTTCTTAAGTGCCGGACTTAAATATTTTATTAACGCACTTAGGCATTTAAGACTTCTTGGAATGATCCGAAGCAGATGGAACATTTTGGTTTATATTAAACCTCTCTAGACTTCTCAGTACCCTACTGCCCTCCCAGTACTCTACTGCCCTTGAGATGCTCCCAATGGTCTAGTCAGTGCCCCTATGACTGGTAACATGCCCCCCCTCCCCTCTCTCTCTCTTTCGTTTCCTCATTCCGTGTCCCGTTCTTTCATTCTGAAAAAGTGGCTGGTGTAAACGAGGCTTACGAAGACGCTGCCAACTGCCTGTGGTTACTCACCAACTCCAAACCATGTGCCAACTGCAAGTCGCCCATCCAGAAAAACGAAGGCTGCAATCACATGCAGTGTGCCAAGGTCAGTGTGTGTGTGTGTGTGTATGTTTTCATGTGTGTGTGTGTGTGTATAGGGGGGGGGGGGGTTCATTCCTGACATCTGCCATTCCTAGGGGTGGGTATCACCCGAGAACCCGCAATTTAGTTTAATCGTAGATTTGGATCAGTGGTCAATAAGGCCGCCACTCTTTGAAGTGTTGTGATCACGCAGTATATTGAGATATTCTGTGATTTCCTTGTAACCAGTTTTCAATAATTCCCTCAGAAACCTCAAACTTACCTTTTCAAATTATCTTGATGACTTTCAGCTGGATAGGTCCTAGAGACCCGAAACTCAGTGCAATACCCTAAAGTGTTTCACACAACATTTATCTTAGTCTTTTTGAAAAAAAAGGATTCAATTGAAACGTTTATATACCAAATAAACACGATAACAAATGACACTGCAGATTGAAAAGCTAAAGGCCATCAGCTCAGAACTAGCCGAAACCAGTGTAATTTGGGATTCCATTAAGACATTCAAGACCGTTTAAATCCACTGAAAAACAACCCAACTGCCAAGAACTGTACAAGTGTACCTAAAGGTGAAACAATGCTGTTTTGAGGACAATGGGAGGTCGCACCAAATATTGATTTGATTTCGTTTCTTCGGTTGACTGCACTTTGTATGTTGTTATTTGATTTATTGTTTACTCAAGGTAAAAACCAGTCATAACATTATTTCTAAACGCATCCTCACTCGCAAGTGGCTACAACTTTTGCAAGGCACTGTATGTGTTTAATAAAGGGTGTCCGCGGGGTTTTAAAAAGTATTAAAAGGTGATAAATCAAAATGGCCAAATGCAAGGCCATTAAAAGTGTTAAATGTGGTTTTAGAGGTATTATATTTTTGTAAATGGGTATTTTTTTTTTTAGACTATCAAGTGTCCTATTGTGATTGGAATTATATATGCTTAAATTCGCGTTAGTTCGTTTAAATGCGGGCTTTAGCAAAACTGGCATTTGTTGCACCTTAATCATTTTCTACAAACATGATATGCTATGTATGGTGTAGTAGACTGAGACTCTATTCACTACTGCACAAAAACTAGACACGTTTGCAAAACTAGACGTTTGCAATGAAGTAGGCTAGGTAAAACAACTTTCGCCAATATCTCCGTAAGGGAGATGGGTTATGTGCTCAAATTTCCTGGGATCAAGAAGACGTTAGTATTCATGTGCAAACTAAAAATCACGTCTCAGGATTGCTGCGCATGCAAGTTATTTCACGTGTATCAACTGTACGCCTACCCATGTCTTTCAACTGTAACTAATACCACTGTCATATAATTATGAGTTCAGTAAAAGACGGAGCAAACACAGTTTTCTACTGTTGTTGAAACACATCCACGCGTAGACTCGTTTTCGAATACGGCCAGGATTTGTTATTCGAATGTTTCATTTTCCATTTTTCGTTTGGGGGTACAGAATGGAAAAAACGAGAAAACGAACCGTAATCCGATTTCTGGTTTTGGTTTTGAAAAGGGAAAAACGAGAAATCAAACGTTGTTTTCATTTTTTCAATTCTCGTCTAAATCGGAAAAACAAATGAACGAATGATACACGGATTCAATCAGCCAACTGGCTGTTTTACATTTTTGACTTGCTTAGCATATCTTCAACGTCCGGACAGCCATAGTCGTCGTCAATGGGCAAATGCAAGTTTTCTGAAAAGACTCAGCGTTTATGGGCTGGCTCAGGCCTGTAGTAGGGAATAACCGGCAGGCTTATTGTTCGGTTTGTAAAAAAAAAACATCAATGTCAACTGGATGGGAGCCAATGCACTTCGGTCGCATATGCAATCCACTAAACATAAAAATGTAATGCGCGGTCGGCGAGAGCAGTTAATTCTACGAAAGTTCATGAACTCGTTCATAGTTTTGGTGGTGAACTGAACGTAGGCTACTGTATTACTGCCTGATGAACGATTCTGTGAACCCGTTCATTCTGGTGTCTGTCAACGGCACGTTCACTCTTTTTAATTTAGTTCAATAATCGTTAACAGTCCTGTATCCAGTGTTGTCAATCGCTGCGTGTATTCTCTTCTACTGTCTATGCCTGGCAAGTTTGAGGGTGCCGAAGTTGCGTAGAGGCCGAGAGAGGTAATTGCTGTCTGTGGTTCTATATGGGCTGTGGAAATAATTTAGAAAAAATATAGCTTGCAACATATTGAAAAAAAGAACTGAACTTGGAGCTGTGAACTTTGTTCAAAATTTTGAATTATGAACTGTGCTGGTTTATGTTAAAAGTCTAATTATAGCAGTTCACCAGTGGATGCCTGTTTGTGAAATGATATCAGCAAAAATGCATATAGCAGTTGCCAGTTTATAATGCATCAACAGTTCATGCAGTAAATCTGCGTAAACGTTAGAAAGGTCGCTGATAAACACTTGGTTTTTAAAAAATTCAGAAGGTAGTAAAAAAGGTATTAAAACTTTTTTTTTTAACTTAAGGATCGCTGTATACCTATGTGATCTGATTTGAATGTGTGTGTGCGTGTGTTGCCATGACTCCTGGTCGAGAACGCAGCCTCCGGCAGCAGGAGCGGCGGCAGCTTGCTGTGGGGCCGTGGCTGCTGAAGGGCTCTTTGACGTCAGAGGCAGGTGTTGAAATAAAAAAGCCATGCCACATGGCCAACCCAGCACTCATTTCCCTAATGAAGGCTTAAACACATGTGCTGAGTGACAGAACAGGCACGCCCCCCCCATTCACAACCTTAGACAGCCCCAGACACACACACACACACACACACACACACACACACACACACACACACACACACACACGCGCACATATATATATTTATACCTTCCCCCTCCAAACGCACAAGTACTGATTGCTAGGCAGGATAGGGTGTTGCACTGGGGTGATGAGGAGTGGGGAGTGTGGAATGTCTCCTGTCGTTGTTTTGTACACTCTCTGGGTGTGTGTTAATTATTACAGTGTTCTGATGTTGAGGGGAGGTCAGAAGGGTTTTACTGTATTTTAAATAAAGAACCAATGCTTTGGAGTAATCATTAAGCACTCTGTTTTCCTGTGAGGTCTGATGGTGTTACTAGGGAATATGAGGTGAGGCAAGTTCAGGACGGAAGCAAGCACCGACAGGGAGAGAGAGTGAGACACGCACACAGACAGAGAGAGAGACACACACACACACACACAGGAAAAACAAAAGATAGGGGAGACTTGCAGGCAGGCAGTCTCAGAGCTCTTAACCTCTTGTTACCTGAAGATACAAACAAACACTTCCTGTTGCTAGGTAACGGGGCACTTGGTGGCCTGTCATGTATTGATTAGATCACGCTGGGAAGGAAAGGGCCGAGTGTCGCCTGACAGAGGATTCATACGCACACACACAGACTGACTACCATGTTTGCCCACAGTTGGGACCATTAGATCGTGGGCAATGGTTTTGATCAGATGGTGTTGGATTTCTGAGCATTTGTGCAAGAAAATCTCAGTTAAGTGCACCATATCAGTCACTAATGTATGGGGATGGTCAATGATGGTATGGCAGTATTGTATGTAAACCACGGAAGACCGCATGAAAGATGGCCTAGCATATGAGCTGACTGGTATACAAAAAAAGTACGTTGTACAGATTTCTTGTGGTCAAAACCGCCTGTAGTTTTTATGTAATCCTGTTAACAAACAAACAAACATACCAACCAACCGACAAACAAACACAGGGACACAGGTGAAAACAGAACCTCCTTGGCAGAGGGAATGAAGCTGGAAATGCAATATGGAATATAGTATGCTCTTTTTGTCCTGATAATAATAATAATTTTATTTATAAAGCACATTTCATACACAGAATGCAGCTCAAAGTGCTCGAACAAAATAGAAGTTAAAAAATAAAAACAACAAGAAAAGGAGCATATTGACAAAAAATAAAATAAAGGTAGGCAAAAGTAGGCTAAGACCAATTGAGATCGAAAGTGAATAAATAACTGAAAAGACACACATATTGCACGTAATTCAATGGGAAGCAAACAATAAAACAATAAAAGCAAGTAGTGAGCAAGGCAGGATGGAATCTAAAAGCAACAGAGGGTGGTAGCTAAAAGAATGCAAGCCTAAAAAGATGAGTCTTAAGAAGTTTCTTAAAAATGTCCACAGAGGGTGCTGTCCTAACATGAAGGGGGAGGGAATTCCATTTTTGGGGTGCATAAATCTCAAAAGCGGCCTCTCCAATCTTCTTTGGTGGGGGGGGGGGGGGGGGATTTTCAAAAGTTTGGCGTCAGCCGATCTAAGGGATCTGGCAGGGGCATAAAAAGACAGCATGTCTGAGATGTATTGTGGAGCGAAACTATTTAGGGCCTTGAACACTGTTAGAAGTACTTTAAAATCAATTCTGAAGGGTATGGGCAGCCAGTGTAGGGCTATCAGGACAGGGGTGATGTGTTCTCTCTTTCGGGTCTTTGTAAGGATTCTTGCAGCAGTGTTTTGGATGAGTTGAAGCTTGTAAATCAGCTTTCTTGGGAGACCAGTAAAAAGGGCATTACAATAGTCTACTCGACTGGTGACGAAAGCGTGCACAAGTTTTTCCGCGTCTGGTTGCGAGACAAGTACACGCACCTTGGTGATGTTTCTCAGGTGGAAATAGGCAGTTTTGATTATTTTGTTTATGTGGGGGGAAAAGTTCAGGTCGGGGTCAAAGGTTACACCAAGGCTAGTGACAGAGTCTTTAGTGTGCTTATTTAAATCACTTGTGTGTTGCTGTGATACAGGGCTTTTGTTTTGTCAGGAGGGCCGATGAGCAGGACCTCAGTTTTCTCCTCATTGAGTTTTAGGAAGTTTTTACTCATCCAGTTGGTGATGGCGGAGAGGCAGGTGGTTAAGACAGAGATGGTGGTGGAATTGTTAGGATCGATGGAAATATATAATTGGGTGTCATCGGCGTAGCTGTGAAAGTCAATGTTATGAGCTCTAATGATGCTGCCAAGGGGCAGCATATAAAGGGAGAAGAGGAGAGGGCCCAGGCAGCTACCCTGAGCAACCCCGAAAGGCGCATTTTGTATGCTGGAGGTGTGCTCACCGATGCTGACAAAAAATGTCCTGTCGGTGATGTACGACTTAAACCACTCTAGGGCAAGGCCTGATAGTCCCACCCAGGATGCAAGTCTGTGTATAAGTATTTCATGATCAATTGTGTCGAAAGCAGCACTTAAGTCCAGAAGAACAAGAGCCGAGACTTTATTTGTTGCAGTGCTGAGCCTGAGGTCGCTGGTTATTTTCGTCAGAGCAGTTTCAGTGCTATGGTTTGCTCTGAAACCAGATTGAAATTTTTCTAAAATGTCATTCTTGGAAAGGAAGGTGTTCAGTTGCTTAAAAACAGATTTTTCAAGTATTTTACTCAGAAAGGGGAGGTTGGAGATGGGTCGGTAATTATTTAGGATGTTTTGGTCCAGATTGGGTTTCTTTAGGAGTGGTTTGACGAATGTTTTTCAGTAAAAACGTGGGGATAGGGTCAAGGCTCCAGGTGGACTGTTTGCTTCTCTTTACTAATGTAAATAGATCATCCTCTGTGATTGGGGTAAAATATTGGAAGCTGGGCGGCCTTCGGGAAGGCTCTGGTCCATGTGGGATGTTGAT
Organism: Sprattus sprattus; assembly: GCF_963457725.1. NCBI lineage: Eukaryota > Metazoa > Chordata > Actinopteri > Clupeiformes > Clupeidae > Sprattus > Sprattus sprattus. The sequence goes on from NC_137918.1 coordinate 772,632, forward strand.
GGAGACAGAGTCAGAGTCCCTTATTCCTTCCCGGATGTCGGTTATCTTCTTTATGAAAAACATTGCAAACTCTTCACATTTTTCTGTTGATGCTGGGAGATCATTTGCTGGTGCAGGTTTTAGTAGATCAATGGTGGAAAAAAGAACTCTGGCATTATTTTTGTTGTCTGTTATGATTCGTGAGAAGTAGTTTTTTCTTTCCAGGCGTACAGCATTGTTGTAGGTGGAGATAATTTCCTTAAGGGATACTCTGTGGGCTAGTAGACCGGTTTTCCTCCAGAGTCGCTCGGTGACCCTGCATTTTCTCTTTAGGGCTCTAATTGAGTCATTCATCCAGGGTGAGCGCTTGGCTCTGGTCCTCGTCCTAGTTTTTGTTGGTGCAACTTTGTCAATAAAGTTCCTTAAATTACTATCTAGACTGTCGACCATTTCGTTTGGTGTATGGTGGCCGTTTAAAATATCAGCTGACTTAATCAGCTTGCTGATTTTCTGCTCCGCAGACGCGTTTAGGCGCCGTTTGTGAATGATGCTTTTTTGAGGGGTAACTGTTGACAGTGTGAAATTGAACTGCACACAGTAATGGTCTGACATTCCGATGTCTTTGACTGAGATGTTGGTGACATCAGATGCGTGAGAAATGAGCAGATCCAGTGTGTTTCCTTTTTCGTGGGTTGGGGCAGAGATGTTCTGGACTAAACTAAAATCATCTAAAATGCATAAAAACTCTTTAACCGACGTGTTCTCTGGCTTGTTTACATGAAAATTTAAATCACCTGCGATAATTGCCCTGTCAAAATTCGAGACTATCTCGGAGAGGAGAGTGGAAAAGTCAGAGAGAAACGACTGAGAAAATTTGGGCGGGCGGTATAGCGCAGCCAGGATGAGTCTGTGGTCGGCATTGACTTTCAAAGCCAAATATTCAAAGCTGGGAAAAGAGCCTAGATTTATCTGGTTGCAGGTAAATTTAGTATCGAAGACAATGGCTACGCCACCCCCTTTTTGATTTTGTCTCGTGACATGATGAAAGGTGTAATTGGGAGGGCACGTCTCAATGAGGGTTGCTGTTCCATTGTCATTTAGCCAGGTTTCAGTGAGAAACATAAAATCAATGTTTTCGTCAGCGATTAGCTGGTTAACTGCAAAACTTTTGCTTGTTAAAGACCGCACGTTGAGAAGTGCAGCATTCACTGTTAGGGGGGTTGAGGGATTGGGAAGGGGAGTTTCGCGCAAGGGCGCGCGGAGGTTGCGCGGACTCTGTGTTTTTGTACTGGATCTGGACGTAGTGGGTCTGTTGCCAACTATAGTTGGGATAGGGTGGTAGAGGGGTGAGGGTCGTGGCGGGGGGGATGGAGGCGGTGGGATGACGGGAGTGGACTGGTCAGCTGGGTTGGGGGGGCAGGTGACTAGTCATGCAGAAGCGGTGGGGAGTTGGGAAAGGTGCTTCGTGAGGTTTGTGATTTCCCCATGTTTTCAACAACTGAGGTCAGGCGCTCAAAGTCTTCTTGTAATTGAATAGATTTTCTGGCCATGACGTCACACGCACCTGCGTGAATGATTACTGTGTGGACAGAGGGGTGCCGCGCTATCAGAAGCGGGATTTGTCTGATACAGTCTTGGATATTCCTACCAGATGAACTGTATGTAATTGCATCAGGAAGTGCAACAAACCTAAAAAAATGAGTCCCCGATGCACAGAAACCCCGGAGCCCAGCTTTCCAGGCAATTTGGCCTTGAGGCGTGCCCAGGTATGTGCAACTGAGAGCTAGCTGCTGGCTGGCTAGCACCAATGTTGGTAACAGGTGTCAGCTGGGCGCTAGCTGGAAACTTAGCTGATTGCTCGGTGAGTTCCTCATCGGCGGAGAAGGTCGGGTGCAGGATCCGGGAGCGTTTTCTTCGGGGGGCGCTGCCGCTGGAGACGGAGAGGTCAGGGAGAGAGGTGAGACGTTCCGGACTTGAGCAGCAGCGGGAGGGCCGCGCACTTGATCTCCTTGGCTCCTTGCAGATTTCCGCTCCGGGGTCCTGGGTCTCGTCATCCAGCAGATCAGCGAGCGGACCTAAGCGGTGGTTGCCATTGGAGTCGCAGAGGATAACGATGTTGTCCACCTCGCTACTAGCTCCAAGTGTGACTGTTGCTGTCGCCGCTGCTGTTGTTGTAGCTGTTGGAAGAATGCCTGTTGCTGTTGCTGCTCAAAGCGTGACTGTTGATGCTGTTGCAGTTGGATCTGATGTTTTCTGCAATGCGTGAGCTTGATCTTCGCTGGTTCTCCTCTCTGCCGCAATCCTTTCTGTCTGTCAGACTTTGGGCTGGCTGTGGCGTCGCAGACGAAGAGGTGGTGCACATCTGCGAGCCCGCGTGTTGTCTCTGTGCTAGACTCTTACCAGTGAGAGAGGTGTATGACCTTAGTTCAGTCCTCATCCTCTCCAGCTGACTCTCGAGAGCCTGTGTATGCTGTTCTCTCCTGGACAGTTCCCGTCTCACATCTGTCAACTCTTGGCTCATCTCCTTGTTGGCCTCCTCCAGCTGCCTCACTGTAGAGCATAGCTGTTGAAGTTGCACATTGGGGTTGCTGATCTGGATGATCTGCTCTTGGAGCTGGCAGATGATGTTGGTAGTTTCTTCTTTAAATAAGAAGTAGTCCTGTTCCAGCAGAGAGTTGTCTTGAAGGGCTCTTATTCTGGGAGAAGTGGGAGCCTTTGGTTGGGATAGGTGTGTGGTGAGGCAGGATTCAGCAATTCTCATCTTGATGGCATCTTGCTTCTCACCTATTTTGTCTTTTCTCTCAGGATTTTTCAGGACCTTTTGGACCACAGTTATGCTGCTGTGTGGTGGTGAGGTGGCAGCTGAGGATGTCTGTGGGGGATCCAGATGGCCAGACTTTTCTCTATGTGCTCCTGCTTGCGCTTTTATAATTTCAAATTTGGATTGGAATGCCTTTATGTTTCCTTGTACCATAATCTTCCCATTTTTATATATGTTTACAGTTGTTATCACCGTGTCTGGGTCCTCTTTCTCTGAAAGTTGTAATTTCCACCCATTACATATTCCTTTTTTCTCTGCGGAGGGGTGGTGGTGAATAATTGTACTGTGCCAAATACTGGGGTGTTCAGAATAAAATATTAGGTTGCTGACTTCTCCATTTTTATATAAATCAGCAAATAGGGTTTCAGGATTTCCTATCAGCAGCTTCTGTTTAAATTCTCTTCTTTGGAGCTCATTTTTTACATCAGAAGGGTAGTGGATTGGTTGGTAGGTAGCCAGACTTGAGCAGTGGGGGATTGTTTTTGTTTGGCTCATGCTGGTGAGGTCATTTGAATGAGGCATTCCAATTGTTCAGGTTATTTTTAATTTGGAATGATCGCGGCAACTGATAATGGAATGGAATCCCAACTGTTAATGTCAACTGTCAATAGCCCCTTATACATGCGTCAATGTAAAGCTGTTACATCGCGTCTGCACCGATAGAAACTCGCGAACGTGTTACAATTGCCTCATGTATAAGGGGTCTAGATGTGAACTGTTTGTTTTTCCGCCGATCGTCTGAGCCTTTCGAGAGAGGTGGTTTACCACGATCGTTCGGCTCAGAAAAGGGCGTGTCAAATCAGGCCGATGTGTCATGGGGGAGTCGGTGTGTGACTGGGGGGAGACGGTGACAGGAGGCTAGAAAGTTCTTGCCTGTTCTTGAAAGGAGACTGATCCAATAGGCTAGTAGGCCTACAATTTTTTATCAGTAATAAAACGCAATTTGGTACACCATTTTAATATGGTAATATAGCCTACTGTTTTTTGCAAAATGAAAGAAAGCATATTTAGGAAACGCCACTGGAGCCTATTAATTCCGAATTTTCACCACATTGTAGGCTATACTGTAACAACCCCAACACTTGCCTGCTTCCCTTGCAAATCAAAGTTTTCCGACTATTTTTCTTACCTTCTTTCTTAGCTGTTGATGTTACTGAGCTAGAAGTTTAACTTGTTCTAAACATCTGCGCTGCCAATGCCCAATGTCACTTCTGAGTCAAATCACTCCATCATCTCTTTGAAATTCCTTATTCCACGAGTGGTAGGCTACAATGACTGGCGGTTTTAAAATATAACTAATAGCCTAACGAAACAAAATAACCCAGGCAGTTTCATCTTCGAGACGTTAAGGCTTCTTCCAATACTGACAGCTGACTCATAGCTTGCAGGTTTGCGGGAGACGCGACATTTGAGGGATCGTCACTTAATTTAAACCTTTTTTGCTTCCGTTAGTGTGTGTGTGTGTGTGTGTGTGTGTGTGTGTGTGTGTGTGTGTGTGTGTGTGTGTGTGTGTGTGTGTGTGTGTGTGTGTGTGTGTGTGTGTGTGTGATAGAGACAGAGAGGACTCAGTAAAACATCGGAAAACACCGTGTCTCGTAAGCCTTAAGCTATCAATCACCCCCACAATGAAATATGCCATTACAGTCGCGACAAACTTCTTGGCATTGTGGTGCGCCCAAAACGCAAGCTATAAACGTAGCCATCCTAATGTAACCAAAATATACCTCTGCTGATATGCCTAACCTTCGTTCTATTTAGAATTTGTCTTAGCACTATGCAGGAATAAAATAGCATCTACAGTGTCAGGATTCAGGCGAGAGCGCCTGGCTTTTATAACGCGCCCTGCTGCACTGAAGGAGCGCTCACTCGCAGCACTTGTTGCTGGAACGCATATAATTCGTTTTGCAAGGTGCTGTAGTCGTGGGAACGACTGGCCTGGTTTCTCCCAAAAGGAAAGTAGATTTTCCTCTGCTGATCCCGCGTCTATATGGAAGTTTGTAGAGAGAATGCGAGGGAGTAAAATGCTCCGCTGTTTTAATAAAACCCACGTTACTCACATACTGGTTAACACTGGTTTTTACAGCACATAAACGTTTGTCGCTACATCCAAACTGCGTCACCGTTGTCCCTCCCTGTATCTGCTCCAGCCGCACCATTTTACTTGCAATGAGAATCATTTAATTTAAATATGCTTATTGCCATTGTTGCACCTCAATAATTTTCTACAAACATGATATGCTATGTATGGTGTAGTAGACTGAGACTCTATTCACTACTGCACAAAAACTAGACACGTTTGCAAAACTAGACGTTTGCAATGAAGTAGGTAACTTTCGCCAATATCTCCGTAAGGGAGATGGGTTGTGTGCTCAAATTTCCTGGGATCAAAGAAGACGTTAGTATTCATGTGCAAACTAAAAATCACGTCTCAGGATTGCTGCGCATGCAAGTTATTTCGGGTGTCTCAACTGTAACTAATACCACTGTCAAATAATTATGAGTTCAGTAAAAGACGGAGCAAACACAGTTTTCTACCGTTGTTGAAACACATCCACGCGTAGACTCGTTTTCTTTCCATCTGGGAGTGGTTATTCAAAGAAAATATTAAGAACTATATGCTGATAGAAAGAAGGGGACTTTAAGCCACTACACTGCCTGTGCACGATGCGGATCCACGTTGATGTTGTTAGTAAACAAACCAGGTGGGAGCATATCTCCGTGGTCTTTGCGCATGCCCGAGGCAATGTAAACGGTTCACATTTTGCACATGTAAACACGTAACGACAAGAGCCGTTTTCCTTGAAAATGTTCACACCTACACGCGAATACGATACGATACGATAAACTGTTCTGATCACATTGGCACATGTATTAGGGCCTAATGCTTGGCTAACTGTTTACCTTTAGCAAAGACTCTTGTTACATTAACTAGCCAATTGTTCAAATGTATCCTACAGACTGATTCTTATGACAATAGGTGTAGGAGATGAATTAAGCTTTTTCAATTCCAGTTCCTTGTCACAATTTTGTTACAGCTATGCAACTCTCCGTTTCTTAGTTTCTTAGTAGCTGAATGACCTTCTCTACCTAAGATGTTGATTCCTCTGGTTTTGTCCTTATGTTTGATCCTGTGATGGTTATTGTCCACTGTAATCCATTCGTTTTTCTTTGTTTCTGATCATTTGTGGTATTTTTGAGACTGTAATTGTCTAGACTCTTTTTTGAATCAATTAAGTGTAAAATGTAGGCATTTCACTCTGTTTTAAACAACAAACAAATAAAATAATCTAGGAGCTCATGTTGAGCACGACTTCTCTGTTCTTGGAATTCCGGAACCCCTGATGTATCAATGAAACATTTCTCTTTTTGTCCTGATATATCAATGAAACACCTCTTTTTGTACTGAATATATCATTGAAACATCCTCCTGTCTCTGTCTAGTGTAAATATGACTTCTGCTGGATCTGTCTGGAGGAGTGGAAGAAGCACAGCTCCTCCACAGGTGGCTACTACCGCTGCACACGCTATGAGGTCATCCAGCAGGTGGAGGAGCAATCCAAGGATATGACTGTGGAGGTACACACACACACACACACACGCCGTGTCTTTTATCTGCAAGCGAGCTTACAACACCCTGCTGAGCCACAGTTCCTCCTCGACAGAGAAGCGGGCAGGAAATCAGGGAACAAGCCAGCCTTTGTCTCCAAGTCACAATGAGTGGAAGGTTTTTTCGAAATTAGCTGTTTTAAGACCCATTCTCTTTTCGAGGCGGTCATTATTATAATTTTTTTATGACTGGCTTTGCAAAGGCTTTCTTGTCTCTGATCCCCAAAACGAGGGGCTTGAAGGCCCATTTGTTTAAGGAGAAGCTCTGGCTGAATGTGTTTTATACACGTTTTGATCGTGAGAGGTGTGTGTGCATGTGAACTTGTGTTGGTGTGTATGTGCCGGGTACAGAAAGGGAAGACTAATAGCATTTTGCTTAATGTTACAAAAGAACCTTTTTGTCTTTTATCTCAGGCAGAAAAGAAGCACAAGAGCTATCAGGAACTCGATCGCTTCATGCACTATTACTCACGCTACAAGAATCATGAACACAGTTACCAAGTGAGTGTACTTTGGGAAGTCATTTAGGAATCTAATTTATTTCAGCCTTCATAGAATATTAGTTTTCGGTAACACTTTATTTGGATAGTCCGCCTACAGAGACTTTACAGATGGTTTGTTGAAATTCAAGTCTAGTCTTCCTAATTGTTCACTAAACATCACCTTAACCAAACCCAAACCTAACAATAAATTGTAGTTAACAGAGTTTCAACAGATAATTTGTTTATAATCTGAGCATCTGTAGATAGTCTTAAGGAGGCCCTCCAAATAATGTGTGACCTAGGTTTTTTGCATGTGCTTGAGTCAGATATGCACAAAATATTAACTTGACTTTGAGATGTGACATTCCCTAAAATGATTTTGTTATCATAAACTATTTTATGATAATAAAAAATTAAAATGAAAAAGTTTATTTTCAAATTAAACAAACCTCGGTTTCTATGATGGTGCTTTTGGTAACAAACAAATACACCCCAGTATTAACGTCTAATCTGCTTTCTGACCTCTATTAACGTCTAACATCTTGTTTATTTATTTATTTTTATTCTGATCATAGCTGGAACAGAGACTCCTTAAAACAGCCAAAGAGAAGATGGAACAACTGAGCCGTGTTTTCATGGGAAGTAAGTGTCAAGCACACGAGTCAGCATAGGGTCTGATTTCTTATGTCGAAAGGCAAATATTTTGGCTGTTGAAACTGTTCAGACTTAACAGCAGTGAAAGTGCAGTACAAAGATGTTGACAGGACAATACAGAAAGTAGAGTTAGCATTGTTAAATGTTCAGTGTGTTTTTAGAGCTTATTCATTATAAATTCTCCTTACTGCCTTCCGAAGCAATTGTGAAAATAACTATGATGAATAATAAACAGAGAGCTGTTGCCAGACTGTATAGACATATTTTCTAAAGTGTTTTATAGGAGTGCAAGACATGTTTGAATTGACTGTTAAAGGCTTTATTGCCACAATGTACTTGGTGAGGAATTGTTAAACAGTGATTAACAATTGTCCAGTATTCTTAAAGGCTGCTTTTGAGTCTCAATTCAGGCAACATTTGTTGTGCGTGTGCGTGTGCACGTGCACGCCTGTGTGTGTCTCTGTGTCTGTGTGTGTTTTGTTTCAGGAGAGGGCTCTCCTCCAGACACAACTTTCATTGAAGACGGCGTACAGGAACTCCTCAAAACCAGACGCATCCTCAAGTGCTCTTATCCGTACGGTTTCTTTCTAGAACCCAAAAGCACAAAGAAAGAAATATTTGAACTTATGCAGGTTGGTAGAACTTTAAATGGGCATTTTTGGTGAGAAGTTTCTTGTTGAGCCTACTTCCCCTCCTGTGTTACCCTATGATGGGATCTGTATTCTGAACCCTAGCTAAAGTAACTGCTGTGATACTGATCCTGCTCCCCTTACTGACCTGAAATAAACCTTGACTGGGGAAGGTTGTTGGTCCTCGGTCAGCTATGTCCTCCAGGTTCTCAGAACCACACGCAAGTGAATTATAGTTAGCTAGTATTGCAGTTAAAGTAGCACAATGGAGGAATTGTTAATCGCTAACGAGATGCTAGCGTCTAAACCTAGCGAATCCTCTTGAAATTACAGTACCCTCCGCACCCTTAGTGAATGTGACCAAAACAGGCTATGAAAAAATATATCTTTGCTGTTTATCTTCTTGGTCTTTCCCTCAAAATGTTCACAAAAATCTTACCTTTTCATTGAAGTAAAATTCTTGAAAGAATTTTTTTTTTTTGACATTACATAAAATATTTTCCTCCAAAACATGGGTGCCACAATTATTGGCACCCCTAGAAAATCCTATAATTAAAATCTAACTGAAGTTTATTACCAGTCATTTTTTAAATTTTTGAGTTCACCTGTTTGATTAGGAACTCTTAAGTGGTCAAACATGTCTTCCTGCTTCACAGAGGTATAAATATGAGGTGACACAGGCCAAATACCCTTAGTCATTCATCAAGATCGGAAAGACAAAAGAACTCAGTGTCAAAGTGCGACAAAAAGTTGTTGAGCTGCTGGAACCCGGATTTAGGGATATAAGAAAATATCTAAACAGTTGGAAATACCCACTTCCACAATCAGGGCAATAGTTAAGGAGTTAAAAGCGACAGGAGATGTAAGGAATCAGCCTGGAAAAGGATCTGTAAATTGACCCCACGCACCGTGAGGAGGATGGTTCGACTGGCAAAAGAATCTCCAAGGATCACAGCTGGATAATTGCAGAGGTTAGTTAAGTCCTAGGGTCGGAAAGTCTCCAGAACTACCATCAGACTGCACCTACATCACCACAAGTTGTTTTTGAGGGTTGTCAGAAAAAATCTGCTGTCAATCAACAACAAACTAAAGTGCCTACAGTTTGCCAAATGTAAGTCAGACTTTTATATTAGAGTTATATGGTCAGATGAGACCAAAATAAGGCTTCTTGGCAACAAACATCAAAGGTGGGTTTGGCGTAGACAGAAAGATAGCCATACAGAAGAGCACCCCAGACCCACTTTGAAGTATGGTGGCGGATCTCTGATGTTGGGGGGCTGTTTTTCTTCCAAAGGCCCTTGTCATCTTGTTAGGATACCTGGTATCATGGACTCCATCACATACCAGCAGATATTAAATGAAAACCTAACAGCCCCCTCTAGGAAGCTTAAAATGGGCCGTGGTTGGACCTCCCAGCAGGACAATAATCCGAAGCACACCTCAAAATCAGCACAAAAATGGTTCACCGACAGCAGAATAAAGGCTTTACCATGGCCATCACAGTCCCCAGACCTAAACCCCATTCGAAAATCTGTGGAAAGAGCTAAAACCTATTGTACCAGCGTAGACCTAAGAATCTGAAGGATCTGGAGAGATACTGTGTGTAGGAATGGTCTCAGATCCGTGCCATGTGTTCACCAACCTCATCACGCATAATAGGAGAAGACTTGGAGCTGTTATCTTGGCAAAGGGAGGCTGCTCAAAACATTAAATTAAGGGGTGCCAATAATTGTGGCACACCTGTTTAGGAGAATAATATTTATTTAATGTAAAATTAAAATGTTTTCTTTCAATAATTTTATTTCAATGAAAAGGTAAGATTTTTGTGAATATTTTGACTGAAAGACCAACAAATATCAGCAAACAAATATTTTTTCATAGCCTGTTTTGGTCACATTCACTAAGGGTGCCAATAATTGCGGAAGGCACTGTAGCTTACTTTGACAATATGACTAGTGAGTCAACAACTTTCCACAGTCAAACATCAAGCAAGTGCAATACAAGACAAACCAAGATGGCAAATAAGCTACTTAGTAGTTCGGCAGACAGTAGTAACCGGGCGGCTTCAGGCAAACAAACATAATGCAGTAATATGCCTACGGACCCTGGTATGGCAATGGCACAGAGGCGATTCTCCATATTAATTAATTCATAAGTCATTGTAGCGTCCTAATTTTTTTACTGTTATTTTAAGGTAAAACTGCTAATCTTAATCCTAACCCTGAAGTACAATTCCTACATAATGCTACTTTAAATGACTGTAGACTGTAGTATTCAAATAGGGCCGCTGTTATTCTACCATCTCATTCCCTCTATCTTCCTCTCTCTGTCCATCGCTCTCCCCCTCCCTTTGTTTTCTGTCTTTCCCTCTGTCCGTTTGTCTATCTCATTCAGACGGATCTAGAGATGGTAACCGAGGACCTCGCACAGAAAGTAAACAGGCCTTACCTCCGCACCCCTCGCCACAAAATCATCAGTGCCGCCTGCCTGGTGCAGCAGAAGAGACGCGAGTTTTTGGCCTCTGTGGCCCGGGGTGTGGCCCCCAACGACTCACCAGAGGCCCCGCGCAGGAGGTAGGGACCCCTGCTCAATCCCTTTGTCCTTAACCACCATCGACACCCACCTGAACGTGTAGTGGTGGTAGCCGACAGCTCATGCAGTCGGCCATCACATCAAACCCTTTGTCATGCGTTCATGCGTTTGGTTTATATTGAAAAGGGTACTGTTCACTTGGCCTCCATACCAGTGAATAGAGCGATTTTCAGTTGGTCCCTTTGTCCAGTCATATGTACTGCGATCATCGAATGCTGGTTTATTGGAGGTTCCCAGCAACAGCCGTAAGAAAATCGGGGACGCAGCCTTTGTCAATTACGCCCCAAAGCTATGGAACATACTGCCTATAGACATCAGGGAAACCAGCTCGCTTAACATCTTTAAAAGAAAATTTAAAACGTATTACATTAGCCTTTAACTAGCTCAACTTTCCACTTTTCTTTTTGTGTCTTACCTTGATCCTCTTCCCGATATTAAGGGGTTAGATGAAATATATCTCTGCAGAGTTTTATTTTCTATCTTATGCTATGCATTTTATGTATTAAATTGTATTGTATTTTTTTCTCATCTTTATGCACTCTATCACTGTTTTTATGCTATGTTCTATTTATTTGTTTTGCACTACATCCTAGTTTTTATGTTTATTTGATGTCTATTTTTAAGTATTTGCTGAAAATCACTTTGAGCTGCATTATTTTGCATGAAAGGTGCTATATAAATAAAGTTTTATTATTATTATATGTTAAGTGTGAGGATTTTCAGGCGGGGGAAAGACAGGATCAACTTCAACTCTCTTTCAGTTCTGACATAGATGTACAATCCTACTCCTAGTGGTGGCTGTGTCATGCTTAAAAGTGACCGGGTGCAGTTCAAAATTGCATTTGATTATTATACTTGATTACCAGCTTTTTTGTTCAGTGCCAAATAGCATTGGATAATGAATGATATACTGCAAATGCCATTAGAAGTCATAACCGATAACAGAGGTCTTGACATAAAGAGGATTGGGACACTGAGGGTGTTTACAATGACTAACTGTTTGTCAACAGTGTATGCCTCTGTCAGCTGTTGTACATAGTGCTGCGCCTTCTAATTACATCAACCCTGTCGAATCTCCCCTCTCTCCAGTTTTGCCGGCGGGACATGGGACTGGGAGTACCTGGGTTTTGCATCCCCTGAGGTGAGTATTTACCCACAGCCACTCTTACACTCTTTTAGTGCTGTTCATTGGCTTAGCTAACATAGTTCGCTAGCATGCTTGTGAGTGTTTATTTATAGAAATGTACTTAACCGTTAGACTCTCTGGATTTGTAAGCGTAAGTGTATGTATGTGTGACTGTCTGTGTCTCTGCGAGGGCAAAGTTCAAAGGTCACCGCCCGTGTCATTCTTTGTCCAAAGATGCTGCGTGATCCCTCGGTTGTGGGAGGGACCGGACACAGTGAGGGCTATGAACACATGGGAGGACAGCCGCAGGTACTGCAGCAGCCACGACTGAGCCACCTGAACCAGCCACCAGTGTATTTCAGTGTACATGGCGTCAATATAACCTTCAGCTTAAATTGCCATGGTCCACACACCAGTGGATTGTGGGTAATTGTCGTTCACAAATGCTCTCTGCACAGGTTCTCGCCACCTGGTCTACTGCCAACTCCACTACCCTTAAACCAGTCATGTCTCTTTACAAACAGGCTCTCAAAATACTTGACAAAAAACCTAAATCACACCATCACTATTCTGTCCTACATAAGTACAGACTTTTAAGTTGGGACAACCTGATCACATTTAAGAACTGCTGTTTAATGTTCAAAATCCGGTTTGACCTTTCACTCTGGCACGGGGACTGCCAATGGAAACTAGCCTTTTGGCTATAATTGGGTGCATTGACATTTTAATGTTCATGAATGTACACTGTCCTTCTAGATCAAATAAAGATTAGTAATACCTACTTACTTTGATTTAAATATTATAGATATTCAGAGCCGTCACAGACAGCCTTCTGAGACTTCCGTTACCCACAGTCCCTTGGTGTGTGCAGAGACTCGCAATTTATGTTGGTGCTATGTTTACGTAACTGCTGATGGCGGAGAAACAGAGTCTGTTGAGGCATGGAGTTTCCACAGGTCTGCCTAAGAACAAAGGATTTTATATCCCGGCGGAGGAAGCCTTGCAGGCTCTACATAGAACATAGAACCCATTCTTTCCCAGAAAAGGAAACCCTATTTTTAAATGTTTTGGGCGAAGGGGTTCTTTAATCGGCCCCTCCTGGAGTTTGTTGTAAATGAGGCTACGGAGATAAAAAATCGATGACATTAGGTTTTTAAGGATGTAATCTAAAACTGAATAGTTTTGTATTGGCTCATGTTAAAAAAATTCTATCAGCACAAGCTAGCTAAAATGGACAACTCCTACTTCGAACTGAAGAACCCTTTTTTCTAAGAGTATGGTTTGGAGTCACAGTGGTTTGTATTGCACTGAGATTCTGAATCCTAAGGCACGTTTTGACAATTCAAATCTAACAATATCTGAAGACACAACTAGTTTTATTTTCTTCCCTTCCAAAAAAAGAATTTCCCCTAAAATTATGAACGATGCAAATCACTCTGTATATGTTGTCTTCTAAAACAATGATGTGAATGTTTAAAAAGCGTTATGAATTCTTAGCTGTTCACATACAAATCTGGCCTGCTAAGATAGACTATTATGTTCAAGGTGTGCCCCTCTCTTTTCTTTCCAACTTTGTGCGCCTTTTTAGTGCTACCTCAAAAGTTATGCCTGGTCTGCATGTTTGGTGGCTTAAGCATGCTTCTGTGTAATCGTTAAAATTGATCTCAAATCTTTTTTTCTTTGGAACATAGGCTACAAATCATTTTGAAAATCATGAATATTTTTACTTTAAGATCAGATTTTCTATAACGGTAGGTCTGCTCTTTTGTAAAGATGTAGGTGTGTGTGTGAAAGAGAAAGAGAATATATTTCTGTGATATAGAAATAGAGATTAAGCGCTTGTGTGTGTTGATGCCCAGTGGACATTGTTAAGGAGCTGTGTTGCATTTACAGTACAGTACAAATCCAAATGTAGTTTGTGATGGTTGAAGTGGTGTGTGTGTGTATGTGTATGTGTTCATGATGTGTGCATAGGTTTTGTGTGTGTGTGTGTGTGTGTGTGTGTGTGTGTGTGTGTGTGTGTGTGTGTGTGTGTGTGTGTGTGTGTGTGTGTGTGTGTGTGTGTGTGTGTGTGTGTGTGTGTCATGCATAGAAGCATAGTAGTGGACAGATGCGTTGTGTTTAGTGTTGTAGCTGTAGTTTAGACCTACATGATGGTGATGTAGAAGAGAACATGTGAAAGTGTGTATCTTCCGGTGTGAGTGTGTTAGTGTCAGTAACCAAGTGTGTGTGTGTGTGTTGTGTTATGGTGTGTTGCAGGACTACTCCGAGTTCCAGTACCGACGTAGACACAGGCAGCGTCGACGAGGCGACATGCTGAGTCTTCACAGCCTACGGAGCAACACACCCGACCCCAATGACCCCAGCGACAGCACTTTAGGTACACTCCTTGACTACACACACACATAAACACACACACACAGGCAACTACTCCCTCGCCCAACCACCTATTTTGTGCAGGCATCTCTCTTTCTCTTTGTTTCTCACTGATATATAAACATATACCATTCACTCATATACCATTCACATCTGTTTCCTGTCTTTCTCTATTTTTGCTTCTCTCTGTGTCTTTTCAGTCTTCTCAACCATGTCAGAATGGCTAGTCTGTTTACCCCATTCAGCTGTTGAGATTTATCTACTGTTAACATTGGGTGCAAATATTATACACGTAGACTGCATACTTACTGGCCAGGTTAGTAGCAGGACTCCAAAGGTCAAGCTAGGGGAATGTAGAATATCTTTGTAAGCCTGCTGTCATAGCTTGTGTCAATGATCTATGGTAATTACCTCCAGCAAGGAGGTTATGCGATCGGGTCCGTTAATTTATTTATTTGTCCGTCTGTTTGTCTGTCTGTCTGTGGACAAGATTTCTCAGAAACTACTGGGCGGATCTTTCTGAAATTGGTCCTGGGACATCCCCATTAAAATTTCAGGATGATCCAGATCTGGAATCACGTACAGTGACAACGTATCACATACGTTTAGTTAGTCACGTGAAGCACATGTCTCGGGCATGTTAGGATCAATATCGTATTGGGACATTGAGAGAAAGATTGTGTATTAGTCTAAACATCATTCCTTGTTTTGACAAATAACCTCATTGGGATTTTCCACGAACTAAAATCCTCACACATACTACAATGTGAATCATTCGCCCCGAGAGATAGCTCTTGCTTTACTATCAACGTCAACCCTTGCTGGACGTCAGAAATCTCGGATTGCTCTTGTTCTTAATATTTTCAAGACAAATAGAACACGCTTTTTGAATTCTGGAAATGTAGAACCGTTGATTGATCACTCTGCTGATCTACCTTTTATGTCTGACCTCTGACCTCTGTGTAGCGCCTGTGGTCTGATGTCTGTGCTTTTGGAGAACAGGAAGCTTTTTTTAGAAGCTTAAGAAAGTGTGTCACACACCAACAAAGCTACAGAGGCATAAATAAAACTAATTTTCCAGTTAAGGAGGGCAGGGAATGGCTGATTTTGCACTCTTTATCTGACATGGAATAAATTATTGAAACCATAGTCGAATGTATGTATTTGTTTGTTTGTTTACACCTATCAGACGGCCCAGACGGAGGTGGAAGCAGAAGGCGTCTCAACATCTCAACAGTGAGTTTAATCGATCCCTGGGAGCTCATTCCCTTCTTCTGGATTAGGTCCCTAAAATATATTTAATCTCTTCACTCCGCTTCGTGGCAGAGTAAACAAGCTGGCATTATTTAGTCTGGACTGGAGTTATCAGTCAGTGCTTCCCAGAAGGGGTAATGTGTGGCAGGGCACAAAAGGCCTACCTCAGAGTAAAAGGACACTAGAGAATGATGTTAAATTTGTAATGGAAGTTTCCTTTCCACAGTTTAATTCTAATTAGCTAATTAGTTGTTTGTATGCATAAGGTGTATTGCAGTAGTATTGGAGTAGTCGACACATCAAAAAAGGTTTTGCTAGATAACGCCACTTCAGTGCCGGATCACATTTGTTCTGGTATAATTTTCTAAGCGACTGAGTGTCTCCTTTTTTTTGAGTTTAGCTTGTGCTTAAGGTTCATGTACAGATTTTACAATCAAACTTCCCCACTTGCAAGATTGTATGTATAGTACTAAAATATTAATTAAAGAAAGCTTGATTTTGTTTGACAAAGAGCTAGTGTGTATTGTATTTCCATGAATTTCCTGTGTGTTTTTGAGGACTAAATACAGCTTGGTCTTATTCATCCGTACAGGCACTTGATTCTCTAGATGAGGACGACCCCAACATCCTGCTGGCCATTCAGTTGTCCCTCCAGGAGTCTGGGCTGAGTAGGGACACGGACACTCAGGACAGCTTGAGCAGCGAGGCCTCGCTGGGAGCCATCGGCTCCTCGCTGCCGTCGCGGCTGGACCCAGCGCCCCACGCGCTGGAGCTCCCGCGGGCCTCTCTCAGCAGCTCGCAGCTCCTGGAGATCGGGGACAGCCTCATGTGTCTGGGCAACATCACCAGCCAGTACATGCCCCCTGACAGCCTCCCACCCTACAGAGTGGACCCCTCGTCTGCCTCCTCCTCCATTGCTGCCACCACCGTTAGTATTACAGACCCCTTCTCCCCCGGGGACCCCGACTGTTCAGACCCCTCGGAGAACGCCAATCTGTTGGGCAACATCATGGCCTGGTTCCATGACATGAACCCGCAGAAAATTGCACTGATGTCCGACGACGCTGATGACACACTCCCATTGGATGAGGCTGAGCCCCAGGGGGAGGCCCCTGAGGTGCCGACGACACAGCCCCTGGACGAGGAGACGGAGGTGGGGGGCAAAGACGAGGAGGAACTGTGGCCGCCCTGTCCGGTCCTGGAGGAGACGGAGGGGTTGGTGCTGGAAAGGCCTGACCTGCTGGAGCTGGGATGCATGGAGGAGGAGTGTTTGCAAAGCCCCGCCAAGCTGAGCATGGAGGTGGCCGCAACACTCACACCACCAGACACAGAGGGCTCGGCCCCACCTCCACAGGAGGAGGAAGAGGAGGAGGAGGAGGATGGGTGTCACCATGACAACACTCAACCCACAGACCTGCCCTCTGAATGGGAGGAGCAGGTGCACCTTGTGTGAGGACACATTAACATATACACTTATACACACACAACACACACAAAAACACACAAACACTCACTGACACTGGCACACTTTACCTAGTCTTGAGGGCTCCTCACACACCCAAATGCTAACAGTCAACCCTGCATTTAAGAAACAGGAAGGAAAAGAACATGGTGACAAGGGGTTTCACTGAAGCCACTGAAAGTGGACATGATGTCTACTGCCTGGATTTAAAAAAAACTGAAGTTAATGTTGTAAAGAAATGTCAAGGAATGTTAGGGAGAAGCAGGAAGTTCCACCTCTTCAGGCCCTGAGATGCTGGACTGAGGTAGTTTCTTTGTTAATCATAATTGTAGAGAAAAGGAAAGCCACGTCGGCCCTGAGGAGGCGTTGGCTCTTTTTGGTGGTCGTGGTGGTGTGTGAGCGATTGCGGGATTGCTTATTTTAATTGAGAATGCATCAATGACATCTTTCAGGTCACTCAAGACAAGTGCTTCGGTCTCCAGACTTGAGCGAAAAACCCTTGCTAATACTGACTTTAATTGAAGTGGTCTCAGGCAGCCATTCATAAAGCCTTAATAAACACTTCACAAGATGTTATAACAGTTGCCACAAGTATGCAGCGGTAACCTACCATCGGCATCAGTGTAGAAAAGCCAGACTGATGCACTGTTTTACACTTTTTTTCCCGCCTTGAAACAGCTCATTAAGTCCTTAGCTTATGAGTGGGTGTCCTGTGTCTTAGGCATGCTTGTAGCGTGTTATAAGATACTCTACCGTGTTTTCAGGCGCTTTATGAATGGTTACAGTGGAGCACCTTGAGTTAAAGTACTGCTCGTGTTTTCATCGTGTGCTCTCTCCCTTATGTTGCATTTTAGTATTTCTGTCATTTCTCTCCCTCACAAGTATGATTATGCTATAGTGTGTGTGTGCGTGGGGTGGGAGGGATTGGTGTGTTGGTGAGGCATTGGTTATGTGGCGAAAATAGACAGTAGAATGATGTGTGTGTGTGTGTTGTGAGTGTGCATGTCAGAGAAAGAAAGAGAGGTGGTGTGCTTGTGCGTGTGTGTGCACATACGCAGACTTCTTGAGAGGGTTTAAGAGAGTTGTACCCATCCACTTTGCTAGGATGTCACTCCTTCAACATTTCTACATTTCTAACCCACACAACCTCCTCTGTCACACAGCCTTGATAAATGTGTCATAAGCATATCAAAGCATTTAAAAATCAGACACCTTAATCCTGTCGATGTGCGTGGGATGTAACCTGGCTTGCTAAAGTAACCTCTTCTTAAACTGTGGTGCCAGGCTTATGACTCGCATAGAGAGGCATGGTGACGGAGCTTGTTAAGTAAAGTGGTAAGAATCTCTTTTTTATTATTATTTATTTTTTTCGCCGTGGCCAGATTGAAAAAAACACTACAAACAGTGCTGCAGGAACAGCAGTTTATGACACAAATTGTGCCTAGTTCTTTTTTTTTTTTGCTGAGAGCCAATCAAACTCTACCCGCACCCAGACATCCCATTATCCTGTTTTCATTTTTATAATGTTATATTTTATTCTATTCAATGCAAACCGAGATTTTCTTTTTGCATAAACCTTACGACGGTTCCTATCTGAAACCGAGGAGGGTAAATGCATACTGACATGTTAGTGAATTTGATCTCCCTTTTGCCACTTTGTCTCTGATGTACTGTATTCACCCATAGAGAATGGAAAAATGAGGATGTCTCTGGAGTGTGTACGCGGTGGGTTGGGGAACAATTTTTGCTGCTCTTCAGACATGCTTATAAGGCTGTACCCATAAGCGTGCCTTTATTTCTACTGTCCTCAAAGTAGGCTCCTTACCATCCCCTCCCATAACCTGTTCCATTAGCGTGGGAATGAAATGGACTTGGCCACTTCATGGTAATGGCAGATGCTCAATTGAGTATTAAAAAAGATATTCCTACCCCCTTCCATTTTGTCGTCTCACTGTAGCATAGTAGCATTTATTTAAAAAAAAATAAAAAAAATTAATTACGTTCACACCTTTTTATAGCTTTTTGGTTAGAATGAGCCAACTGATGGCCCAGCAGACGCTGATCCATATATAGCATCTCTGTTTTGGTCTGGTTGATTTTTACTGCAGAAGCCTGCATACAGTTATCTGATCAAGCGAGGACATTAAAGAATAAGTGCTTTTTGAAGAAGTAGTTTAATTTAACTTAATTTAATGCATAATGTCAAATGAATAGGTAACAGACATTATAATTTCATTATTTATTTACGACATCTGAGGTCCCTTCTTATTTTGATGACAAAAAAAAACAAAAAACATTTCTTAAACATAATGGTTATCTACGTATAAAAATTCACATATTGTGAATTGACCTTTTTAAATTACAAAAAAACTGAGGTTGTGCATTCACCGTTTGCTGTTCTGGGATTGGTCTCCAAATCAGTGTGTCGGAGTGTGTCCTTAAATGCCTAGAACTGTAGTAGGCCGGTTTTACACCATGTTAGGTAGGAGTGCTTATCTATCTTATAGCTGGTAATCATTGAGAGTTATTTTATTTTCTCACTCTCTGTATCACTGGTTGGGTTTCAGCAGCTGTATTCATCCTTTACCCAAATGCTGTGCCCAGGGGAAGAATAGGATTGCAGTACCTGTTCCCTACTGAATTTAAATGAAGAGGCAATGGCGGTGGCATATTTTACAAATCCATTAACATTTTTTCATCTTTAGGCAAATCATTAACCTTGAATTTGTCATTTGCACTTTCATAGACTATACTTGATACATTCCCAGTTTATATTAAAGTAAGCAATTTTTGATGTGTGGCCAATATGTGTAAGTACCAGTAAAGGTTTACTCTAATGAAAAACCAATCTGAGTATTGTGTCTGTTTATTTTTTACCCGTCAACAGTTTGCACGTGTCATTCTATTCAGTTCAAGATCATTAGAGTTGTACATTCATGGACCAGCAGAGGGCCTCAACTATTCCCATTCATTTGTGTTTGTGATAGCATGGTGAGCATTGCAATCCATCTTATGTACATGAAAAAAAGAAGGTAGGTAAGGAAGAGTAATCAAGCATTTTACTGTTATTGACTCATAAATCAAAAGTTTTGTTAATGTTAATGAATAAATCTAACTGGTAAGAAAAAGAAGCATCATCATATAATAATCAGAATTATTTTTATTACATACAGGAAATAATATAAGGTAAATGGTATAATCAACTGCTAATGGGTTTAGTGTGAGCATAGAATATACCTTAAAGTGATGCAAAGAGATATCAGCTATACAAAGAATGACACCCAAATACGGTTGCTAAGGTAAGCGGTGCATACCTGCATGTGCATTTGGAAACCTTTGTAAATGTAGGTGGGGTTGGTCTGTTTGGACTGTTTTAATTTTCCTTAGGAAACTAGCTTTATCCACTGACCTGTTGTGCAGCAGAATACTCATTTTCATTCAGCATCACACTGTTGCATTGTTATATATCCACACGCCTCAAAGTGAACATAGACTAGAATGAAGAGTGAGTCATCCTACGCATGAATTACTTTTTCATCGCCTATAGCTAACTGAAGAAGGTGCGGTAGTCTAATTCTGCTGTAAAAGGTTGTCATTCAGGATCTAATGTCTAATATAGTATGAACAAATTTGATCAAATCTCCATAATTTGGTTCATGGCAATGATGGGAAGTGGATGGTGATTAACCTACGAGCATAGAAAAACATAAAGAGAATGACTTATTGAATAATGTTGTTTATGATGAGTATGGGACATTGTAGGAGCCATTGGGGTTTATGTTTTAATCTTGTTTGGGACACTAGATGGCATGCTACCTTAATTGGGCTCACACAATATAGGTGGGAACATTCATGTTGGTGTCAGGTGTTGCTTGACGGAGGGAGAGCACACAGCTTTTTGACCGCTTCATGGTGTTACCAAAGGTCTGTTACAGTGCCTTGCATAAGTATTCATCCCCTTTGATGTTTTACCTATGACTACTCTGAAGAAGTTTCAAGCTTCAGCAGCTGGTATTGGAGAAACTCTGCATACAACAACTGTTGCTTGGGTTCTTCACCAATCAAAGCTTCATGGAAGAGAGCCACTGTTGAAAAAAATGCTCCACTTTGGTCTCATCAAACCACAGAACCTTCTTACACTTGACCATGGAGACTCCCACATGCCTTTTGGCGAACTGTAGTCGATACTTTTTTCAACAGTGGCTCTCTTCCATAAAGCTTTGATTGGTGAAGAACCCAGGCAACAGTTGTTGTATGCAGAGTTTCTCCAATCTCAACTGCTGAAGCTTGAAACTCCTTCAGAGTAGCCATAGGTCTATTGGTGGCCTCTCTTACTAGTCTCCTCCTTGCACGGTCACTCAGTTTGTGAGGACGGCCTGATCTAGGCAGATTTACACATGTGCCATAATCCATCCATTTCTTGATGATGGATTTAACAGAATTCCAGGGGATGTTAAGTGCCTTGGACATTTTTTTGTATCCTTCCCCTGACCTATACTTTTCAACAACCTTTTCTCTGAGTTGCCCAGAGTGATCTTGGGTCTTCATGGTGTAACAATAGCCAGGAATACTGATTACTGAATGCTGACCAGTGAATGGACCTTCCAGACACAGGTGTCGTTATACTACAATCACTTGAGACACATTCACTGCACACTGATCCCCATTTCACTAATTGTGAAACTTCTAGCACCAATTGGCTGGACCTCTGTTGAATTAGGTCAGTCTATTTAAAAGGGGTGAATACTTATGCAATCACTTATTTTCATTAATTTTTTTTATTTAATATACATAACTGTGTAGAAATCTGTTTTCACTTGACAGTAAAGAGGGCTTTTTTGTGATTTTTTTTTGTCCAAAAGCCAACTTATATTGACCATGACTGATTTATAAAAGCGATAAAAGGGTTAAAAATCCAAGGGGTGAATACTTATGCAAGACACTGTACATGTAAATTAAGATGCAAGTTTGGATGTTTGGACACCTTTATTGATTGGATTTTACTGTGAGAAATAAAGTATCATAACCAAGAATTTGAACGTAAGGTTGGATTGTTATTTTTCATCTAACAAAGTAAGCGCGTAAATCAAGTGCTCGGTCAGCAATCCCTCTGGGCTTTAAGTGAAGACTTACCCCATATACAGCCGCGGAAAAAATTAAGAGACCACTTCAAAATTATCAGTTTCTCTGGTTTTACTATTTATTGGTATGTGTTAAAGTAAAATGTACATTTTTGTTTTATTCTATAACCTACTAGCAACATTCCTACCAAATTTCAAATAAAAATATTGTCATTTAGATAATTTATTTGCAGAAAAATGACAATTGGTCAAAATAGCAAAAAAGATGCAGTGTCTTCAGATCTCGAATAATGCAAAGAAAACAAGCTCATATTCATTTTTAAACTACACAATACTAATGCTTTAACTTAGGAAGAGTTCAGGAATCAATATTTGGTGGAATAACCTTGATTTAAAATCACAACTTTCATGTGTCTTGGCATGCTCTCCACCAGTCTTTCACATTGCCGTTGGGTGACTTTATGCTACTCCTGGCGCAAGAATTCAAGCAGCTCGGCTTCTTTACATGGCTTGTGACCATCCATCTTCCTCTTGATCACATTTCAGAGGTTTTTTATGGGATTCAGGTCTCGAAATTGGGCTGGCCATGACAGGGTCCTGATCTGGTGGTACTCCATCCACACCTTTACTGGCCTGGCTGGGTGGCATGGAGCATTGCCCTGCTGAAAAAAACACTTCTCAGAGTTGGGGAACATTGTCAGAGCAAAAGGAAGCAAGTTTTTCTTCCGGGACAACGTTGTACTTTGCCTGGCTGAGGTTTGTAAAAGACCATAAGGATTGAACCAAAGCGGACTGGAGGGTCTTCTAGTTCGTCTTCTCTGATGAGTCCAATTTTCAGCTTTGCCCAACACATGGTCGTCTGATGGTTAGACGGAGACCTGGAGAGGCCTACAAGCCACAGAGTCTTGCACCTACTGTGAAATTGGACTCATAAGAGAAGACGAACAAGACGACCCTCCAGTCCGCAATGCTCCATGCCACACAGCCACGCCAGTAAAGGTGTGGATGGAGTACCACCAGATCAGGACCCTGTCATGGCCAGCCCAATTTCGAGACCTGAATCCCATAAAAAACCTCTGAAATGTGATCGAGTTCTTAGCCCATACAGACATGATGAAGTATGCATGCTGAAAAGTAAACACAGATGCCTTTCAGAGATTTAGTTATTTTCAATGCCTTTAACTCATATGTTCACAGCAGAACATATGCTACTGGTCCGAACTGGATATGCCCATCAAAAGGCCATATGTTGTGTTTTCACTATAGCTATGTGACTAGCCTTCTGCATAGGCTGTATACAGGGTGTCCCTGTTGTGTTCTCTGGTCACACAACTGAGAGACAAATAGGCCCACTGCACAGCTAGTGATCATTTTTTTAAAAGCTTTTTTTGGCCGAGCACTTTTAATCGAGGATCTTCTTGTTGAAAAGACTTTGGGTTATGGTAATAATGCATTTCAGGTAATGGACTGATGGGTTCCCCAAAGTTACTAGGATGCAAGGATGATACAACAGTGCTTGGCCTCATCTCCAACAACGATGAGGCTGCCTTCAGGCAAGAAGTGGGAAAACTGGCAGTCTGGTGTTCTAAACACAACCTCAGTCTCAACATAAAGAAAACGAAAGAGATGATCATTGACTTCCGGAAGTCTTCCCAGCATAATCACCATCTCCCACTCTACATCAACGGTGAAGACACTGACGGAGGAGTTGTCCTGGGTAAAAAACACAGCTTCCGTTTTGGGGAAGGCCCAGCAACGCCTCTTTTACCTCCGGAAGTTGAGGAAAGAACACCTTCCTCAGAGGCTGCTGTATAACTTCTACCGCTGCGCTATAGAGAGTGTGCTTACATACTGCCTGAATGTGTGGTCCTACAGCTGTACAAAGGCGGAGCAGGCAGCCATCCAGAGGCTGATTAAAACAGCGGGAAGGGTCATTGGAGCAGAGCTGCCCGACATCTTGTCCATCTCCTCCTCCCGTTGCCTGCAGCGCTCTAAATGCATCCTCACAGACCCTTCCCATCCTGCCCATCATCTGTTCCTGTTACTCCCTTTAGGGAAAAGGTTCAGATCAAAAAAGGCACGCACCTCCAGGATGGCAAAGAGCTTCTATCCCTGTGCAATAAGGCCCAATCTCAATACTTCCCCTTACCCCTTATCTTACCCCTTACCCTTGAAATTGCGCGTTCATGTGAGAGCTAGTGGTGTCTCAATACCCAACTTGATTAGATTAAGGGGTAAGTTTAAGGGGTGTATGGCCCTCGTTTTTGAGATGATCGGAGAGCTACCTTGGTCCTCCAAGGGCTATCCCAGAGCACACCGCGAAACCAGCTTGGGAATTTTCAAAAAAACACGGCTGCTTGAAGCGAGTAATATTTTACATGAATAAAGCTATCTACACAACTTTTTATATGTTTATAATGACTCGGTTTGATCTGAAATGTACTACACGAGTGATGCATAGAATTGTCGGTCTTAACTGAAGCTTTCAAACGGTAGTTTTAGGATACAATTAGCGTGTATACCACCACTCCATTGGCTTATATGGTAGCTTGCCAGCTATCATGCTACATACACTACATGTAAGTATTTTTGGCTTATAATTAATTTAAAAATGACGACAGTCTTGTTTCGTGCTCTACACAGTTGTATACATATATATTTGCAACCATGTTCTTCATTAGACTTTTTTTTAAATCGCTAGTTTCATAGCTCATACAGTCACGCATGACGTACCCGAAACCTAGTGGCGTCTCATTTCATAGGGGAAAGATCTCAGCCCTTGGCCCTTACACTTGCAAGTGCTAGAGTTAAGACTAAGACAAGATTAAGCAAAAGGGGCAAGGAGAAGAATCGAGATTCGGCCTAAGGCTCCTCAACAGCTCACCCACCCCACCCCCCACCACCCTTCATCTCCCCCGGCCCAGCCCGCCCCGCCCCGCGGCCCACGCCCCCCATGGACTGCACTTTAACCTTACACTTGATGCACCTTAATATGGAGGTATGGAGATGAATTGCTTTTTATTTTGTATTATTATTTTATGTATGATATTTATGAATCTATTTATTAATTGTTATTTATTAATATTTAGCTGTGTAAGAAGTCTTTTTGCTGCCTCTACTGTCTCGTTGTCTTTGTGGCAATGACAAATAAAGTACTTTGAACTTTGAGCTTTGAACTACTGAATGAAAACATGTCGATTAAGCTTAAATCTGAGGTCAGCCTCCGGACAGGTTTAAACTTCTCAGATCCATACTGCTCAGGTCATTCTCTGCAGCTCCGATCATACATAGGAAACCTGTTCTTACGGAACAGCCGTCTCCTATGTCTAGGGCTCCAACCAATGTCTTCCCATTTTGATGTCCTTGTGGCGTACCCTAGTGGAGGTAGGCGAGAATGCATTATAGTCTTGATATTTTACATTGTGATCCGGTGTTCGCTTTCCAGTCGGCCAAACTTTTCTCACTCATTTCCCTAGGATGTGGGGCGAACTGAAAAGACACCAACTGAGTCACCAACAACAATTACAATAGAAGATTAGAAGGGGGTCTTTGGTTACACTTCTTTATTAGGCCTACCTTTAAGAATATAAATACGAGTAGTCTTTATTTTTTCCAGGGCTTGAGATGCAAGAAGGCTTAAGCGAGACTTCTGGCTTGGCATTTAGGTTCATTTTAAAGATTTCGCCAAAAATGACGGACCAAACACAACACCAGAGCCCATCTACGTTTCTTGGAAATCACATAAACATCTTTGTAGAAATGTATGACAACACAAAAATGTAGCGCCATCCTTTGAAAAATACGTACGTGCGTATACGTAACCCTATTTCCGGTTTGAGGAGAAGTTGTCAAATCGTCGGCCATCTTGTTTCCCGTTGCTGCCTAAATAAATTAAATATTACACTGAACTGGACTTCACCGCGAACCCTTTACAAAAACTGAGTAAGTAACCGCTGTCGTGGTACACGTCTTTATATTCATATGTACTATTTGTAATATTTCGCGAAAATTAGTGTAATTGGTGGGCTCTCTTTGAATGATCCGTTCTATCCAATAGACGATTGTTTTGGAGGATGAACATAGGCGCCATTTCCCTCCCCGCTCTCTGAAGCGCTTATTGGTGGCCAGTGGTAAGGAATAGAGGCGGCGAGATACTGGTATACATTGTCCACCATGTTGGCTCTTCGAAGCAGTGTATTCACCGTAACGATGTGGAATTGGTGGAGCCCGAATGGCGTCAGTTTCAAAACTACATGAACTCATAGAAACCTTGATTGGTGGAATCTAGTCCGAGGTTTGATTGGTCTGAAGGACAGATCCAAACTTAGTCTTTATTGGTTAGGGTGCCATTCCACATATTTACAAAGGTTTTAGGGGAACTTTCATGTGATTATCGCCCAAGCGCTTGTTTTAATGTGAAGTACAGATAATGCGGCCTGAATTGCCAGCTCGATCACCGGCCTATTCCTTTGACTCGAAAGCTGGTAGTCTAACGTTAGCCAACATACTAGCTATTTACGTTCACAAAAAGCCGAAACACTTGTATCACTCAGGCATCATCGCTATGTGAATTGCCCATTCTTTAATCGATAATACCAAGCTGACAGACAAGAATGCATTGTGTGTGTATATAACATACTGCACACTGAGACTGTATAATTTAGCTAAGACTGCGTAGTAAACCACAAATGACTGCTTGTGATCTAGCTAACGCTAACCATAAGGTATTCGCTTAAGTCAAACAGTTTCTTTGTTAGCTGCTAGATAGTAACGTTAAGCCGGTTAGCTACCAACCCTGTCAAATATTGTGACCCAACGTTGATTTTTTTTCTGACAGAGAAAAACGTCATCTAACTTGAAGAAATTGTATTGTTGGTATTGGTTTTGAGTCGGATAAACTCGATTGTCGCATTGTTTGGAGATAAAGAAAACGAGTTGCTAGTTAGCTTTAGCCAAGTAACGTTAACACAAGAATACTTAACTTTAGCCCTCCCCTTACCTAAGTTAACATTTTATAAACGACCAGCAGCTAGCATGTTCCCTAAACGTAGCCTGACTTTAAAGTGATTTTGGTCAACAACTGAAGTTCTACAGACCTGTAATGTCACCAACTGTATTCAGTAACACACGTCAACTTGTTTTTAATTCATCTAACGTTACCTCAATGAGCGTTACGTTGGTGGCTGACATGGTCATATCAGGTAAAGTCAATTTGGGGATTAGGGAGTGATATGGTGGCTTGCTAACGTTATGTTGTTAGGTAAAGATAGGTTAAATGATGACAATAGCTTGTCTGGGAATTCCCTGCCCCTTCACTGCATTCCATTTGCTCAGTTAGTCTGGCCAACTACTCATTAGCGATCCACTTCTCTCACGTAATTGGACACGCCTTTAACCAATCAGACCAACGATACTATACAACGATACAACGATCGGTAATAAAGCAAACACATATTTTTTCTGTATGAATTGTTTCAGGGCAAGTTTCTGTTCTGTTTTCAAAGAAAACTTGCCTTATTGAAGTTTTGCGGTGCTTCGGCGGCCACCATGTCCAATGTTTAAAAACTCTCCGTGCAGTAGATTTTGTAACGTAGCCGTGGTAAGTTTAAATCCGCCAATGGCGCGCCAGGTAGCCAAAAGCCAGTTTGTGATTGGCTCCAAGGATTCTGGAAATCTTGAAATGAACGGCTATCCGAAGTTGACCAGACCCACTGCAGAGGCAAAATCAATTTGGCCGGAAGAAGTGGGGCGGGACTTCCCAGACTAGACAATAGCTGCTTTGATGGTCAGCGTTACTCTTAAGGCTGATTTATTCTCGGGGACGTAAGCGTAAGCGCAAGCGCAAGAGGTCGCGCAAGCCCCTTGCGTGACCCTTGCGCGACTTTTCACGTCTTGCGTGCGTCGGCCCCTTTTTCTAGACTTGCGCCATTTTACGCAAGCCTTTTGTTCTGGATGTGAATTGCTTGTCAACACCCCCAACGCAACGCGTAAGCACCTAGCAATTCATGCTCCCTTTAGAAGCATGCAAGGGCCTTTAGTAGGGCAGGCAGTAGGTACACATTCACGTATAACGTTAATGTTATCATTCGAGCCCCACTTGCAATTACGAATGTGATTAACTGTAGCTAGCTAGCTATCTTATTAATTTGTCATCTTTTAAAAGAATTAACACATTTGAATGTGCTTTGCTCCTGTGTCTTTGGCGTAGTGGAAATAACAAATGACAATAAACACTTTGGCTTTGTAGTATAGGGCCAATAGTTTTCCGCGTCAAAAAAAAGCAAATTCCGTGTCACGTTTTTGGTAATTCCGTGATTCCGCGTCAAAAAAATAAAAACAGCCTATAATGCCTTTCCGCACCTTAACTGTATGAAAAACTCTGTTGATAGGGATGTTGCCTAGCAACGCTGTTTGCGTGCGTGCAGCACAGTCAGTTAAGATACTGTCGAGTTCAGTTTGTCACCAAGTAGTTGACCATACTGTGCCTTATACATTTCCAATGCTTAAATCATCATTGTTTGACCTGTATGTGAGGCATTATGTGCATACTTAATGAAAGTAAGGGTTTTCATGAAGTTGCTACTGTGATGGATCGTGTATTAAATACCAAATTTTGGGCTACCTGCTCGTGCTATTAGTAGTGATTAGCATGATGCTAAGCGGAGATTTAGCTATGTTCTGTTCTTATGTTGATACGCTGTAATAAAGATGGGTTCAATCCTGTTAAGATTTCGACTGGATGAGATATGAATGGTCCATTCCGCGTATTCCGTCCGTTTTCCGTTTTCGCGGAAAACTATTGGCCCTAGTAGTAGGCGATGCTTTGCTTGAACTCTGTATTAACTGTAGCAGTGCAGGGACGTGTATTTTCATTCATCGATCCAACTGCCTGTTGTGAGGTTTTCTGTTTTGTTAGTGTCAAGGTTTCCAATGTTAAGTGCGTTTCCTTTGAAGCTACAACTTTGGTGGGCTAATTTATTAGGCCTAAGTTCTGTTAACATGCTCATTGACTTAAAAAAACGATTGACGTAACAAATGATTTACAACATGCTGTATCTCGCTATGTAGGCTTCTTATGCTTGATACTTTGGTTCTTTATGCTCCTTTGTTTGAATCTTTTAAAGAAGTGCTATGTTTACCTGAGTGCAGGTATGGTTACATTTCGTGAAGTCGTATCGCTTTGTGTGACAAAAGGTTAAAAGAATCTGAGCTTCGAGCTATGGTACAGATCGTTCTCAAAAGGTAGGTTAGAGTGGATTGAAATCTTGACAGTTCTTCTGACATAAGTTGCATTTACCTCTTTATTGATTAATGATGTGGTCCGCTCTGTGGTTTTAATATGGTTCCTTTTCTGTGGTGGTTGGGATGTATTTTGTTTAACTTGGGAAACATTTAAGAGTTAATCGTCTCTGGTTTGAGAAGTCTAGTGTAATTGTGAGGTGTAGATACTACATTTTGATGGACTTAACTGATAACTATGATTTGCCATCAATCTACTTGGCTTGTTTATATGTAGGTGTGCTTAAACACCTGGGGCCGTATTCACAAAGCCTTTTATCTTACCACTAGGAGTGCTCCTAACTCGCGCTAAAACCTTTTACGTAGGAGTAATTTCTTAAAAGTGATTCACAACGGCTCTGAGACCTACTCATACTAAGGATAATACCAACTCCTAAGCTTAAGATAAAAACTCCGTTGCTATGGATGACTTCCATTCTCATGCACGAGTTTAGAAGCGGTGCGTACGGTGATTGGTTGCTGACAGGCGCTCTCATTCAAAACTCAGTCCTAACATCCCCCTAACGATCCCACTAAATCAACAGAAAATAAGAGAATAACCTAGGCTTCAAATTAAGTCATATTAAATAGTTATGGATAGTGCACTTAGCAGAATGCACACGCATGATGACAAGTTTGTGCATCCAACGAGAATGACGCTTTGCACGTTAGAGAAAGTGAAATTGCCGAAAAAAACACGGAAATAGCATGAAATCAAGGAAGTAATAATTAAAGCTCCCTGCAAACTATTAGGTAATCGGCATATTTCCAGCCCTTAAACACTTCAAATATCAGTCCATACGGCTCTTTAAGTCCTCCTGTCATAATGGACGAAACGAGGGCGAGACGTAAGAGCAGTGTTGTTTTCGTCAGGCAAGACGAAAACGAAAATGACGTCGTCAGACCCCTTTTTTCCATGACGAAAATGAGACTAAGACGAAAGTCACCAAAGCCATATAAAGACTAAAATGTGACGAAAAATGTAGACATTTTCGTCAGACGAGAACTAGACGAGACTAAATTGTTGGTGAGTGGACAAACAAAGTTTCAAAACATGTGCCGGGTGCGGGTGGTCGTAAAAAGAGTGTTCTGACTTGATATTTGTTAATATGTTTGTTAACATAATTTGTTGTCCGAGAAGGACACCTACTGGTGCATTCCGGTATTGCACCTTGAGTGCATTTATTACGTCTCCCCCGCGAGAATTCAGTTATTTTAACGTGTTCAAAGAGCTGCATGGAAGCTGTCAAATCGTCCGACCTTTGGAGTGGAACGTCCGTAAGTTGAAATGTAATGTTTGTGGGATGTGTTAGTGCGGTGTGCAGTAATTAATAAGAGGGTTAATTTAATTAAATCAATTCATAATTAGCGTAGTTTGCCTTTGGTTGGGAGGGATAGCTATTTTCAACTGTTAAGCTAACTAACGTGTCTGGTGAGTAGCTTCTTATTCACGAAACATGTTGAACGGGATAAATTGGACATATGGTAATTTGCTGTGTTTGTGTTTGTTTTATAGTTTTACAATAAATACATTGGGAATGAGAGCATCAGAAAGTAAAGACCTGAACATCATACACCCTCTGGATTGTTGTCTATCTGTCTACGCCTTACATGCACGTAATTGCTAGGGCAGAATAATTACTGTTCCCCAACCCCTCATATTTTAGTAGAATTGCACTAGGAGCCACATTGTGTTCCCCTCCTTTTGAAAGTTAGATCAGTATCAGTGTGCTTCATTATGATAAATGTATTGGCCTATTAAATAAATACACGCATCTTATGTATATTTGATTTTTGACTAAAACCTTTTGAGTTTTCGTCGGACTAAAACTAGACTAAAACTTTCAAAGATAGAAATGACTAAAATGGGACTAAAACTAAGAAGCATTTCGTCAAAAAGACTAAGACTAAAACTAAATCTAAAATGCCTGCCAAAAACAACACTGCGTAAGAGAAAGTCGAACTGGTCCCAGGACCAACTGTCCATGTTGGCCCAGAGTGTGCTGGAGAGGAAGGAAGTTATAAAAGCTAAATTTGGCTGGTGGGTGACCACAAAAAAGAAGCGTGAGGCATGGGAGGACATATGTGTTAACATAAATGCTTCATTCCCTGCCGTGTGTCGCTCTGTCGATGACTGCGAGAAGCGGTGGTATGCGCTCCAGTCACAATGTAGGATGGAGATTGCGGAGTGGACTTTAAAAGAGCCGTCGCGGCTACAGGTATTGTGTCACCAAAATAGGCCTCATGCGTACTTGCATGTTGTAGTTCAACTGTGCTCCCGGTTGTGGATTGAGGAAGGGTGTCAAAAGCCATGTCTTGCATGGATGGCCACTGTCACCCAACAAGTGGCATCCAGCAGGTACATGGTGCCGCTCAAAAACCTGGCGCAGACCGCTGTCCATTAAAATGCGCGAATCGTAGAGTAGATCCAGGCCACTTCGCAACAATATCTATGATTGTGAAATTTGGATCAAACACTATCTGTGTATTAATTGAATGTACCTTTTTGCAGATTACAAAGACGTCCTAATTATTTTAATGTGTGTTCCATCGATGGCACCCACGACACCGGGCATTCCTGCAATCGCCATGAAATTGACCTTGATCCTTTGAAGTAGGCGATTGTCCAAAGGGAACCGGATAAACTGTTGAACAATGTGTGGTCTACAGAGTGCGGTGATTGTTTGATGAATGAATCGGCTTACTGATGATTGCGTTATTCTGTAGTCGTCTTCGTTGCAAAGTTGCATTTTCCCCGTAGCCAAAAATCTTAATGTTATCAAACATTTAACTTCCGGACTGATTGGGTTGTTTCGATTAGTTGGAGACGTGATTGCATCCCGCACTAATTCTAGTAAAATGTTGATTCCTTCACGGTTTAAGTGATATCTTCTCAACAATTCAGAGTCGTTCATTGTCTCCAATACGTTGCGTCTGGCTTCAGCCATTTTAAGACTTTTTGTGAATAGGTCTTAGTGATTTAGGAGTCCTCATCAGGAGTTTTAAGCTGTCCTAGACTTAGGTGCTACTTTTAGGGATAAAATATTTTGTGAATTGCTCTTAGTAAAAAAAAATAGGAGTCCTACATTTAAGACTGACACGCCCATTATTTTTAGGAGTTTCTCCTAAATTCGCCACTTATGAGCTACTTTTAGCCCTAAGATTCTTTGTGAATACGGCCCCTGACCTGGGGCCGTATTCACAAAGCCTTTTATCTTACCACTAGGAGTGCTCCTAACTCGCGCTAAAACCTTTTACGTAGGAGTAATTTCTTAAAAGTGATTCACAACGGCTCTGAGACCTACTCATACTAAGGATAATACCAACTCCTAAGCTTAAGATAAAAACTCCGTTGCTATGGATGATGTCGCTTCTCATGCACAAGTTTAGAAGGGGTGAGGACGGTGATTGGTTGTTGACAGGCTCTCTCATTAAAAACTCATTCGTGACGTCCCTCTAACAATCCCACTATATCAACTGAAAATAAGAGAATAAGCTAGGCTTCAAATTAAGTCATATTAAATAGTTATGGACAGTGCAGTTAGCAGAATGCACACGCATGATGACAAGTTTGTGCATCCAACGGGAATGACACTTTGCAGGTTAAGAGAAAAAGAACGCGATCAATGTAATCAAGGCAGTAATAATTAAAGCACGCAGCAAACTGTTAGGCTATTATATTTCCAGCCCTTGACCACTTCAAATATCAGCCATACGGCCCTTCAAGCGAAACGAACGTGAAACGTAAGCGAAAGCCTACTGGTCCCAGGACCAATAGCCACTGTCACCCCAGTGGCATCCAGCTGGTAAGTTCTCAAAAACCTGCTGCAGACCGCTCTCCGTTGAAATGTGGACAAAAACGTCTTCATCTTTGGATGGGGCAATTATTGTAATGTGTGTCCCGTCACTGGACATTCCTGCGATCGCCATGGAATTTACTTTGATCTTGTGTAATAGGCGATTGTCCAAATGCAACTGGATAAACTGTTGGATGATGTGGGGTCTACAGTGCGTTGATAGTTTGATGAATTAAACGGCTGAATGATGATTCCCAGTGTCGTCATTTGCGTTTTCCGCGAAGCCAAATAGGCTATCTTTATGTTTCCAAACATTTCACTTCGGGACACATCGTTGTTTAAAGGCGTCATTGCATCCCGCGCTAATTCTACGACAATATTAATACCTTCACGGTTTAAGCAATGTCTTTTATCAATTCCAAGTCGGCTGCAGCCATCTTACGATTTTTTGTGAATAGGTCTTAGTGACTTAGGAGTCCTCATGAGGAGTTTTAAGCTGTCCTAGACTTAGGTGCTACTTTTAGGGATAAAATATTTTGTGAATTGCTCTTAGTAAAAAAAATTAGGAGTCCTAAATTTAAGACTGACACGCCCATTATTTTTAGGAGTTTCTCCTAAATTTGCCACTTATGAGCTACTTTTAGCTAGGGGTGTAAAAAAGAATCGTTTTGCATCGATGCATCGATCCAACAGCCGCCGATACGATGCATCGACACGTCCGCAAGAGTATCGATTTAAAAAAAAAAAAAACATTTTTTTTTTTTTTTACTTTTTGTTGCTAGTGCACTTTGATGAGTATTTGTATTTTGTAGTGAATTAAGTAGGCCTACAGAGGTATTTTTTGTTACCATTTGCTGCTACTAGTGCACATTTGCACTCATTGCACTGATTTTGTGGAGCATTGTCATTTTAAATTGAATTAACTACAGGCCTATTTTTTGTTACCGTTTGCTGCTAGTGCACTTTTGCACTGATTTTGTTGAGTATTGTTATTCTATAGTGAATGTGGTATAGGCCTATTTTTGTTACTTAACACTTTGTACTTTGTACAGTACTTTTTGATGCAAGGCCTTTCAGAATCTATAACAGGGGGATTATTATTTTTCAGTGAATGAGGTTGTCATAGGCCTAGGTGGAGTACAACTTTTCTACTTCTGTTATTGGCTGTTGTTTCTCAAATAAAATGCATAACGATATAACAGCTTTCATTGATTTATTTCAAATCTGAAACATTGTCTAGCCTGTAAGGTAAAAAAAAGAACAAATTAATCGAATCGAATCGTATCGTGGTGTATTCATGAGTATCGAAAATAATCGAATCGTTGGGTCAGGAAATCGATACTAAATCGAATCGCCATGATGGGTGTGATTTACACCCCTACTTTTAGCCCTAAGATTCTTTGTGAATACGGCCCCTGAACTAGACATCTGGGGCCGTATTCACAAAGTCTTTTATCTTACCACTAGGAGTGCTCCTAACTCGCGCTAAAACCTTTTACGTAGGAGTAATTTCTTAAAAGTGATTCACAACGGCTCTGAGACCTACTCATACTAAGGATAATACCAACTCCTAAGCTTAAGATAAAAACTCCGTTGCTATGGATGACGTCGCTTCTCATGCACGAGTTTAGAAGGGGTGAGGACGGTGATTGGTTGTTGACAGGCTCTCTCATTAAAAACTCATTCGTGACGTCTCTCTAACAATCCCACTATATCGACTGAAAATAAGAGAATAACCTAGGCTTCAAATTAAGTCATATTAAATAGTTATGGACAGTGCAGTTAGCAGAATGCACACGCATGATGACAAGTTTGTGCATCCAACGGGAATGACACTTTGCACGTTAAGAGAAATATAAAGCGATCAATATAAAATATGGCAATTGCATGTAATCAAGGCAGTAATAATTAAAGCACCCAGCAAACTGTAAGGCTATTATATTTCCAGCCCTTGACCACTTCAAATATCAGCACATGCGGCCCTTTAAGCCCTCCAATCTTAATTGATCAAAGCGAAACGAACGTGAAACGTATAGGCTAAGCGAAAGCCTACTGGTCCCAGGACCAATAACCACTGTCACCGCGAAGCCAAATAGGCTATCTTTATGTTTCCAAACATTTCACTTCGGGACACATCGTTGTTTAAAGGCGTCATTGCATCCCGCGCTAATTCTACGACAATATTATTACCTTCACGGTTTAAGCAATGTCTTTTATCAATTCCAAGTCGGCTGCAGCCATCTTACGATTTTTTGTGAATAGGTCTTAGTGATTTAGGAGTCCTCATGAGGAGTTTTAAGCTGTCCTAGACTTAGGTGCTACTTTTAGGGATAAAATATTTTGTGAATTGCTCTTAGTAAAAAAAATTAGGAGTCCTACATTTAAGACTGACACGCCCATTATTTTTAGGAGTTTCTCCTAAATTCGCCACTTATGAGCTACTTTTAGCCCTAAGATTCTTTGTGAATACGGCCCCAACAGTACATGCCCCATAAAACATATATTTAACCTCTTGCTGTCTGTACATGAAGGGCACTTTCACCTCCTTCAGGTCTACATCAACCAGAGAGCTACTACAACAGCTGGGAATGAATTTGGAGGTCACATTTAAAAAAAGAGCCATATTTGAAGTGGTAGCCTAACAGTTTGCTGGGTGCTTTAATTATTACTGCCTTGATTACATGCAATTGCCATATTATATATTGATCGCTTTCTAATTATCTTATCGTGCAAAGTGTCATTCCCGTTGGATGCACAAACTTGTCATCATGCCTTCTGTCACCCCTTCTAAACTCGTGCATGAGAATCGACGTCATCCATAGCAACGGAGTTTTTATCTGAAGCTTAGGAGTTGGTATTATCCTTAGTATGAGTAGGTCTCAGAGCCGTTGTGAATCACTTTTAAGAAATTACTCCTACGTAAAAGGTTTTAGCGCGAGTTAGGAGCACTCCTAGTGGTAAGATAAAAGGCTTTGTGAATACGGCCCTTGGTGTATAAAGTAATGGAAAATGTTTTGTTTTTATAAGTTGTGACAGTTTTGCTGTTGTTCCTATGCCGTTTGCATCAGTCATCCAGAGGGGCGGCCTGCTGCTTGTCAACTGTCATTTATTAGCCTGAGCTTGTTACATGAGCTTATACAGTACCCACATGTGTTGTGTGATAAGGGTCAAAGTAACATGACCATTCTAACAAGTCTGTTGCACCCTCACTGTGCCATAAGCCACACACACATATGCTCCTTTGCCTTCAAGAGTAGTGTCACTTTGTGTGACTTTTCTCGGGATTGGCTATGTGTGAGAACTGATAAGCAGGCCAGATTGCCTCTACCAGAGAGAGAGAGAGAGAGAGAGAGAGAGAGAGAGAGAGAGAGAGAGAGAGAGAGAGAGAGAGAGAGAGAGAGAGAGAGAGAGAGAGAGAGAGAGAGAGAGAGAGAGAGAGAGAGAGAGAGAGAGAGAGAGAGAGAGAGAGAGAGAGAGAGAGAGAGAGAGAGAGAGAGAGAGAGAGAGAGAGAGAGAGAGAGAGAGAGAGAGAGAGAGAGAGAGAGAGAGAGAGAGAGAGAGAGAGAGAGAGAGAGAGAGAGAGAGAGAGAGAGAGAGAGAGAGAGAGAGAGAGAGAGAGAGATTTTATAAAAAACTTTTATTTGTAAACAGTAACGCCAACAGTATTTTACACCTTATTCAAAACAAACGGAAATGAAAATCATCATCAAATGAGCACACAGTTTTTTCACAGAAATATTTGCCATTGTTTTGCAGAAACAAAAATCACTCATTACAACACACAATTGAAACCAGGCTCAGTTATTCCAACACAGGAGCAAACAATATTACAAGTCATACAAAACCCTTCCTTACACATACATATAAACTAAGTATGCTTAGTTGTTTTATTACGCAACTTTTTCCTCATTTTGCTCAATATTTTCCGGAGACGAAAAACATCGTTATCCTCAAATGCACCCTCCCTCATGAAACAGACAACATCGTTAACAAACTGCGAGCAATCAGGAAAATACAGTTCCACCTCCACTTTCCGCAACCCTTTCGTGTCGCGTAGGAAACTGTTAATTGCCTCTGCAGTATATTTCGTTTCTTCGCTGGAGAGCTGTGCCTCTCCCTGCGAACACTCGGACCAGTTTGAGTCAATGGATTCGCAATCGCTATCCAGATTACCACTCGTGTGTGTGTCTTTTTTCACTTTAGACCCGGTAACCTCCACCGGGTCTATCTTTCTCTTCGCCGGTACTTTAAAGACTGGGTCTATGTCAATAGCCTCAGCCTGAGCCACATTCACTGACGGTTGAGGCACTGTCAGTGTCTTTACTGAATGCCCCTTCTCATTAGCCTTTTCACCTGGTCCAGCCGCAGCTACCTCTGCCACGGCTGGCTCAATCAGCACCGAAGCACCGACCACGGCTTCGGGGCAAAGCACAATCAGATCCACTACGGACTGAAGACCCCCCTCAAGTCCGCTTCCCTCGGTCCCATCCTCCGAGGGTTCTACCTCAGTGTCTGTTGGAACAACTATGGGGGACTCAGCCACATTGGTTTTGGCTGGAGTGTCCTCCTTTGTGTTGCCCTTTTTACCGGGACAAAAACGCCCGATGTGTCCTATTCCACCGCAACTGAAACATTTTAACGCAGTGTCTGACGTTGCATACACCACATAATCGAACCCGTCCACCCTTAATTTGAACACAAGCTCAATCTCCTCCATGCCACTATTTAGGACCATGTATGCTTGCCTTCTAAAAGACACTAGATGTCGAAGTAGGGGCGATTTACATCCCAGAGGGATTTTTCGAACAGATGAAACCAGCTTGCCATAACGTTGCAACTCTTTAACAATTAGCTCATCTTTGATGAACGGGGGTACATTTGAAATTATAACTTTCTTGGCGGGGGTACTGAGTGGGAGGACTGGCATGTAGGAATCATTGAGTACTATACCCCTCACAATTACCTCATTAGCGTTCTCAATTGTGTTGAGAAACAACACCACCGCATTATTCATCCGTGAAGCCGACTTCACGTTACCGTGCCCAATTAAATTTCCAACCTCCAAACTAACATTCTCCACACTTGCGGAGCATTCAACTTTGATACCATGTAGGCGCGTTAGTTTGTCAAAATCCATGCTTCCCGCGGCCGCCATACTCCCAGCAACAAGCCGGTCGCAGACTCCACGGGGAAACAATAAGTGATATTTACAAACACCCAGCTAAAACAAAACCGCAGTAGTTGTAAAACTAAAGTGCCACCAAAATAATTAAAATGATTAAACACATATAAACAACACACAAAGGGAGAAAAATTAGAAGTAGCACTTGCTCACTCACACTCACTCAGGAGCTCACACACGCACGTCCACTCAGGTCGAGAGAGAGAGAGAGAGAGAGAGAGAGAGAGACTGAGAGAGAGACTGAGAGACTGAGAACCTTGATTCACCTTGGGTGCAATCTCTGCTGTTGCACTGTGAATGTCACAGAAGATGTCTAAACACACTCAGGGACATGAAAGCTGGTTGGTGATTCACAGTTTTGGCAGTCGTATCCCGCGATGTTTGCCCGAATGGCATTTCATTTGTATTGTGAATGATGAGAGAATAATGAATGGCTCTGTGTTGTCTAAAAGAGGCAGATAGAGACAGAGTGGGAGGTACGGAAGGCGAGGAGGTGAAGGATGGAGGGATAACAGTAAAGCTGGCTCACGCGCACGCATGCCTCTCTGAACACGCATACGCATGCACGTACGTATGCACGTACAAGGGCTGCAGCTCAGCCCCCACCGATTTTTTTTTCCTCGCTTTCCACTTTAAATCATGCCACTGCAACATGCGGCAGTCCCACTGACTCCCCCTGTGCCCAATCAGAGCCGCCCAGGCTTGTGCATCACCACCCTGCCAGCCACGCAGCTGCAGGCGGGGGCGGGGCCTCAGAAGACATTTACTTTGACATTGTAAATAAGCAGGGCACAGTTGTTAGAGAGCCGCCAGTTGTTTGTGTCTTCGGCAGCCCGCCCCATCAGACAGACAGACACAGACAGACACAGACAGACACACTGACTGAGGACCCACAGCAGCTTCAGAAAGACAATGCAGAGGCAAGGGAACACAGAGGACACTTCTCTTTCTTTCTTTCTCTTCTCTTCTTCAGCTCTAGCCCTTTTTGTTTTTGCCATCCTCCAACTTTAGTTGCCGTTCTCTTCTGCTTTTTTCTCTGCTCTCTTCCTCTTTCTCTCTCTCTCTCTCTCTCGCGCGCTCTCCCTGACCCCTATCTTGCAGCTCAAGGTAACTTAAAACAGGAAGTTGGCTGTCTGCTGAAGGGGTGGGGTTGAAAACAGGGGAGGAGGCGTACTGTCGTCTGTGATGGAGGTGGGCTTAGCCAATAGGGGCAGAGGGCTGCGTGCTCTGATTGGATCAGCCACAAAGCAAGGCGGGAGTGCAGGGGAGTGGGGAGAGGCAGTGCCGTGAGTATCGCGTAGCAGGCTAGATTGATTACTTAGGAGTGTTAAAGGGAAAGCAAGCAGGGGAACAGGCAGATTTTTGTCCGGGACTCGAGAGTGATTGTTGCCGGAGCTGCCATTCCACTTGCTCTTTATCCCCTCTTTCTCTCTCCCTCTCTCTCTCTCCCCTTCCTTCTCTGTCACTCTCTGTTTCTCTCTACTCGGCGGCTTCCCGCTGTTGTCCAAGGCAGAACAGAACAGCACAGCACAGGGTCAGATGAAAGGCAAACGCTGGACTCGCCGGGGCAGACGGCAGTCTCATCTATCAGTGCAGCCAGAGGGGAGACGCGCAGGCACACACACGCTCACACACACACACACACACTCTCAGAGAAAAAGGAGAGGGCTCTGTGTGTATGTGTGTGTGTGTGTGTGTGTTTGTGTTTAAACCAGGAAGGGGGGCAGAGCAGGAGGAGTTGTGATAGTACAAGGGTGAGGAGAGGTGGTTGTCCTCTTGTTGTCTCTGGACTCCTTTTTTTTTTAAAAACTGTAATGTCTGATTGAGTTCCCTGCGCTGTGTCGACTGCTGGTGGGATGGGGGGCAAGAGGAAGCACAAGCTGGAGGCTCTCTTTTCTTTCGCTTTTCTTCTTTGGCTCTTTCTCTCTATCGGTCTGTCCCTCCCTTTCCTCGCTCTTGCGCCATTCAAAGGGACTTCTTCAGCTAGAGACTCCTTTCCTGCTCCTCTTACATGAAGGGCACGGGGTAAGTGTGATCGACTACTACACACGCGCGCACACACACACACACACACACACAGCTGTGCCTCTTTTGCTCATCTCTCTGTGTAGTTTCTCTGTCCTTCCACCTCCTCCTCCTCCTCTTCCTCCTGTTCTCTACTTTTCCCCTTGCTGGAAATCTGAGTACTGCTCTTTGTTTTTGTGTGTGTGTGTGTGTGTGTGTGTGTGTTTTTGTATCTGTATCTGTGCGGGACATCAGGCTTGCTTGATCTCTCCGTGTCCTTGGTGAGCTATGCTGGCGCTTAGGTGCTGACAGTGTGTGTAAACAAGCGGGTGGTGGTGGTGGTGGTGGTGTGTGCACACTTCTGGGGTGTGTTGCCACAAGAGCTTCTCAGACCGTACCTGAAACCTGAAAGCCATCTGATGTTGAGTATTTGCCTGATCCTTTATGGTACGTAAAGAATGTGTACCCATAGAATGTAGAGCTCTGTGACGTGACTTTGACTTTGGCCCAACCTGGGAATAAGTTGATAGCGGTGTCTCTCCGACGCAGTGCGTTTCCAGTCGTGCACACAGAGCCCGCGACCGCTGGCCGTACCGGCTGGTCATTGCGCTGGTCACCTTCACGGGCCTCCCAGCTCGCCCACATCTTCTTCCTCCCTGTTTACACTTGGCTGACAGTGATGCAGAGCAGACATGGCAGCCGCGTTCGGTCCAGATCTAGGGGCCGGTCCCAATCTTTCTTGAGTCCTCTGAGCTTCCAAAAGCTTCCCTCAGCCCCTCCAACTCCTCTCCTTACTCAGTAGGGGCCCTCATCTCCACCTGTGTCCCTTTAAGGAGCCCGGCTGCATGGCTGGTGTCCCTCGTCGCCCCTCTCCCTCTTCCCTTAGTTGAAAGTTTCCATTGGTGCCTGTGACCGTGGACTCCCATTGGGGAGTGAGCAAGCAGCTATAAATAGCGACGGAGTGGAGCCGCTAGCTGCCAAATCCCAGAGAGTGTGGCTGTTTGTATGAGATTTGAATACCATTCCAGCTCCACGCTGCACTGTAGGTGAGGAGGGGGTGGGGGGGAAGTCAATGAAAACAAACAAACAAACAAACACACGCACACGCACACGCACACGCACACGCACACACACACACACACACACACACCCCCAGCTGTCAAGCACTGGTGTGTGTACCACAGCTGCACACTTGAAGGTGACCGGGCTTTAGGCTTGTGTATGTGTGTGCTCATGGAATTTTAAGTGTGTGTGTGTGTGTGTGTGTGTGTGTGTGTGTGTGTGTGTGTGTGTGTGTGTGTGTGTACGTACGTGCCTACGTGCTTGTGTGTGTTTACATGTCCTTTTCCCCCTTGCCCTCTTTTTTACCTGAGTTAGGTGTTTGTTTTGGGGTAAGCATTGCCAGGCTGTGAAGTTGAGCGCACACTCAGGTGCTACCCAGTGCTGCTGTACAGTTAGGTTAGCTTTAGCATAGCGCGACCACAACGCAGCTCGTGCGTGGCCTAGCGGTGGATGAAGGTCAATGGAATGTGAGCCGGCTTCCGCAGTCGATCCATCAGCAGATAGAAGAAGAGCGACGAGGGAGGGAGAGGGAGAGGGAGAGCTGATTTAGTGACTCCCGGAGAAAGTGTTGGGATGCCGACAGGGTCGCCAGGCGCTGCAGTGAAAGTTGAAAAACCTGTCTCTTTTTTTTCTCTTTCTCCCCAGTCCTTGTTTGTGTTCTCACTCACTCTCTACCACCCCCATCTCTCCTTCCCCCTTTCTCTTTCACCCCCTCTCTGTTTCACAGCCTCCTCCACCCCCTCCCTCCCCTGGTTCTCATTCTCTCCCGCTCTCCTCTGTTGAATGACCTTGAGCGATCAGTGACTGCTTCCTGGAGTGGCTTTTAGGCAGAACCAAGGGCAAAGTTTGAGAAGCAGGAGCAGAAACAGCCCTGTTCTTCCCTGTCCTATCCTGACCTTGTCCCTCTCACCCCCCCCCCTCCCTCCCTCTTCAGGTCTAAATGAGTACAAGTTATCCAGCTGGCTAATTGGTAATGTATTGCCCTCGGTACAGGGGCCTTGTTTAGAGACCTTTCCTGGCGTCTGTAGATCATTTACTAGTCTGTACTGGAAGAAAACAAGACGTGTGTGTGTGTGTGCGTTTTTTAGTTCTTTCCATTTGCATTTTGCATAAACCTACACGGATACTGATTAAACAGAGAGAGGGTGAACATGTGGACCTCGGCTCCCTGACCTTTACATATCCATGGTGTGTAGCGAGCCAAGTCGGGTGCTATGACATCACTTTGAAAAAATCTGACCGCCGGGATGTCGCTGAAGGACATGTCTTCCAACGTGTGTGTGTGTGTGTTTGTGCAGGGCTGGATTAAGGCAATGGGCTTTAGGGGCTGCAGCCCCGGGCCTCGCCACCAGGGGGGCCTCAGGTTGCCCGATGTCGAGTGAGTCAACGCACCACGCATAACATTAGAAACATTCAGAGCGAAACAAATTATAATGCGCGAAAATGTCCGGTCAAGGAAAGCACGAGAGTGGGGCCAAAAAACTGGTCCGTGGACCGTGATCCTCTAATCGCAAAAGGCCTCAAGTGCAAAGTAAGACTGAAGAAGATACATTCACATTTCTAAACTTTGCTTTGGTTCGCACCAAATCGCATTAAGACAGGGATAAACGCTTTTAATGACGTGCTTTCAAATACGATGATGCATGTTACAAGCCAAGCTTCCCGGTTCCATCTAAATAGGCCTAATAAAACGTAAATTATTTCAGCAATTGAAGATGTATGAGTTCTTATCCTCACGCATATCGCTGCAGATTAGGCTAATTCATTGAACATTGTAGACACATTATTTGCAAGCCAGTTAGACATAGCTAAGTGAAATGTTTTAGCTTAGCTATAGAATCTTCCATTTTCGCAGTCATGGTCAAATATAAGTGTAGAGGTTTTCACTGAGGTTTTTTGTCAGATCAGCAGGACTAAATAGGTTCTACGCTCAATCCAGTTACTTTGTGAGTTATTGCGCATTCTGAGATGAAGCACAGCTCGTCGTTGCCTCATCGTCTTGCTGTCTTCTGTCTGTTTGAACAGGACATGCGCAAAATCAGCGATTTTGATTATAAAACTGCTCGAAATGATTGGAATCATGCAGAAAATACATTTATATCACAGACCAGTAGAAAATATTG
Organism: Sprattus sprattus; assembly: GCF_963457725.1. Classification (NCBI taxonomy): domain Eukaryota; kingdom Metazoa; phylum Chordata; class Actinopteri; order Clupeiformes; family Clupeidae; genus Sprattus; species Sprattus sprattus. Next base: position 816,140 of record NC_137918.1, read on the forward strand.
AATTCACTTGATCGTTATTTGTTTTTTTTACTTTAATGATGACAGGTGAGGCTCGCATAGAAACGTGGGCGCGGAGCCAAGCTGTTGCTTCACTAATAGGCATATGCTTAATCAATTCGTTATTTCATTCCCTGGCTATTTAGCCTTGTTTTTGCTTTTGAATTAATGGAAATATGTATACATTTACATTATTGGTTTATTATTGTCTACAGTGTAGTCTACTCAGTGGTGTAGTGGTCCCTGGAGAAGTGGGTATACTCTTTATTTATTTTTAAGCAGCCCATACAGCACAGGATAAACGCCCTGTTTTGAGAAGTGGGTGACTGAAAAATAAGTGGATATACTCCGTATACCTGCATACCCTGGACTACACCACTGAGTCTACTACACACATACATTTTATCCTTAGCTTTAAACTGATCATATTTATAGAGTGGTTCTGTGGACTTTAAAGCACTGATGTGACAGTCCACCTTGCGTGGGTTTGTGTGCGTGTCATGATGTGCGTCGGGGCGATATAGGGGCCTCATCCTGGTAATTAGCCCCAGGCCTCAAAATGTCTTAATCCGGCCCTGTGTGTGTGTGTCTGTGTGTGATTGGATGGTTGAAAGAGGATGTAAGTTCTGCCGTGTTTGGTGGGTCATTGGATATTTTGCCTGAGAGGCTGGTTTTGCTTGCTGCCAGAGACTCGGAGGCAATGAACCAGAGGGCTTCAGGGCGTATACAGCAGAAGTCAACCGAATGAACCCTAGCAGAGCCCAAGCCTACGTGAGACCACACACAAAATAGTCAATGTGGCTGTTTGTAAGTGTGATTCTGTTTTGTTTTTGTTTGCCAAGTTTGTTTCATGTCATTTCTTTAAGATTAGATTTATCTATGTTGCTAATCCTTTTCACAAGAATGCATTCTTTCTCTTTCTTGCTTTCCCAGCCTTTTTTTCTTTCTTTTTTTTCTCTCTCTCTCCCTCTCACTCCCTCCCCTTCTCCATACCATTGCTGACCCCGCACTCCCCATGTGAAAAGTGAATGATGGAGTGTTTTTTTTTTTTTTTTTTTTCCCTCCCCTGAGCTCAGATATCAGATAAGGTTTTGTTTCTCCTTCATATCTGCGCTCATCAGCTTTCTATCCCTCCATCATCATCATCAGGAGGAGGAGAGGAACGGATGGACAAATTCAAGGGGTGCCAGAAGAGAGATTACACACTGAAGGTCTGGGGGGGGTGGGGATGAGGGAGTGTTGCTGAATTTTATTTGCTCTGTTCAGTCATATGTGTTTCTCCTTTTGCTGACCTTAATAAATTAATCTGTGGCCTAAAGTAGCACTCGAGTTAGGTTGCATCTCACAGGCAGGACACACACACACACACACACACACACTGTATTGGAGGGGTGGAGTGGGGACGTGAAGGAGGGCGTAATGAAAAGGCTTTGGGCTCCTCATGACTTTTGATACTTATGCTGATGGTCTGGTGCCTAGAGGGCTCCGCTCACTGATTGGGCTCAGCCACAGTGAGTCCATTCCAGCCCCCCCCAGCACCGGGGCGGCTAAGTCCCACGCAAACGTGTAATCACATTAGCGTTTGGCTCCAGCGCCCCTAACCCTCCCTGTAAAACCCTCACGAGACCCCCCAGCCCAGCCTGTCTTCGAAGCCTCCAGCCAGCCACCGATGGTGAATCCATAGCCTCACTGAAAGCTCAAGCTCGGTTGAAAGCCATCATGTTAGCCTATTTCTGGAATTTTGCTTGGTGAATTGATAATCAGGGTAACATTGATAGGTTATACTGGCATGAGCTGTCCACAAAGGAACCAGCGATAAGCAAGCAGATTGTATGTACATGCTGTTCGTTTTGGGTAGGCCTGCGTTATTAGCAAGCCTTCCAGCTTCCCAAAACTGAGAGCGAGTTCACACACAGCTTTGAGCGTTGACTTTTGAGTGTAGAGATTTCACCCTGCAAATTGACTGTTATCCTATAGCCTACAGTTTTGCTATGGTTGCCTGAGCAGCACCATACACACCATGTTTTCGGAGTCATGAGCCTAGATGGGATCTCTGTCCATCTTTGGCCATGTTGGACAGAGTACGATACCACCACATGTCCTAGCTGTGCACTTGGTCGACTTAACATTTCACATGAAGAGGATTCAGTGGACGTAAGTGCAGCAGTGCGGGATCATACGCCATGCGTTTTATCGAGCTTCGGGTCATCACCGAGGTCAACTTTTTAATTTATTTTTTTGAAACGGCTTGTGCAACTTTTCCTCCCATCCTGCATCTCTACCACTTCTTTATTAGGCAATAGATATGCTCCACCCGTTATTATGGGCCCCATTGCCTCTCCTCATCTAAAGCAGAAGCATTAGAAGTTCAGCCAGTGCCTGTGTGATGTTCATCGCTCTCACCATCGCTGCACATCGCAGCCAATTTACCCTTGAATAGGCTCTGCGAGTTAGCCTCTCAGGCGTAGTGTAAGCTGCAGTGCTAGTAGCAGGTGTAGCACGGGAGTGGGCCACAGTTGTGCTGAATCAGCTGCTGCTGGCTGCATTGACTGTCGCTAAGCTGCAGGAGGAAGAGCCAGAGGAGGACGAGGACTGGGTGTGTGTGTGCAGATGGCGGGGGCGAAACTTGACACCTCGCCCTCCCCAAGCTGCCCGCCCTGCTGAAGGGCAACCGCAGTGGGCCTCGGAGCCCAGAGGTGACACTGGAGAGTTGTTGAGAAAGCTGTGTGTGTGTGTGTGTGTGTGTGTGTGTGTGTTTCATCATTACTAGAGGTGCTCTTCCTCCGTGCCTACATTGCAGTCTCACCACGACGTCCTCTGACTGATGTCTCAGAGGCCACAGAGGTCAAGCAGGTGTTAGCCTAGCCTAGCCTGGATGCTCCACACTTGAATCTAGAATTGAAGCTGTTTGTTTAGGAGCACCAGAAACCATTTGGCTAAGTGAATGACTGATGTTTTTTTTTTGTCTTTTTCTTCTTCTACTCCTCCTTTCTCTCTTATCTCTGTTATCTGTTCCTTTTTGTCTCTTCCCTCCTTTCATTACCTGCATCTTTGGTCTCTTCTTTTTGCATCTGGAGTCCGCTCTCCTCTAATTTCTGCTGCATATCCTAGGGTCACGCCAGTAGTCAGGCTGTTGCCCTGGCAATTAGCTAGATAGTTTTCTGTAATGGTGTTAAGTGAATCGTCTAATTATCATTCCTTATCTTGCAGCCATTAGGGAACATGCCGCACAAGCTGGGGCAACCACACAATCTCTCCCTCTTCCTCATGAACACACACACAAACACACACACACACACACACTCAGCAGATGTCCTGCAGAAATCTGTCACAAGATAACAGCAAGATGCAGCTTGCTGTAAAAGGCGCTGTCTTGTTAAAGCAGCGAGAGAAACAATATCTCACTCATAGCTTTTGTTTGGTCCCTCGGAGTGTTGGGGGTTATTTCAGGTCCATTCAGAAATCCTCTGAGCTTTGACTGGCAAAGCCCCCCCCCCCCCCCCCCCAAAAAAACCCCTCCAAATCCCATCCTGCTCCTCTTCGGAGCTGCATTGATTACTTGTGTGGCCTGTCACTCATTCTTCCGCTCCACTTCAGGCAGCCTGGGTAATGGAAGTGGACAGTATCCTCAGTTTCCACTGCTGTGGTTAATTGCTTGATATGGATCCATTTTTCTTCCTGATTGTGTGTGTGTGTGTGTGTGTGTGTGTGATATTTTCCAAGGTTCAAACATGGATACTTTGTGACAACTGCAATTTGGTGTGAAATGTGTCAAAGCTTTATTACAAGACAACTTAGTCAGAGGGTGTAGCTCCAATCCTCCAATTATCGTTTTTTTCCCCCCTCCTGCTATCCGTTTGGTTTGCTCTTTCTCACGCACATATTTGACCCACTTTGTGTGTGTGTGTGTGTGTCAGACTAACTGACTGCACTGTTGACTGAGTCCTCTCCTCCCAGCACCCTCTGGCGTTTTGTGTTGTATTGGATTATACATGAGGAAGCTGAGACCCAGCAGTTTGGACTCAACTCCACAGGCTGCCCACCCCGGAGTCCTATCACCCAGCTCCTTTCTCTGCTTACCCACCCACTCACACACACATACTCGGATGCATGCACACAGAGGCACTAACACACACATGAAAGGTGTAAAGAAAGCTCTTTAAGAATCAAAGCGTACTGTCTAGCCACGTTCCCTGTTCATTCAAATAAGCCTATGCAAATAGTCCACATGCTTGTAACCTAAACGCACCCATAAATACATGATGCATGGATACACATGATCCATATGAATGCTCTGCAGCGCACAGGGATGGAAGGAGATGTGGATGGCGCGCGCGGGGGGGGGGGGGGGGGTGGGTGGGGCGGCGGCGATACACAGTTGCACACAGCTGGCAGAGGTTTGAGGTTTGGGGTTTGGGTCAGCTGCTAATGAGGGCAAGCACTAAGGAAGCGCAGGAATGCAACCAGTCAGTCAGATAGATAGAATGAGTGCTCAAGAGCCGACTGGGAGGGAGGGGCGACGGGGAAACGGTGGAACTAAAGGCTGGGTAAATGGAAGAGATGGAGATCGAACAAAGCAGAGTAAAGCAGCTCCAGAGAGAGCGAGAGAAGAGAGATAAAATGACGACAGATCCCAGAGAAGAGCACTGAGATAAAGGTAAGAGCAGTGAAGATGAAAGGTGAGTCTGGCGGGGGGGGGGGGGGGGGGAGTAAAAGCAGCGGTTTCCAGAGAGCAGGAGAGACTGCACAGGTTGTTCACACGTGTTGGGAGTGTTTCCTCCAGCCTCGTGAGGTAGTGAGGTAGGCCAGCGCAGGCAGCAGAATTCCTCTCATGCCATAGTAACCTGCCAGCTCCACTATAAGCTCACTTCCCAGTCTCTCTTTCTTTCTTTCTTTCTTTCTCTCTTTCTTTCTCTCTCTTTCTCTCTCTCTCTCTCTCTCTCTCTCTCTCTCTCTCTCTCTCTCCCCTCAAACTGCTTTTCCAGCATTCTTTACCTCTTTTCTTCTTTCCCTCTCTGATTTTTTCTCTCTCACATGTTTCTCTCTTTTCTTCATGCCTTCTTTTCCTCTCTCTTTAATCTGTTCTTACTATGCCTGTTTCACCCTCCCTCTCTGCCCCATCTCTTTTTTTCCTTAAATCGTCCCTGGCAGGGTGTGTTTGTGTGGGGGCTGGGGGATGCACAAGTTCTGTGTGCTAATAAGTATATTGTGTGTGTGTAAGGGGGGGTACATGAAATGTGTGTTTGACAAGACTGTAGCCAGTGAGTTATATCAGCTCACTGCTCTATAAGTGAATGTTTGGACTGCTGTTGGGGGTGCAGATGCGTCCTTGCTCCAGGACACACACACACATACATACAGCCGCGGAAAAAATTAAGAGACCACTTCAAAATTATCAGTTTCTCTGGTTTTACTATTTATTGGTATGTGTTAAAGTAAAATGTACATTTTTGTTTTATTCTATAACCTACTGGCAACATTCCTACCGAATTTCAAATAAAAATATTGTCATTTAGATCATTTATTTGCAGAAAAATGACAATTGGTCAAAATAGCAAAAAAGATGCAGTGTGTTCAGATCTCGAATAATGCAAAGAAAACAAGCTCATATTCATTTTTAAACTACACAATACTAATGCTTTAACTTAGGAAGAGTTCAGAAATCAATATTTGGTGGAATAACCTTGATTTAAAATCACAACTTTCATGTGTCTTGGCATGCTCTCCACCAGTCTTTCACATTGCCGTTGGGTGACTTTATGCTACTCCTGGCGCAAGAATTCAAGCAGCTCGGCTTCTTTTCATGGCTTGTGACCATCCATCTTCCTCTTGATCACATTTCAGAGGTTTTTTATGGGATTCAGGTCTCGAAATTGGGCTGGCCATGACAGGGTCCTGATCTGGTGGTACTCCATCCACACCTTTACTGGCCTGGCTGTGTGGCATGGAGCATTACCCTGCTGGAAAAAACACTTTCAGAGTTGGGGAACATTGTCAGAGCAAAAGGAAGCAAGTTTTTCTTCCGGGACAACGTTGTACTTTGCCTGGCTGAGGTTTGTAAAAGACCATAAGGATTGAAAAAAGCGGACTGGAGGTTCTTCTAAGTTCGTCTTCTCTGATGAGTCCAATTTCACAGTAGGTGCAAGACTATGTGGCTTGTAGGCCTCTCCAGGTCTCCGTCTAACCATCAGACGACCATGTGTTGGGCAAAGCTGAAAATTGGACTCATCAGAGAAGACGAACTAGAAGACCCTCCAGTCCGCTTTTTTCAATCCTTATGGTCTTTTACAAACCTCAGCCAGGCAAAGTACAACGTTGTCCCGGAAGAAAAACTTGCTTCCTTTTGCTCTGACAATGTTCCCCAACTCTGAAAGTGTTTTTTCCAGCAGGGCAATGCTCCATGCCACACAGCCAGGCCAGTAAAGGTGTGGATGGAGTACCACCAGATCAGGACCCTGTCATGGCCAGCCCAATTTCGAGACCTGAATCCCATAAAAAACCTCTGAAATGTGATCAAGAGGAAGATGGATGGTCACAAGCCATGTAAAGAAGCCGAGCTGCTTGAATTCTTGCGCCAGGAGTAGCATAAAGTCACCCAACGGCAATGTGAAAGACTGGTGGAGAGCATGCCAAGACACATGAAAGTTGTGATTTTAAATCAAGGTTATTCCACCAAATATTGATTCCTGAACTCTTCCTAAGTTAAAGCATTAGTATTGTGTAGTTTAAAATGAATATGAGCTTGTTTTCTTTGCATTATTCGAGATCTGAAGACACTGCATCTTTTTTGCTATTTTGACCAATTGTCATTTTTCTGCAAATAAATGATCTAAATGACAATATTTTTATTTGAAATTTGGTAGGAATGTTGCCAGTAGGTTATAGAATAAAACAAAAATGTACATTTTACTTTAACACATACAAATAAATAGTAAAACCAGAGAAACTGATAATTTTGAAGTGGTCTCTTAATTTTTTCTGCGGCTGTATATATGCACAGATGCAGCTGAGGGGTTTGGCATTCTCTGAGCTCTCGGAGATTCTCTGCACAACATTCCTTCCCCCTGCCCAGCACAGCTGAACACCAGAGCTCCCTGTTCACTAGCACACACCCCACAGTCAGTACACTCACACACACATACTCACTCCATCACCCTTAGCTCCAGGCACACCTTGACTATATTGACCCAGGGCATCTTCTCAAGACATCTTCTCAACCCTAAACAGTGATTCCCTCTGGCAGTTGGGGGCTCTGAGCAGCTGGAGGAGGTGTGTGTGTGTCCGTGTGCGTGGTCAGGTGGTTTCGGTGAGTCGCTCTTTGTCCGAGGGTCTTTGGTCAGTGAGCTGAGCGACAGTCTGACCAATGACAAATGATCTGAGCTGAGTCGCGTGACTTGGCGTGATGTCGGCGAGGGCTTTGGTGATATGGCAATTGTGTGAACATTGAAGTCTGCGGAGGTTTGCATTCGGCTGTGGTTTGTCTCCGCTTTGACATTTACAGACGGTTTATGTCAGTGGAACAGCCAGTGGATGCTCAGCCTATCATGTCCATTTATTGTTGTTTTTCTTCTTCTCTGTCTCCCTCTCAAAGAAGCGGTCATGTCTGCGGACTCGTTCGGAGCAGGTGGTAGCGATGCCCAGCAGAGCCTACAGTCCTTCTGGCCCCGAGTCATGGAGGAGATTAGGAACCTCACTGTGGTACGGTTTCCCCCTGTGTACACACCCACCCACATCCGCTCACACTTTAAGTGTGGTCACCTTTTTGAACTTGAGCTCAATGATCCTACACACCCATACACACCTAAAATTGTAGGTTATCAAAGATAAGTGCAGAGTTAAAATATAGTGTGCTTCACGCCTGCAATATCGAAAGTAACACCCTGTAGACAGAGACATTTCTGTGCTAGACAGTGCAGGGCTGTTGATGCTGATAGAAAGTGAAAGGTGGCTGGGCAGCTGCTAAACAAACACACACACACAGAGTGATGCCACACAGCATGCATTTAACACACACACACACACACACACACACACACACACCGAACAGTCCCCTCCCCCCTAACGCAGAGCTCCGTTCTGTTCCAGAAGGATTTTCGCGTGCAAGAGCTTCCCCTGGCTCGCATCAAGAAAATCATGAAGCTGGATGAGGATGTGAAGGTAAGATACCCAAACCCCCCGACCATCGACCAGTCCTCTCAGCCAGAACCTCTCGTCTCCGCCAACAGCCCAAGACCTCACCACCAGAGACTCTTCAGTTCCATCTCTCGCCTTTTCAGGAGTGCTTAAGAGAGAGAGGTGGAAGTTGCCACATGACTGATCTAAACTTTTATTGAAATAGGCATTTCCGAAAGAAATCCAAAGATTTTGGTGCCAAAGCAAACAGAAGTTTGCCTCCTGAGGTTTTTTTTCTTGGCCAGTTGTGGGAGGGTTGAAATGGGCTGACTTACGGTCACGGTTCTTCACCTGCGCCACTGCCTGACTGGCCGAGCTGAAGAAGCGGCTCCAGTTTCCCCACAGCGGTGCCATATCAGAGGGCACACTCAGGCCACAGGAGTAGTGTGGCAGCCTGGATGGGTGTACCTGTTTAGTCTGCACTGAGGACTGTCTTGGCAATTTCAGGGGGCTTTCGGTTATTTAATTAGCTACCAGCAAGAATTAAGATGTTCACTGATATCACAGGGGGGAGGGGGAGGGTGGGTAGAGAATTGGGCCAGTGGGATTGTTGGGGTGAAGCCAGAGTTTGTCCTGTAAAGGCTGATCCTCAGCGAAGACCACTCCTGCAGACAGCCAAGACGTCTGACCCCCTTCCCCCCCTTACACTGGCCCCAACCTGAAGACCCACTGTTGCACCCAGCCGTCTCCACAGCTCCTTCCTGGGCACATCCAGTGATCTCTTGCTGACCAGAGCCTGTGCAGTGCAGGTGGGGGGGTAGATATATCTTTAGAGCTATTAATCCGCATACATAATGTCACATGACTGAACTTCATTTGCACTAAACCATATGTGTTATTTGAATGGCATTAAGCCATTTAAAGCAGGCGCGTGGGAAAGTATACGAGGAAAGGATTTCGTTTTTTGAGATTACTGTGTGGTCAACTCCACAAAGGTAGTGTCCATAAATGGCATACAATGTGGATTTCCTGCAAGTCATGGTGTGTGCATGCGTGGGTGTGTCTGTGTGGGTGTAATATAGTTCAGTGCGGTGTCCACCGGCCTAAAATAACGTGCAGCTTACGTGGCCAAGAGGTTAAACTCCTCCTGAAATGCCAAGGCAATTAAGAGCTCAGGAAAGGCCAGGGAGTAGAGCGAAGCCGAGGACACTGAAGAGAAGGAAGCAGACCCTGCAGTGGAGCAACCCCACCCCCCGCTGGGTCGGAGCGGCTTGTCTGCGTGCCTGACGCTTGATGGTCACATTTGCGGGGCTTTCGTCCAAGCATACTTGCCGTTCCAAGAAAGGAGTCGTGTGTGTTTTCCCTGGAAGGTGAACTCGTGACCTTTGGTGTTGCCACTGCCGGATCCCACCAGAAGAAGACAAGAAGAGCTGAATAGTCTTTCTTTCTTTCTTGCTTTCTTTCTTTCTTTTTCTTTCCTGTCTGTCTGTCTGTCTGTCTGTGTCTGTATTTGTGTGAATATTTGTAGTTAACTCCCATGTCTGTGTATATCATCATCCATGGTTGTCGATTTCTTATTACGGTTTACGGTTGTGTTGCTCTGTGTTTGTGTCTTATCAGCATGACATTTTAGCCTTAGCCAGTCACCTGTGCTTGTACTTGACGTGTGTGTGTGTGTGTGTGTGTGTGTGTGTGTGTGTGTGTGTGTGTGTGTGTGTGTGTCCTCTCTCAGATGATCAGTGCAGAGGCACCGGTGCTGTTCGCCAAGGCTGCTCAGATCTTCATCACTGAGCTCACTCTGAGGGCCTGGATCCACACCGAGGACAACAAGAGGCGCACCCTACAAGTGAGTGAGCTGACCCAATTGCCCTTTCACCTTTGACCTCCTGAGACCTCCATAAGCCCATCCATTCATGCCATGCCAGGTGGTTTTGAGTGGTCCCCTTATGTTTGCAACATGACTGTTTCAGTAACCGCCACATTTCGCTTGTATGAGTGCACACTAAACTCACACACACAGGCTTCCTCCTTCATTCACATTCACACAGAAGCAATCTAATTTTACCATATGTCCTTTACACTTATTTAGAACCACTTACACATATGATGTAGACCATACTCACAGTCACTAACACTCACTCACTAACACTCACTAACACTCACTCACTATCACTCACTATCACTCACTCACTAACACTCACTCACTCACTCACTCACTCACTCACTCACTCACTCACTCACTCACTCACTCACTCACTCACTCACTCACTCACTCACTCACTCACTCACTCACTCACTCACTCACTCACTCACTCACTCACTCACTCACTCACTCACTCACTCACTCACTCACTCACTCACACAGACTCACTCACAATAAAAATCACACGCAGGCAGGGACAAGTCAAGTCGGTGCTCCTCCACAAGTCAGTGCCTTACAGTTAACTCCCTGGGGGTCTAGCTGCTTAATTCCTGCATTCACTCACACACTAACTCAAAGAAAACACACACACACACACACACACACTGGAGCGTGCAGGAAATAAGCTGATAGACCCCCGGGGAGTGAAGTGTAAGGCGTTGACATGTGGAGGAGCTTTGTGTGTGTGTTTGTGTGTGTGTGTACTCTCCTCTACTCTACTCAATTTGGCTCTAAAAGTGCTGTACCAGTGACCCAGTTTTCCACCATCCCATTTTGCCTGCTCCTATCCTGGAGCGTCGGCAGAGCAGCACAGATCCCGGAATGACATTCTGGAAGAGCTGAGGCCCGCAACAAGGACCACCCTAAAAAAAGAGACCGGGAAAGAGTGTGTGTGACCTGGTGTGTGCATGTGGCGTATGTGTGCACATAGGTGTGTCAGTGTGTGGATGCATGCATATTATTATTATTATATTTGTGTGTGTGTGTGTGTGTGTGTGTGCGCGTGTCTGTCTGAGACAGTAGAGCAGAGAGAGCAGCACACAGCCCTCCAAACACACACTTGTCATGACAAAGGGCTCCGCTCTGCTTGAGTGGGAAAGCACTTAGCTGCCTTTCACTGCACGCTCCAACATCTCTCTCAGGAAAGCCATGCTGCACCACATTAGATCTCCTCCACACATATACAAGCACACACACACTTTGAGACAAAGCTGTTAGAAAACGTTTCTTACTGTCCTTTTCAAGCTCATTTGTTTTATTTACTTACCTATAAAACATAGCTAGTACATAACAATATAAACATACAATTTATGAACAACACTAACACTAAAAATGGACTAATTTTTTAGGTATGTTTTCATAGGCAACTAGTTTTGGTATCAACTTCAAATTCATTTTCGATGGGATGTGGGCGTGTGAAGGTTAGATAAACAAATGTGTTGTTCCCATTCAGTGTTTCCCCTAGGTTTACAGCTTGGGGGGCGGCGGCAGGGGCGCGGCGCAATGCGGGGGTTAGGATAAGCAGTTTTACTTAAATAAGTATAATTTTACATGTTTTATGGTAAAGGTAACCTTAAATTACTTATTTTGTGATCTGGCGCTATATTTATTAAAAAAAACATTTTTTTTTTTTTACTTGAGCTTCCAGGGGGGGCGGGCGGGGCCGTTGGGGTGGCGGGGCGCCACCCTAATGTCATTGTAGGGGAAACACTGCCATTAGCCATCAAGGACATGCACTACACAGTTCTGTGTTTTGGGCGGTAACACACCGCAAAATTGTACGAAAAAAACAACCAACGGTGCCAACTGTATAACCAAAAGTTACCACTTTGGCATATTGGCATGTTTTTATCAGTGCCACCTGTGTTTGGTGTTTTTTATGCCTTTTAAGGCAGTTGGCTCAATAGGTTCAGACCAGAACAACTGACTGCAAAAGCTTAAGTGTGTGTGTGTGTGGCCATGCACTCTGCTGGGGCGTGTGCATGTGCCGCACACCCCATTGTTCGCACAATGACGTTGATTGCGATCGCGGTTGCCACAACAACGCTCATCAATAGAACAACTGTAGACGCGACCTCCCCCCTTGTCACCAAATATTAATCAGGACATGCACCAGGGCAGTGGGCTAGCAGCGGGCGGTCTGCAGGAGCAGATAGCCAGCGTGTGAAAAGAACCACAGGGGAGCGATTGGCCTCCTCAGGTCCCGGCATGAGCAGAGCTGCTGGGGTATGAGCTCAACCACCCTCCCTCCGCCTCACTCAGGGGCTGATAATATTACCCCTGTCCCCTGTACCAGAGGTCTCACCAGCCGTGTGCCCGTGCTACTGCGTGTGGGTGCGTGCGCAGTTATCCTGTATAGCTGATGAAGTGAATCACTTTAAAAGTGTTGTGTTTAGAGTATGTGTTTGTAGAAGGGCGGATGGGGGTAAAGATATTTTTCATAATCCCCAAGAGTCATCCACAGGGGAAATAATATGCCAAGGTTATGCGCATAGTCAACACAAACACGTTAAGCCAAAGGCTCCAAGGATGCTGTGTCTGGGACGCCAAAGACTTCTTTTCACACACTTTGACAGGGATGCACATTTGATACTTAATGGATTTAAAAAATGTCCTGTGTGTGTGTGTGTGTGTGTGTGTGTGTGAGAAAAAGTGTAACAATTACAAATGTCACAACTGGACAGTTTGCTTCTGTTGAGCTGCGTGTGCGAATGTGCTGTACGACTGACTTCTCTTTTACCCTGTTTGTTCACAGAGGAATGATATTGCAATGGCGATCACCAAGTTCGACCAGTTTGACTTTCTCATCGACATTGTGCCCAGAGATGACCTTAAGCCGCCTAAACGACAGGTGAATAACACACACACACACACACACACACACACACACACACACACACACACACACACACACACACACACTCACAGACAGTAGCTGGACATCTTTGGGGAGCAGGAGGGAAGGCTGCTGGAGTCTCAGCCGTGTTTTCAGACACGTTGTCACGTCAGATCAGCATCAGTCCCGGCCAGCGCAGGAGCCGTGGGCCTCCGGGCTTAGTACCCATGCTGCTCTTCATCAGTGATGAAGAGGAGTGTGGAACAGGCAGCCTGGCGGTGCTGTAAACATCCTTGACTGGAAGCTGGGGGTCGGGCAGAGGGCTTTCAGTCGGATGTTTGCAGCATCCAGCTTCCCCTAATCATCAGCGAGCTGCCACCATTAAGCAACCAGGGTTTCTTTTTGCGCGTGTGTGTGCGTTACTGTGTGTGCGTGCTTGTGTTTTTGCTTATTCTCTTATGTAGGCTGACCTCACAGTCAGACCAAACCATGACCTCGGCCAAGGCATCACATTGCCAGGGGTTGCAACGGGAACCGACACTATGCCATCTCCATAGAGACCGTGACCAGGAGTGTAAACATCCTACACTCTCAGCTGTGACATCATTTAGCTGGGAGAGGGTTGTTTACGCTTTTTGCCTCTGGAAACGCCAGCCTATTCACTCAGTGCGTGTGTTTTTGTGGCATTGTGTATCCACACGTTTAACAGGCAGGCAGGTTTGACAGCAAAGGCCAGTAAATGTATCGTAAATGGCCCGTGTCAAGAGTAAGCTGTATTCTTCCTAGTATCTCTCGCACCACCATTGTTTGTATCATCACTACATACACAGGTGCAGATCCACAAAATCACAAAAGACCTTTTTTGCAGTTTTAAATGGGACTGAAAGACCCAGGCTCTCTCTAGATGCATGTATTAACCTTTATGAATCAAACCAAATGAATTTCAAGAAGTTATGATATATTGCTAATTTATACCACGGCTTGGGTGAATTTCCTTTTGTAACATGTCCTTTATAATGTCATTTACATTGTGATATTGTTGATATAGTATATAGTGATATAGGTGTGGGCTGTAGGCTTTAGTGCTGTAGTTTGTTAAAGTGTCCAGACAGCAGATAACGTTACTCCACTTGCCCTCGACCTATTAGTTATTTATCCTTGGGCCGCCTATACAGTTACACACATAAAATAATTAATGGAGATCCAGCCTGCTGACTGCTGCTTTCTCTTCTCTCTGTGTGTGTGTGTGTGTGTGTGTGCGTGTGTGTGTGTGTGTGTGTGTGTGTGTGTGTGTGTGTGTGTGTGTGTGTGTGTTGCATCGGTGTCTCGTGGATCTTTTGTGTGTGTGTGTGTGTGAGCAGGAGGAGGTGCGTCAGACTGTGGCGTCGGCTGAGCCGGTGCAGTACTACTTCACTCTGGCCCAGCAGCCGGGCACCGTGCAGGTCCAGGGCCAGCAGCAAGGCCAGCAGGCCACCGCCCAAACCGCCACCACACTACAGCCAGGACAGATCATCATCGCCCAGCCACAGCAAGGACAGGTAAAACACGCACGCACGCATACTGATGCACCTATTCTTTATCTATTCATATTTATCCACTCTTATGTAGATAAAGAAACATATACCGTTAAATGCCTATTGGCGTGAACAAGCACACCCGTGTGAGAATGGACCACTCGTACACAAACGGCAGGTGCCCTGTGGGACTACAAGTGAGGTGTTGGTCAACATGGAAAGCACTGTAAGAAGCCTGTGTAGGAGGCTTTACCCAAGCAGAAATGTGTTTATACTTGTGAGGAAGATCCCTTGGTGTTTTCCCCAACTATTGATGAGGCGTATTCATATTCCAACAATATGTTCGCCCAAACGGGCTGCCTCTGACACACGCCAGTGACTCACCAGAGTAGAGGCAGGGCCCATCAACTCCACCCAGACATCTCTCCAGTCCAGTTTATGCCCTAGAACCCCCCCCCCCCCCCTCAGCCATCTCACTGGAGCACGAAGGAGACTGATGTCACCTCCTCAGAAGGTTATAGGGGTCTCCTCTTTCTTCCTTCTTAACCTTTCTCATAACGCTCATCCATCGTTTCGAATCTGCCTATGAAATTATTTGCTTTCTCTCTCTCTCATTTCTGTCCTAGACTCACTACAGCTTCATTATTTATCTCACTATTTCCCAATACTCTCTATTCCCACTTTTCCTCTGTTGAAATTCCTTCCATCTCATGCTTCAATCTTCGTTCAATCTTATTTTCCATCATTCTCTCACCCTCTATCTATCTTAATTTTCTCTCTTGCTATCTGCTCTTCTCCCTGTCTCCCCTTCCCTCTCTCTCTCTCCCTCCTTCTCTCTCTCCCTCCCTCTCTTATCCTTCTCTTTTTCTCTTTCCCTCTCTCTTTCCCTCTATCTCTCTTTATCTCTCTCTTTCTCTATCGCACTCTCCTCCTCCCTCCCTCCCTCTCTCTCTCTCTGTCCTCCCTCTGTTAAGTGTGGATGTTGGACCTCATTCTCTCTGGGTGCATCAGTGCTGCTTCAGCAGAGCAGGCTTTCGCTGAGCTGTCACTGTACACCACTGCAGTCACCTCCATACATGGAGAGAGCAGAGAGCAAAAGATGGAGTGATATGCGGGGGTGGGAGGGAGTAAAAATTATTTGACCCATAGAAGAGTCACGTGTGTCCTTCAGAACCTGATAATCACATTTCATTGGTTGTTTTAAATGTGTTTTTGAAGGTCGGGCAGGTGAGTCATTTTAAGCCCTGCTGGGCTGTAAAGCGATCTTATTTAAGTTGACCTAGACCCCATAATTGCTAAAGTGTGTGTGTGTGTGTGTGTGTGTGTGTGTGTGTGTGTGTGTGTGTGTCCGGTGTGTGTGTGTGTGTGTGTGGAGAAACCCAAGGCAGTGTAAGACACTGAGAAGAAGGAGGACACAATGATTGATGGATAGAGAGAGTCTCTGCTCCATTGCTTTGCTCTGCTCCTGTTGCGTCTCCATTCATCGTACAGACACACACACACACACACACACACACACACACACACACAGGGCAGTGTCATCCCATAGTCTCATCAGTGAACTAGCTCTGTCCAGCTCCATGAATGAATCATCTCCCAGCTGCAGGTTCCCCACCTTCCCTCTGGCCTGCCGTTCAGATTTTGACACCTAGAATTGCGTGGAGCGGTTTACCACCAAGTGCTATTGCCTTCCAGCTGTGTTGTTCTGATTCTCTTCCAGCCCTCACTGTTCATTGTGCTACATGAAACAACTCCCCCCTTATCAGGAATCACACCGCAGCAGCACTGCTCACGTCACAGAGAGCTCTGTCATTCACATTTCCGCCTCATCAGCTAGACAGTTCACCCTTTTGCATTTGCCCGCTTTGCATGTGCCTGCCATGTTTTGTAAAGCCTCTCTCTCTCTCGTCATCTGTCCTCCCTCTCTCTCTCTCAGGTGTTGCAGGGAGCCACTATGCAGCAGCTGCAACAGGTGCAGGTGCAGCAACAGGGCACACCCATCACGGTAAACAACTGCCCCATCAGTCTGCCCCCCACACACACACACACACACACCTGCTCGCACCTACCCCCTAAAGAGTATCCGCCATGGCCATCTTAACCCCACATCTCTCTGCAGCACAGCGTATTTCCCTTTCACGTATTGAACAAAGGCACACCGTATCAGTGTCTCTTTTAGGAACAGTGGAAGTGGAACATTTGCAAGATAAACGTGAAGGCAAATTGGATAAAAGTAAAGTCAACCACCAGTCCTGAAAGTGAACTGATCTTGGTGGCCTTTATCAGTGTGTTATTATATTATTCATGTATAATGTTGTAGCAGTCATGAACTTTCTTTGAAGTGTCTAAGTGCCACAACACTTGGGCCCAAGCTTTGGCAGCGCTGGTCTCAGGCCCCTATCTCAGGGCCCCATTGCTGTAGCACTCAACGGCTACATGCTGAGCTTGACCCCTCTCCCACTGAGCGTCAAACCCCACGGCGCTGCTCTGATGGCTCAGATCCTCTTAGTGTTCCTCAACAGAAGCGATTGGGTATCACCCGTCCAGTCCGCTGGTCCCAAACATGGGCCCCATTCACCTCTTAACTCCTACGGTTAAAGCTGAGCTCCTCTGCTAGAGTGGGATGTTGGATCCAGTTTTTTGTGGCGTGGTGTCTGTCAGTGCTGGAATAAAGTGGAAGTGCTAATACAACTTGTTGTGTCTAGAATTAATCGCATTTCTCGCTCCCTAACTTCTGTTTTCATTTTTATGTTTCCCACTCTGTTGCTCTCTTCTCTTTCTTTCTTTCTTTCTTTCTTTCTTTCTCTCTCTCTCTCTCTCTCTCTCTCTCCCCCCCCACCCCCTGCAGAGTGCTCCAGTGACCATGCAGGTGGGTGAGGGCCAGCAGCTGCAGATAGTGCAGGCGCAAGGGCAGCAGCAGACACAGCAAGTGCAGGCGGGAGGACAGACCATGCAGGTCATGCAGCAGATCATCACCAACACAGGAGAGATCCAGCAGATACCGGTAAGGAAAGAGTGCAACTTGGGAAGTCCGATAGTAATACTGAACAGAGGATTGGGGTATATTTCTTGCATTAGGGACAATTGCAAAATGCAAAAAAAGCTTTCTTTATGATTTGAAGAGTAAAGGTATAATGTACAATTTCATCTGTGGTGTGAGTGTGAATTGTCGGTAGATGCCTGGGTTTCCATCTTGAAAGTTTCAAAGTTGCCCAGTTCTGCGTTGTCTTCATCTTTATCGCCAAGGCAGCTGTTAAATCCTCTGCACCAAACCTCTGTCAGGAGCTTATGTGTGTGACCTTTGAGTGTTCCTTTGTCTCCCCCGTCTGGTGGCGATGTGCAGGTGCAGCTGAGTGGAGGCCAGCTCCAGTACATCCGCTTGGCTCAGCCAGTGTCGGGCACGCAGGTCGTTCAAGGGCAATTACAGACGCTTGCTACAAACACTCAGCAGGTATGAAGCACACATCCATATCCTTCTCTAGAATTGTCAAATAGTGCATAGAACTTTGAAAGGTCACCTAAGGAAAGTGTGTGGTAGGCAATAGTTGAATACAGTATATACTCAGGGTGCGATTTGCCGGGGGGGATGGGGGGGATTTACCCCCCCTCTGGTTTTTACATCCCCACCTCAGCTGGATGAATTTCATACATGGGGGGGATAACCCTCAAAAAACAGACAGGTTGTGACAGCGTTTTCTTACACTTGCTTACATCGCTGGCACTAACGTTCACCTTACCCGAACTGTCGGCATTCTCAGAATTCGCTGGCTTTGCTAATTTCCGTGTATAGGCTACTGCACAATGAATATGAAAATATTTGTTCACTAAATTAGCGAGTTCTGTCCAAAACAGTTGAGTTTCAGTTTCAATTTCGGTTTCAGTATTTCAACGTGAATGAGAGGGAGCACAAGAACTGAGCGTCTAGCAGCGATTATCATATCATGATCGACATATGCATATGAAGAGAATTAGGCCTATGTAGCCTATTGCTTGTTTTTTTTTTCATGATAAAAAAAACATCCCACCCTCTGGTTTTTGGACAAATCGCACCCTGTATATACTTATTCTTAAAGGTACAGTGTGTAGTTTCTAGTGGCATCTGGCGGTGAGGTTGCAGATTGCAACCAACTGATGAGCACTATCTTACCCCTCCCTCCTAGCTAGTTCCAAAGTGATGTATCTTTAAGCTATAAGGTTCGAGAGGCAGTACGGTATCGTCAATAATGTACTTGTTCGAGGGAGTTGTTAGGCCCGACGCGCAGCGGAGGGCCGGCAAACCCTCGAAGAAGTACATTATTGACGATACCGTACTGACTCGAGTACCTTATTGCTTTTATAACACGGTTGCCAGCGACGTTATAAATATTAAGTACAATTAAATTATAAACAGTAAGCTGCCTTTCAGCACAAAAAAGTTCTAGTCACCAAACATTGTGTATTGCATTTCAGTAGCCAAGAGAAAATAGTCCCCCTTTGTGTGGCTGTTGCTATGCAACAGACAAATAGCATTGGGAACTTCACGTCTGTAAGCCTAGCACAAAAGCTACGTGTGTTTCAATGGGTTTTTGGTCTAAGCGTTTTTGGTCACCTACAAATAATATTCAAGACTTTCAGTAAAAACTTACAATACTCTGCAACATTGGTTTAGCACAGAAACAACTAACGAGTCAATTTAGACATATGAAAAGTCGTGTAGATAGCTTAATTCACATGAAACATTCCCCACTACATTAGCCACAACACGCCGCCATCTTTGTTAGATATTTTCTTTTGAGTGCGCACTGATTTGGAACGCTCGGGTAGATGAAAACAGGTCGTACAGTTACTATACCGTTGAATATAGCACACCCCGGAACTCACTCTCAGAATGGTGGATTCCATCTACCCGTGTTATAATTCCATCTACCGGTGTTATAATCAACCATATTGAATAGTCAATCACGTGATGAAGTTACTTTAGGTAGACCTGGGTTAAGGTTAAAGCAGATACAAGTTAACTATCCCCTGCAATGATCATCAATATAATTAGGCTAATGGAGACATTATAATATGTTATGAAATGTAACATTACTTATAAAGTTACTTTCTCAGCATGGTATTGATATTGTAGTACTTTTCAAGGCTGGACCATATGGGCTAGCTAATGTTAGATTTACATAGATATTTCCTGCTATTAGAGCCTATCTTTGGTGAAAGTGTTTGTTGCTCTGCCAAATTAAGTCGCTTGTGTTAAATGTCACTTTTGTGAAGGCGATTGTTTTAACCTTTCTGGCGATATCCATATTATCTATCTCCTTCAAGTTGTCATTCAGGTCATGGTCATTTAAGTGTTGATAGGTATATTGGGTATATTGTTAATGTGGGAATCTGCAGTAGCTGGGGTTGGTTCATCCCCACATTTATGACCATCAAAGTGTTAAAGATGGAAATAAATCAGGGAAAATATAGTCACGACATTATATGTTTTTTATTAAACTAATTCTTAGAAAGAAAGGGAGAAGAAAAAATACATATACATAATTAATATATAATTCAAAACAAATAGTAAAACTATAGCGTACCTATGTCAGTTATCGGACAGTGTCAAACATCGGCCATTCTGTTTAATAATGGATTAACAATCTATAACTTTATTTAAATTATGGACATGACAACGCAAACGTTTGCCGATAACACACGCTGTCCGATAATTAACACCGGTACGATATATTTGTTATACTTCCATGTAAGTAGTGGTGACCAAACAGTTGCTCAAATGAACCTGTGACTTTCAGTGTTGGTAATGGTGCCCTTACACCCTAGTCTCTTCTTCAGATCACACAGGCTGATGTGCAGCAAGGCCAGCAGCAGTTCAACCAGTTTACAGACGGACAGGTAAGACCCACTGGCCCCTCCTGTCTTTAATGCCGTTAGTGCTCACAGAGACGCTCAGTGTCACAGACGTAAAACCGAGCAATGCTCCTGTTTATAGCAAAGCTAAGCAAAGTGAGTTGCACAATAGAAATATATTTTCCCAAGCGTCTCTGTGACAAGCTCAATACTTTCTATTGTCTTTTTTTGGTGATTGTTAATCTTTCTGTTCCGCTTTTACCTCCTTCATCCCTTTCTATCTCTTCTTTTGGTTTCTATCCCTCTTGCAAATCCCTCCCTCTCTCTACTCCTTCCCTTTCTTTCTTTCTTTGTTTCTTTCTCACCCTCTCTCTTTTCTCTCTCTCTGCCTCTACAGCAGTTGTATCAGATCCAGCAGGTCACGATGCCAGCAGGACAGGAGCTGAGCCAGCCCATGTTCATCCAGTCCACCAATCAGACGGCAGACGGCCAGGTGACCACGCAGGTCAGCGCAGACTGAGCCCCGACCCCCCTTCCCTTCAGCACCGCATCAACGGCCCCGAGTGATGAGACGAGGGGGGTGTCCTCCTTGTCCCGCTACAACGCAATACCCACGATGCCCCGATATCCGGGGGGGCAACTAAGTCAACCCAGCCCAGATCACCCCTCTCTTACCATCAACCCAGCCGCCAAACACATCCAGAAGCCCATCATCATCCTCATCCTTCCCCCTCTTTTCCTGTTCCTGTGCTTCTCTGTAAAAACCACTTCCTCTCCTGACACCCAGTGCTCAGTGAGAACCTGGCTCCCCTGTTCTCCCTTCTCCTCTGGTAGAACCCAATTCTCCCTTCTCCTCTGGTAGAACCCAATTCTCCCTTCTCCTCCGGTAGAACCCAATTCTCCCTTCTCCTCTGGTAGAACCCAATTCTCCCTTCTCCTCCGGTAGAAGTCCAAGGAGGTGCCGATGGCTGAGGGGCAGTCTGACCCTTTTTAACTCTCAGTTCACCAGTTGGTCTGACCTGCTACAGGTTGCCCTGGCTTGACTCGTCACAGCCGGCCCGACCCCTCAGATATGGGTTCTCTGTCTTGCACTTTCTTTCCCTCTTTCACCTCTGGTTTTGTCATTCTCTTTCATTTGGTTTCTTTTCTATCAGCGGCTGGCATTTGGGTCCTAATTTCTTTAATATCCATCTCGCTTGCTTTTTCCCCTCTTCCTCATGACGTCATCCTCAGCTCGTTGCGTTCTCTCCTCGCTGCTTGACCTCTGCCCTTCTGTGATGCGTTTGGTGTTCTAGTGAAAGGGCTTCCAGTCGTTCTCTCTCGCCCTGAGCGAAGGAGACCCTGCTGTCCGTACGGCCACAAGTTTAAACAGAGAGGAGAATCATGACATCTTATGTGTAGCCTAACAAGTTTAGAAAACGAAGTAATAAAACAACAAACAAAGCCATAGACTACACACACGACACGCAAACACACACACACACACACACACCACTGTACACTGTACAATAACATTGTAATACAAACTCAAAACCGCTGGATCAGCTCCAGAAAATGTACTTACTTTCGTTATTTTGATAAGTTTCCATTTGGGAATTAGTTTGTTTTGATGGTGTAAAGCATTGTGAAATTGATGTCAAGGGAATTTTGCACACATTAAGCAGGCCTCGATAATGTGTCTGTGTGTGGAGGGGTTTGCTCTGTGTGTGTGTTTGTTTGTTTTAATTCTTTGGTTTTGTTCTCCCCTGTTGGATATTGTGCCGTATTGAACCCCCCCACCCCCCTCACCCCGACCCCCCTTTTGTTTCTCCTTTCTTTTGGGAAAGAATTGTTCTGCACCAGAACGGTTCTGTCCTCTCTGTCCTTGTTTTTGTCGTCCCCCTGTACAAAACTACATTTCTTCAGGGAGCAAGAGGCTCTTTTATACTCCTTTTAAATACAAGACAGCCTAATTGTCAAGTAGATTTTAAAAAATGAATGCCCTTTCGTTTTTCACTTGAGGTATTATGATTATTATTATTGTCCCTATTATTATTATTATTATTATTATTGTTGTTGCCTACATTCATTGTTGGTCTTACTATTGGTATTTTGCATGTAGTTACAACTGCCAGCATGATATGCAACTAGGTACAAATTTTATTTTTTCGTTTTTATTTTTTGTTGTTTTTGTAAACAAACTTTGAAATGTGGGGAAATAAAAAAGTGAAACCCTAACGAAACTTGAGCACTTTTCATGTTTTTCAATGATAACTGAACATGATTTGCCAGTCTATTCTCTATCCGCTTCTAAGGGAATGAATTGTTTCAAAAAAAACATGTAGTAGCTACACAAGCCAACCACTAGGCGGGGACTGTAGTATGTTTGTGTACATTGTGAGTAATATTGCGCAGAAACATAGTTTACCTGAATTGTGTTAGAAATATAGGCTGCTTTTTTAGTAAACCTTGAATGTGAAAGTACTTCTGTTGAAAAATATGAGCTCTCATTGCTGGTGCTGGAATTACATAAACTGATCGTGGAACAATAATACAGTCACGAGTTTCAGTCTATTGGAGCCCGCTAAGCTTTCTTGAGATCAGAGTGCATTCCTTATCCGACTTAAATCTTGAAAGGAAGACGTAATTACACAGGAACTGCAAATTATGTGCAGGGTGAGTCGAGGCAAATTCCCTCATCTTGAGGAATTACTGCCAGAAAGCAAAAGGCCAAATAGCCTATTCGAAGAGTAAATGGCCTAGGGTGATGGCCTTAAGAAATTGTGTAGCCTAAATAAAAAACTGATCTAACTTTTAAATTAAACGACCGTTTTATCAGTTAAGTAGATTTGAGTTACTTTTCATGGATTAGCGTCACATTAATGCGTGGCCCGTTAAAGTTCGCCCGTCGGATCAAGTCTTGAACGAGCCTTGATTGTATAAACTGGATTCCAGGTGAACTCTAGTCACCTCTTCAGCGATATCTGTCTGGCCTTCAGTTGTGGACATGGTGCCACGTTAATCGACTTAATCGCTGAACAATTAACGTATTAATGAAAACGGACCTTGACTTGCTTCATCTAATTAGTGAAATGTGAGGATTGTGAGAATGTGTGCGCTTAATCCAAGCATGAATAGGATTGAACTCTGACTATTTATCTTGGCTACTGCGTAGTTATAGTGAGATCAAGGAACAAATCTCCACGCATGGATTGCCCACTTGTGATGAGGCCATTTGGTGTCTAAGCTGTAATTTTGAACTCCTCCCATTTTTGTTGAGGGCAAGTAGGCCTACTTTTAAATGCAATCGTTCTATATAAAGCAAATCATTGTATTTTATAATAGACCTGCACGTTTACCGTTTGTGGATCTGTTTGGTCTATTATCAACATTTGGGATCAGGCATGTGCTGTCTTTTTCGCCTCATACTGACGGACACCTTCAGGTTGTATCAAATTGGCAGTCTGTGAAGGGGCAGCATTTTCATCTGGACGCTGTCGTGAAAGTGTCATCGTGTATTCAGGAGAAGTATCTACAGTACCCTATATTTAACATACCGGCAGTGAAAGCTTAATCATGCTGAATGAAGCTAGGAATCCATCCATCTTATCCACATATGTTTGAAATACTCGAAAAGACATTCGAGTCTGTGCGCGTTTTCATCTGCTGTGTTAATAGAATTAAAAATGGACACTTCTAATCAAGTGAGGAGTTGTGAATGACCGTGGGTTCAGAATTTGAGGTTGTTAGGGCAACTTCAACTGATAAACTAATACAAACTAATAAAAGCGCAAACAATATGATTCATGCGAATTACCTCGTTTCCACCAATCCTACTGCGAATTGGGAGTAAATCCATCCACCTAATCGATTTCTTGTTCGACTTTCGAAGATTTTATGCGACTTCCATGTTAAAAATGGGATGGAACCCCACCTTCTGTGTGTGTCTTCATTTGTGAGTTAATGTCGGTGGGATTGGGCCTGTGTCTGAACGGTGTTTCACAGCTGTCTATGCAGGGCTGCATGCATCGAGGGAGTAAAGGGAAACCTCTCCAGTAATCTCTCTCTCTACCCCTCTTTTTTCTGGTCTTTTTGTTGATCGCCACTTGGCTCTGAGTTCCCTCTATATATCACTCTCTGTGTCCCTCTATCCCTCACTTTCTTTCTCTCCAGTTCTCTCTTTGTCCCCTCTCCTCTGACTCTCAGTACATTTCTCTCTCTACCTTTCTTTTCTTTTTACACACACAGTGAGAACGGGGCCTAGTGGTAGCTAGATCACCAGACAAAGGTGGACTGGCAACAAAAAAGAGGCTGGAAATTTGCTGTAAGGTGGCCCCAATTTGATATGCCAAATCTGAACAGACACATGTTTATCGAACAACGAATCGCAACGGTCAGTCTGCACCTGGAGCTTGGATCTGTCCTGTGTAGATGGTGGACTTCGGTACAGAGGGGAGAGGCCTCCCAATGGATGACCCAGGTCCTGGACTCCACACGGGAACCTGCAGAATGTGAGGGCCCGTTTATTCTGCCTGTCTTTGTGTGGCCCACACTGTTTGGTAGCCAGGCAGAAGGGATACGGAACGTGTGTGTGTGTGTGTGTGTGGTGTGTGTGTATGTGTGTGAGTGAGAGAGAGAGTCAAATTTAGTAAGGAGACCTCTGCCAAGAGAAGTTTTTCCAAAAAAAGCCAAAATGCCACCCCCACCATCGCAACCCTCCCGCCCTCTGTCTGTTTGGAAACCCGTCCTTTTTTATGACTGCCTTTCCAGCGGTGGGACTCCAGGTTTTGGTGCCTGGCCTGGCCACAGTTTTATTTAGTGAAGGGAAGAGAGGGACAGAGCCACAAAAGGTCCTTTCATTGGTGGGGAACGTGAGTCTTCAACACCCACTCACCCACACATTTCTCATGCAGCGGGAGTCTCAATGCTCCTCATTCAGCCAGAACGAGTGTGTGTGTGTGTGTGTATTGAACTGGCATCCACGCTTATCTTCCTCTGGAACGAAATACTGTTTTCTGATTGGCTAAAGGGGTGTACAATAAGTTCGTATATTATTTGTAGGCGGCTGCTAACGCTTAGACCAAAACTCCATTGAAACACATTGTAGCTCACACGGCTAACTCGCCTGCTCCTCAACGCCTTGTTGTCGATTGTGAGCCTTCGACCAAAATTACCAAACTTGACCTCCCTGTTGCTCTGTCCAACTTCACCATTAATGGAAACGTGGAGTTCAACTTTAAATAGTAAAACCTTATGAACAACACCTGTGTCCGTGTGTCCGTTTACAGAGGAGAGCTCATGAGTGTCACTTTGCAGCAATGCCCGGGGAAACTAAAGGTCATATGATAAGACCAGTTCCACGCACTACTTTCTCTAACGGGAGCACTAGGCTTCAAATCAAGAATTCATCAGGTTATTATGCATATTAAGTTTCCTAAAGATAAAGGAAATTCTAAATAATAATAATAATAAAAACATTTTCGGATGTTGTAAATGGGAGATAAGCGGGATAACGGCCTCCGAGCTGTGCAGTTCTACAAAGTTAATGGACTTCGCGGAGCTGCGCGTCGTGGAGTTCTTTGCCCCGCAGCGTCCATTAACTTTGTAGAACTGCACAGCTCGTCGGCCGTTATCCCTTACATATCCCATCAGCTGTGATGTCATAATGTGCCTGTCATCTGTAAATATGTACACATTAATTGCGAATGTTCTTTGGCTTTGCTGTCGAAAAGTGAATCCCTAGTGTTTTAACTCTGAGCTCATATATTTGTCTTTATCCTGACCCAGGGGGGGTTTGGTATCGGAATTGTTCCATGAAGAACCTATTGCTATTTAAAGAAATATTTTCTTACACATTTTTTCCCTACAAGCAGGCAGTGCAGTTTACCACACAGATAACTACGTAATGTAACTCAATGCTATCTTTTACCACACAAATCCTACCATGACACGGGTATTAACAGAGGACATTTTTTTGAATTTTAGTTTATTTTACAGTACTACAGTATGTAACGCACCCTGAAGTGGCCTCTCCATTCATCGGCGGGACTCAACGGTTGATTCGGGCAAGAATAAAGGAGGTGGTGTGTGTATCCTGATCGACAACCAGTGGTGTGTGGATGCGAAGAAAACATCGTCAGGCTGCTCACCTGACCTCGAACATCTGATGGTCAAGTGCAGACCGTTCTCTGCAGTCGCTGTTGGCCTTCCACCTGACACCTTCCGTCACATCCCACGCCTTCGCCTGCTTCGTGTTTGTCATGTCCTGAGACTCCTCGCTAGGGATGGGAACCGAGAACCGGGTCTTGTTTAGAACCGGTTCCCAATGAGCCGAATCTTTGGAATCGTTAGCCAAATTCATAACCGGGTCTGTTAACGGGTCTATGTGCCGTTTGCGCATGCGCGAACTCTGCGCGAAAAATCAGACCGCAGCAGAAATGCCAACTTGACAGAAGCGATCTAAAGTGTGGCTTTATTTCACCCGAACCGCCGAACGGATGCAAACACGGTCACTTGTAACCTCTGTAAAAAATGTATTTCCTCAAAGGGAGGAAGTACATCTACCATGAATAAGCACTTGAGCACACATGGTATAAAATTACAAGAATGTCATGTTTTCGATGCCAGCAGCAGCTCAACTAACGTCGGTGCTTCATCCCTAACTTGCCAAGGTAAACTCCTCAAAATGTTTTATCATAAGTCATAACGGTGTTACTCGTGTGTTATCAGCAAACGTTTGCGTTTTCGTGTTAACCATAACTAAACTTAGCATTGAATTGCTTAACAGAATGGGCGATGTTGGACATTGTCATATAGCCTATTATATATAACTTACATAACTAGGCTAGCTTAACTGTAGAATCTTCTATTTTCAGACGTTGGCTAGAGGCAGGGGCAGTGCTTGCCTCCCCTCTGTTGGTTCTAGGGTAGGGTTAGGCTGTACAAAAGACTCCGTTAATAATAACGCGTGCAGCTCCCTCAGTTTGACAGTTCGATATTGATAAGTTTCTCGTAGCCAATTCAGTGGCAGCAATAGCTAAGTGTTAAATATACTGAGGGCCTAGTTTGTACATGATACAAGTAAGTATGTTTCAGTACGTTATTGTGTTTGTAGTGGACTCTACATTGCTATTAGAAGCGTTAAGCATAATAGTTCGCTATTAGCAATACAACCTACAAGAGAAAATATACAGTCAAGCTGGAGACACAATTAGCCCTGAGCGATCGCGTATCCTCCCAGAGAAAGCAGACATGCAAATTTTTCTGCACAAAAATTGTAAAGTCTTTGCCACTGCTAGCAAATTTTTTTTGGCAGCTCACTTAATAATATAGGCTACCCTTTTACAAAAGGAAGGAGAATTGTTATTTTTATGAACGTTTATATTAAACAGAACACATTTTATTTAAGTTATGTAAGTTTTATTTAAATGTGTATGTAAACATTCTAAAAATTTATATAAAAGAACATTAATGTAAAAAACCCGTTTGTGCTCTTTTTTCACCCCTTACCCAATTATAAGAATCGTTAAGAGAATCGATAAGGAATCGGTTCGATAAGCAGGAATCGATAAGGAACCGGAATCGTTAAAATCTTATCGGTTCTCATCCCTACTCCTCGCTATCCCTAGCGCCAACGCAAGTGGCAGCTTTTTCATGTAGCTCTGGTGTTTTCTATTCATGTATGTATTGTTGTATGTGCTTATGTGCTTAGGTGTGTGTGTTTTTTTTTTTTTTTTGTACTGTTCCCACACTGCAGCCTATTCCTCTAGGAGCATAGTCTGGGTGTTGTCTTTCTCTATTTATTACAGTATGCTGCTTCTTAGTGCTAATCATAATGTGTCTTACCTGCAATTTATTGATATTAATGTTTTATTTATTTATTTTCTTTCAATTTTCATTGTGTTTTTTATTTTTATTTAAGTTTCTTTGACTGTGTTTCAATTTAAATTCTATGTTTATTTCTGTAAAGCACATTGAATTGCATTTAATGTACGAAATGTGCTATATAAATGAATTTGCCTTGCCTTGCCTTGCCTTGCCTAAAAGGGAGGTTGAGGCTCGGAAGAAAGATCAGAGTGCGTGCAAGGGAAACCACAACACCGTTCTTTATATAAAATAGATTTATTTGGAATTAACAAGAGGTATAAAACATTAAAATGCACGTCTTAAAAGTAGTGCCAGCACTCAAGTTCAAAGGTCTGTCTGGGGTGTCCAGATAGGTCCGTATTGTTTCAGCGCCGTGAGCTTTAGTCCCGTTCACTCAGGACACGGCCAGGCAAGCCACTCTTGCTAGTTCTCTACTTCTCAGGTCACCCACGGCACAGCCTGAACAGGGTCAATGGCCTGCAGTCACCAGCCATCATCTCATCTCTCTGGACCAACCTTAAGTCACGGACACAGCGTCAGACAGTTCTGCCGTCAGCTTGTGGACACGGGTAGCCTATAAATAGAAACATTGTGATGGGAAACAAGGGAGGGGAGTGGCATAATGCTACGCACCTGTGATCAATTAGTGATCATGCAACACACGTGCGATAGAAAAGGTTTGTGTTAAGTGCTCATTTAAAGTGTGCAAATCATAGACATGTATACGTAGACGCCGCCTCCACTGCTTCTCGGCGAAACGCGTCGCCGCCATATTGTTACAGGAGCTCTCTGACGTCAGAGGTCTGTCAAACGTGTCAAACAACCGCAAGTTGCCAGAAGCTGCGGTTTGTCTGGATACAAATCACGATAACCTTTTACATTTCGCAACCAATTTCATGGAGTATTCAAGGGTTTATGCTCTACGTGAAGTGTGTGAAAAAGATTTGCCTCTACATTACTTTGAATCTCGCTAGTTAAATCGCCAGTCATTCATGTGCATGGGTCTATGATAAACGCGCACCTGTCTTGCACAGCTCGTGCACTT
Organism: Sprattus sprattus; assembly: GCF_963457725.1. Lineage (NCBI taxonomy): Eukaryota > Metazoa > Chordata > Actinopteri > Clupeiformes > Clupeidae > Sprattus > Sprattus sprattus. The sequence continues at coordinate 845,239 of NC_137918.1, forward strand.
TGAAAATACTGAGAAGATCTATAAACTATCGAAATAGTGCTTCTTTAGTTACAGGTATTGACCATCATTAAGAGAAAGAGCATACATCAAATAGTGAGAAACTGGCAGTCAGTGTGTTTTTCATAGTTTAATAGTTCCTTTTCAAGTATGTGCATTAAGAAACCTTGAACAGTGCAATTGGCAATACACAGTTATTTCACAAATCAACATTACAAAAAAAGCTATATGGGCCATTCTACCGAATTGGTGCAAAGTCAGGTCGGAAATATTTGGATTTTTTGTATGTTTTATTCCCAAAACTTTGTCCGTATGTATATTGTACCATATCTAAAGTACACATATCTAGCAACAGAACAGTCAATTTTTATATTGTATTTTCAGAATGTGTTGGAACGTTTTTCCTCTTCCAAAAATTGTCACTACCGAAACATCACATTTACTATAGTAAAAAAGTATTATTATTGACCTGTTCAGATTGTGTTTTCTTCCCTTCTCTGAAGGGTATTTTTACAAATATTTCTTGAAGGTTTTTACAATGAAATCCATAAAAATGAATTATTTACCAAATTTTCAAGTTCAATTTATAGAATTCATCAAAATCTAAGTGCAATATTTCTTTGTAAAATGCAAAATACTGATCATATTGATTCCAGAGTTCTTGATTGATGACATTGAACATACATTAATCCAATCAGTATCATAACATTTTAGTTGATTACTCAATATACTTAATTTTTTACAAAACATCCTGTTTTTCGGTAGTGCTGCACTGTTTCGGTAGTGACATCCAGTGTTTCGGTAGTGACTGCACTGTTGGATGGATGTTCATTTCTCTCCCAAAATCTTCCAAAAGGTGCTCTGGGCCGCTCTTTAGTCCACACAACACATTTATTTAAAAATTATGGGATTTAACTACTTACCATTTCATTTTGTCACTACCGAAATCATCAGGTCACTACCATATGTTTCGGTAGTGACTGTTTCGGTAGTGACAATTCTAGCTAACTTTAAGCATAAATAAAGAATTCTAGCAAGCACACGGCTTGCAAACACATCTTTGAAAAGGTGAACACACATACAAACACAAGATTTTCCATGAAACCCCAAAAGGTTTACTTAATTGAAGAAAACATGCGTTTCGGTAGTGACAATTCTTAAGGTTACACGTCGATTTTCAGACTTTGGAACACATTTATATAAAAACTATGGGATTTAGCTACTTACCATTCAACCATGAGGGACAGAGATGCAGTGTCACTGCATGGTCAAAAATGCAGAGTCGTGGCTAAAACACAGGCTCAGCCAATGGACTAAAACTCTTGTGTTTCGGTAGTGACATGAAAACTAGGGACATGATTTTTTGAGTATAGTAAATTGATTTAAAAATTAAACCCACAATAAATCTAAATATTCCAAGTTCTGTTTCAACCCAATCATAAAGATCTTTGAAATTAAATCATTGAAAAAAATCTAAAAAAATTGAAAAGTGTTATTTAAAGGCATTGAAATTTAGATGTCAGGGTTGGGGACAGCTACTTCCCAATAGAAAGTACCCTATAAATGATGATTTTGTATATATTTAGCTTATCACTATCTCATGTAATGCATTGGGTTTATATAGACCATAACATTTTCTAATTAAATATCTATGCCTAAATACCTAATTGTTTTGTAAATAGTTTTTATTGTTCAGGGACTGCATATTACACGAATTCGGTAGAATGGCCCATATATTTCTATGGCAGTAAAAATATACACATCTCAATATATACAGCCGCGGAAAAAATTAAGAGACCACTTCAAAATTATCAGTTTCTCTGGTTTTACTATTTATTGGTATGTGTTAAAGTAAAATGTACATTTGTGTTTTATTCTATAACCTACTGGAAACATTCCTACCAAATTTCAAATAAAAATATTGTCATTTAGATCATTTATTTGCAGAAAAATGACAATTGGTCAAAATAGCAAAAAAGATGCAGTGTCTTCAGATCTCGAATAATGCAAAGAAAACAAGCTCATATTCATTTTTAAACTACACAATACTAATGCTTTAACTTAGGAAGAGTTCAGAAATCAATATTTGGTGGAATAACCTTGATTTAAAATCACAACTTTCATGTGTCTTGGCATGCTCTCCACCAGTCTTTCACATTGCCGTTGGGTGACTTTTTGCTACTCCTGGCGCAAGAATTCAAGCAGCTCGGCTTCTTTTCATGGCTTGTGACCATCCATCTTCCTCTTGATCACATTTCAGAGTTTTTTTTATGGGATTCAGGTCTCGAAATTGGGCTGGCCATGACAGGGTCCTGATCTGGTGATACTCCATCCACACCTTTACTGGCCTGGCTGTGTGGCATGGAGCATTGCCCTGCTGGAAAAAACACTTCTCAGAGTTGGGGAACATTGTCAGAGCAAAAGGAAGCAAGTTTTTCTTCCGGGACAACGTTGTACTTTGCCTGGTTGAGGTTTGTAAAAGACCATAAGGATTGAACCAAAGCGGACTGGAGGGTCTCCTAGTTCGTCTTCTCTGATGAGTCCAATTTCACAGTAGGTGCAAGACTCTGTGGCTTGTAGGCCTCTCCAGGTCTCCGTCTAACCATCAGACGACCATGTGTTGGGCAAAGCTGAAAATTGGACTCATCAGAGAAGACGAACTAGGAGACCCTCCAGTCCGCTTTGGTTCAATCCTTATGGTCTTTTACAAACCTCAGCCAGGCAAAGTACAACGTTGTCCCGGAAGAAAAACTTGCTTCCTTTTGCTCTGACAATGTTCCCCAACTCTGAGAAGTGTTTTTTCCAGCAGGGCAATGCTCCATGCCACACAGCCAGGCCAGTAAAGGTGTGGATGGAGTATCACCAGATCAGGACCCTGTCATGGCCAGCCCAATTTCGAGACCTGAATCCCATAAAAAAAACTCTGAAATGTGATCAAGAGGAAGATGAATGGTCACAAGCCATGAAAAGAAGCCGAGCTGCTTGAATTCTTGCGCCAGGAGTAGCATAAAGTCACCCAACGGCAATGTGAAAGACTGGTGGAGAGCATGCCAAGACACATGAAAGTTGTGATTTTAAATCAAGGTTATTCCACCAAATATTGATTTCTGAACTCTTCCTAAGTTAAAGCATTAGTATTGTGTAGTTTAAAAATGAATATGAGCTTGTTTTCTTTGCATTATTCTAGATCTGAAGACACTGCATCTTTTTTGCTATTTTGACCAATTGTCATTTTTCTGCAAATAAATGATCTAAATGACAATATTTTTATTTGAAATTTGGTAGGAATGTTGCCAGTAGGTTATAGAATAAAACAAAAATGTACATTTTACTTTAACACATACCAATAAATAGTAAAACCAGAGAAACTGATAATTTTGAAGTGGTCTCTTAATTTTTTCCGCGGCTGTACATACACATCTCAATAGTTGAACTGTAATATAAATAACATAGCATATATATAATACAATATAATATAATGACTCAGTATAATGTGCAATGGAATAACATATGATATATATAATATGTGATACAATATAATATAATGTAATATATTTTAAGTATAGGTATATATTCATATTATATAATATATATATATATATATATATTTGTACATTTGTACAATTTGACATATACAATCATGCTCATAACATTTTCAAATCTATGCAGTGCAATTGACACAATATACAGCCGCGGAAAAAATTAAGAGACCACTTCAAAATTATCAGTTTCTCTGGTTTTATTAGTGTGCTTGCCCGAAGGGAAGCACAGTATTGTTATCGTCAAGTTTTCTTTATTTATTTATTCCGTACGTTTTTCTTGCAGCTAACTACTCCTCGCCCGATTGAGCTAGAGACGCCATTCAAACACCAAAACGTCCGGCCCGATCCGGTGCAAGCTGCTATGACTTTTCGTGGCGGTACAACTTGCCAGTCCTTTTTTATTCCTCTTTTTCATCCCCTTTTCCTCTCATTGACTAACATGGTGGAAGGTTGAGCCATTGTGACGTCACACACTCTGAGATAGGAGAAGCTCTCTTAAATGCCATAACAATCATGCTAATCGAAAACCACCATCAAGGTTTATACCTCTTAAATGCCATAAAAATCATGTAAATCGAAAACCACCATTAAGCTTTATATCATGATACAGTAGTAGGTATAACTAGAATGCGTTTCGTGAACGAACTGCGAGAGTGTGCTTGCTCTGTGACAGAGAGAACAAGTGCCTATGAATTAACATGTATTTACATCTACTCAATCAGTGTAGTGGGGCCTTCTTCCAATATATTTTAGCAAGCAACCAAGCTCAACCATTATATTTTGGCTCCACTGACGTTAGACATATGAGGGTATCTCAGAGTTTCGTTATACTGACTTACTGAGCTAAGTGAATTGTTGAAATTGCTATCTTGGTAAAAGGAAACATCTCTGCAACAATATTGGAATGAATGCGGTTACATAGCCAGCTTTACTTAAAGTTTATTGTAAGATAGGCCTATATGTTAGACTTAATGCAGTTAGAGTTAGACTGTAGGTCTAGTATCAAACGTAAGCAACACTTTTACTGTATAGCTAGAGAGCACGTGTATCACATTGGTTTATAGTCTGTCAAATTAGTTCTAGTTATTGGTGTTCGTTGGCATAAAAAGTTAGTCTTCTCTTATAAGCCTATAGTACATCTGATTAGAGCTAGCAACCATGAAAAACCTCTTCTGAAACTAAGAAGGATAACTATGACTAAATGTGACTAAAACTAATATGCATTTTTGTCTTAAGACTGAATCTAAAATAGCCGCCAAAATTAATACATCTCAGTGTTCATTTTGGCAGCTATTTTAGATTCAGCAGCTATTTTAGATTCAGTGCATATTAGTTTTAGTCACATTTAGTCATAGTTATCCTTCTTAGTTTCAGTCTAGTTTTCGAAAACTGAGCACACTACAACAGCTACATCCTCAAACGTTTTTCAGTTAACCTAATGATTCAAGGTCTCTCATGAATCATTACTCCCAGGACACGGGTTAATGTTAACTCACGCTATCGGCCACAACAAGTTAACCATTCTTTCAGTATAAGCAACCTTTGCATAGCCCCGCACAGCTAGGATAGCTCACGTTACCGTAGTAGGAATACAAGCCTTAGCTCACTTGACCACACAACTAAATTCATGAATTACTTCACAGGTTTACTTAACAACTTGAATTAAGGAAAATGATCCCCCGTTACGGCTAGCTGAAACTGCCAGTGGATACTCCCGTTACGTAGTGTTAGTTAGCCTTTAGCCCCGTACTCAGATGTTACAGCTGCTTAACACAGCTAGGATAGCTCTGCTTAACACAGCTAACGTTACCGTAGTGGGAATACAAGCCTTAGGTCACTATATCCACACAACTAAATTCATGAATTACTTCAAAGGTTTACTTCACAACTTGAATTACGGAAAATGTCGTCTCCAACGTTAACGTAACGTTAATTTATATGTTAGCTGCTACGGCTAACTATCAGTTTCCATTAAAATTTCAGTCAGTACACTGAAAATGCTGCCATTCAACTCACCTTAACGAAGTGGAAATACGGTAGCTAGGTTAGAAACTGTAGTTACTCTTATTCTTTCTCAAAGTTGAATTGAGAGGGACAGAGAAATACGGTTCCTCTTATTCTTTTTCAAAGTTGAATTGAGAGGGACAGAGAAAATGCGGTTCCTTGGATTTGGCGAGCGGAGGTGTCAGTGAGAAGCACAGATGCAAGCCAGTTTAATGACCCTATTATGACGTCATAATGGCAGAGACCTCTGCCATGCAAGTCTATGGAGAAAAAAGGGGATGAAAAAGAGGGATAAAAAAGGAGTGGCATGGGGTACCGCCACGAAAAGTCATAGCAGCTTGCACCGGATCGGGCCGGACGTTTTGGTTTTTGAATGGCGTCTCTAGCTCAATCGGGCGAGGAGTAGTTAGCTGCAAGAAAAACGTACGGAATAAATAAATAAACTAGAATGCGTTTCGTGAACGAACTGCGAGAGTGTGCTTGCTCTGTGACAGAGAGAACAAGTGCCAATGAATTAACATGTATTTACATCTACTCAATCAGTGTAGTGGGGCCTTCTTCCAATATATTTTAGCAAGCAACCAAGCTCAACCATTATATTTTGGCTCCACTGACGTTTAGACATATGAGGGTATCTTTGTTGTTCTGTTTTTGTTTGTTTGTTTGCTTGTTTATTGTGAACGGGTCTAGTGTGTTACATTTGGTCATAGCCTAATAGTTCCAGAGTTTCGTTATACTGACTTACTGAGCTAAGTGAATTGTTGAAATTGTTATCTTGGTAAAAGGAAACATCTCTGCAACAATATTGGAATGAATGCGGTTACATAGCCAGCTTTACTTAAAGTTTATTGTAAGATAGGCCTATATGTTAGACTTAATGCAGTTCTCTCTCAACAGTGATGTCTGGCTTGTTATATGTTTTATCCATATAAGGAGGGGGCAGCTAAACTCGAAGACTCTCAGAAAATATCTAAAGTGTAGCTCACTAAACTAGAAATATATTGAAATGCCATGAGATGTAGGCCTACCACTAACCATTTCACATTTACAGACATAAACCTATAGACATGACACAAAACATCTTCCAAAGACTTTATTATCTCAGCTGCATTATTCAGTAGCACAAAGTAGTCTATTACATTCATATTTTCTTCATGTAACCCTGCCATAGCGATACAACACCTTTTTGACAGCCTATATAGCCTAATTGCAAAATTAAATATATAAATAAATACTACACTGAAATAACGCAAACAAAGTGAATCTACAGTGAGCCAACGCTCGTCCACTGACAGTGTGGAAGAATGACAGTGACGTGAGCCAGGCCACATTCCAAGATTACGTTACTAGAAATGTCACTTTACATGAGCTTTGTTCATAAGCCATGCAGTCCATACAATAGGAATACTCTGTGTACTAACAGTATAGTAAGACCGGTCATATGTTCAGAGAGCTTTCTAGCAACCAACAAGTTACAAGTAGGATAAACATATTAGCGAAATCTGCGTTGTCGACAGACCATCGTTTTGACTGGAGTTTTGATGTGCTTGTTAGCACCAAGTGGATTACCTCATCTACAATACATATGGGCTTGGACTCAAATCACTAGTAGGCCTACTTCACGATCTTCTATGGCTACCAGCAGATAAGGTAAATAATAATCGCCATATTTGCTTTAATGTTTTATAGAGTAAGAGGCTATGTGTAGGCTATTAGCTAATCAGAAATGTTGCAGATGCCAGAGTTGGCAACTATGGCTCAGATTTAGGTTGTTATCCATCAACATTCATTTTACAAGTTACATTAGTTTCGTTGTCATTCGACTCGAAAATCTCTGGCTCAATTTGGCAAAGCACTACTGCTCTCTCCAGGGTAAACATACGTGGACCTCTCGGTGCTGTCATTTTGCCAATCTGGCTGGCTGAGGTAATCGAGTGATTAGAGAAGGCTACAAAGTGGAATACTAAGCAGTTTGTAGCGGGAAAAATTGAGAGTGAAATGTAACAAATTATACTGTATAATTACCAATGTCACAAATAGCTTAGCGGTAATATGAATAGCTTAAATGGGATGGCTACATTAGCCAGCTAGTTAGGAGAATCTCCGCTCTCTTTCTCTTATACCATCCTGTTCTGCAGCGAAGGCACATCACGTAATAACGTTATCATTTCTCAAAATAGTTAAATACAAATATATATAGCTTTTAAGATAAAAATATGTCCAATAAGGCTTAAAGAATTAAATCAGGTGTGTAGATGAAGTTCAGCAACAGCATTTCTAGTGTTTATATCCATGATTGTATACTGGTCGTCGCTGGCCGTCAACTGCCGTTACAGGAGAATACAGAGCTTCGCCTTAGTGGGTGACGTCACAATGGCTCAACCTTCCCCATGTTAGTCAATGAGAGAAAAAGGGGATGAAAAAAAGGAATAAAAAAGGAGTGGCAAAGAGTATCGCCACGAAAAGTCATAGCAGCTTGCACCGGATCGGGCCGGACGTTTTGGTGTTTGAATGGCGTCTCTAGCTCAATCGGGCGAGGAGTAGTTAGCTGCAAGAAAAACGTACGGAATAAATAAATAAAGAAAACTTGACGATAACAATACTGTGCTTCCCTTCGGGCAAGCACACTAATAAAGAAAACTTGACGATAACAATACTGTGCTTCCCTTCGGGCAAGCACACTAATAAAGAAAACTTGACGATAACAATACTGTGCTTCCCTTCGGGCAAGCACACTAACTAGCGAGTTGTTTACGTTCACAACCCTCAGACAGTTAAAAAGGCCCGACAACAGTCACCAAAGAAAACCTAGATATACTATTGATACTATCGTGAATAGAGTGATGATAGCTAGCGAGCTATTTAGCCTTCACCCAGGCTCAGGTTTATTTTGCTAGGTATCTCCGATATCGACGCAGAGACACAGTAGCCCCTTATACATGCGTCAATGTAAAGCGGTTACATTGCGCCTACAACGATAGAAACTCGCGAGCGTGTTACAATTGCCTCATGTATAAGGGGTCTAGATGTAAACCGTTAGTTTTTCCGCCGATCGTCTGAGCCTTTCGAGAGAGGTGGTTTACCACGTTAATTCGTCTTACAAAAGGGCGTGTCAAATCAGGCCGATGTGTCATGGGGGAGGCCGTGCGTGACTGGGGGGAGACGGTGACAGGAGGCTAGAAAGTTCACTCCATCATCTCTTTGAAATTCCTTATTCCATGAGTGGTAGGCTACAATGACTGGCTGTTTTAAAATATAACTAATAGCCTAACGAAACAAAATAACCCAGGAAGTTTCATCTTCGACGTTAAGGCTTCTTCCAATACTGACAGCTGACTCATAGCTTGCAGGTTTGCGGGAGACGCGACATTTGAGGGATGTCACTTAATTTAAACCTTTTTTGCTTCCGTTAGTGTGTGTGTGTGTGTGTGTGTGTGTGTGTGTGTGTGATAGAGACAGAGAGGACTCAGTAAAACATCAGAAAACACCGTGTCTCGTAAGCCTTAAACTATCAATCACCCCCACAATGAAATATGCCATTACAGTCGCGACAAACTTCTTGGCATTGTGGTGCGCCCAAAACGCAAGCTATAAACGTAGCCATCCTAATGTAACCAAAATATACCTCTGCTGATATGCCTAACCTTCGTTCTATTTAGAATTTGTCTTAGCACTATGCAGGAATAAAATAGCATCTACAGTGTCAGGATTCAGGCGCTCTCGCCTGGCTTCTATAACGCGCCCTGCTGCACTGAAGGAGCGCTCACTCGCAGCACCTGTTGCTGGAACGCATATAATTCGTTTTGCAAGGTGCTGTAGTCGTGGGAACGACTGGCCTGGTTTCTCCCAAAAGGAAAGTAGATTTTCCTCTGCTGATCCCGCGTCTGTATGGAAGTTTGTAGAGAGATTGCCGGGGAGTAAAATGCTCCCTTTCCGTTACGTCTGCTGCTGGCTAGTAATACAGACAGCCGGAAAGGTTAATAAACGGAATGAAATAGCTACACATTACACACGCTATGTTTTAATAAAAGCCACGTTACTCACATACTGGTTAACACTGTTTGTTACAGCACATAAATGTTTGTCGCTACATCCAAACTGCGTCACCGTTGTCCCTCCCTGTGCTCCAGCCGCATCATTTTGCTTGCAATGTGAATCATTTAATTGAAATATGCTTATTGGCATTTGTTGCACCTTAATCATTTTCTACAAACATGATATGTATGGTGTAGTAGACTGAGACTCTATTCACTACTGCACAAAAACTAGACACGTTTGAAAAACTAGACGTTTGCAATGAAGTAGGTTAACTTTCGCCAATATCTCCGTAAGGGAGATGGGTTATGTGCTCAAATTTCCTGGGATCAAAGAAGACGTTAGTATTCATGTGCAAACTAAAAATCACGTCTCAGGATTGCTGCGCATGCAAGTTATTTCGGGTGTCTCAACTGTAACTAATACCACTGTCATATAATTATGAGTCCAGTAAAAGACGGAGCAAACACAGTTTTCTACCGTTGTTGAAACACATCCACGCGTAGACTCGTTTTCTTTCCATCCGAGAGTGGTTATTCAAAGAAAATATTAAGAACTATATGCTGATAGAAAGAAGGGAACTTTAAGCCACTACACTGCCTGTGCCCGATGCGGATCCACGTTGATGTTGTTAGTAAACAAACCAGGTGGGAGCACATCTCCGTGGTCTTTGCGCATGCCCGAGGCAATGTAACCGCTTTACATTTTGCACATGTATACAGGTAACGACAAGAGCCGTTTCCCTTGAAAATCTTCACACCTACACGCGAATACGATACGATAAACTGATCTGATCTCAGTGGCACATGTATAAGGCCCTAGTGTGAAAAAGGATGGAAAACTTAACGAGGAAAAGTGGTTCGGGAACTACGTATGCAGTAGTTGGCTGTACCAACTCAAGAAAACACCTGAACGAGTGGTTAGATAGAGAGTGCAAAATATTAAAACGAATGTAGTGGCAACAGTTTCAGGTACAGTTTATACACCCGCTCTAACAGTGTTAACCAGTATGTGAGTAACGTGGGTTTTATTAAGGCATAGCGTGTGTAATGTGTAGCTATTTCATTCCGTTTGTTAACCTTTCCGGCTGTCTGTATACCAGCAGCAGAGCGGAGCATTTCACTCCCCTGCCATCTCGGAATGAAATAGCTACACAATACACACGCTATGCTTTAATAAAACTCACGTTTTACGAGACACCAACAGAGGCACAATCGACAAGTCTTACCATTGAAGATCTTTGACGTTCGGTCTGAAACTACAACCAGCCATCCAGGTTAATCCAAGTTATTGTGGAGAACGACAGTTGCATCAATCATTTCATTAAAACTTCACACTTATTACATTGGACATATCCACCAGCCTAATTAGAATCTGCATTGTCTACTGAGCAGAAATATCTCCATACAGTAGATTTCCCTTCGTTTAGTATCATTTTAAACTTCCCAGATGACTGTATTGCTCGTCAAGTGATACGTAACTATTCCGGATATCGGCCGCTTTGTTAAGAAATCGCTATACAATGTCTATTTATAGATTAACGTTAGGTGTAAACTTACCCAAACCAACGGTTTTCGAGAGAGATGTTTGTCCTTTTCAACTTGTACGACTCATTTAACACCGTAAGAAACCGTATTTCAAAATATTTCTGTTAATGTTTACGGTGACACGTTTTCGAGTAAGTTTTTAAATGAGTCGAATATCGTCACTCCCACTTTGTTCCACTTACCGCGTTGAATTCGTGATAATAAAATGCTTTTCCTCTTGCTTTGACATATCCTGGTTTAATTTCTGTACAAATGCCTTAGTCACAATATGTTTTGTCAAGAAAACGTTCATCTCAATAGTGTTATTTTAGTTTAATTAGGGTATTTTGTGGGCTTGCTTTGACCTGATTCAGTTGTAGGTGCAGTCTATTCACTTAAACCTGCACAAAACAAACATGGCGTGATTATGTATGTTATGTATTAAAAATTAAGACATCAATATAAGGGTATTGTAATTGTACTATTGTTAGTGGAAATACAAACATTTTATCTAATTCAACTTTGTTTTAGGTAAACTGTAAACTAAGGTGACCAGATTTCTGAGACAAAATCCGGGGACAATTTCAGTTCAGATACGTTAATACCTCCAAAACGTAAAGTTTTTGTCTTTGTAAACGGAAAAACGGGGACACTGGCTGGGCCCTTTTTCATAAAGCATTTTATCTTACCCTTGTTCTTGTAAATTGCAAGGGGAAGCGTCAAACAAAGAGTATTTATCTTAAAACTAATCACAAAGTGGCTGAAATGAAGAGTAGTAAAGGTAACAACCTTTTGCCAGATAATTAGAACCAATTTTTTGTGATAAGAACCATGTTGACTCAAGCTTCCTTGCAGTAGGCCTAACCTCTGTGCTTGGCTGATAAGTGACTGGTCTGCACATATGGGTGTCAGGTGTATGTTTTTCCAGGATAGAACATGTTAAGGCCATTGAGGAAACTAAATGCAGTGTATTCCTATATTCTGTGTAATCAGCTGGAACAATGAAAATACAGATTAAGCCCATACACTCCATGATCTTTGGAATTGTTTTTTAGGTATTACTATACCAAAAGTGATTTAAGAAACAAACAAACCAAAAGATTTAAAATACAATTTCAGTAAAACAAATCCAAGCAATGTCAAGGTGAAGGGGGGAGATCTGAATAATCTAAATAATAACAAGTTCTGTGGCACACTTCCAGTTGACATCTTTGTTAATGCAGAATATGTGAAGTTAATGTGGGGAAAAACACATTTCATTAGTGTCTTTTAAGAGACCACCACAAGAACATACGTTTCTTGTTTTGTTTTAGTTTTTATGTAATGTAGTCCTACCCTTACTCTAGGCTACATGAAAATCTCTGTAGCCTAAGCACATGACTCATATTTTAGCAAATGTTTTACCTCCTGCTTAAAATTGAACTGATGAGACTGTTTTTGCTTCCTCATCTTGAACGCAACCCACTGCCATAACATCAGCAGTTTGACTAAACTTGACAAAGAAAAAAATATTCTTCCGATTTTGAGTATAATGTTATAGTGATAAAATAGACATCTGACAGCCTGGCCCAGGGCTATTTGAAAACGTATGTTGATACAATATAAAACGAAAACGTTCGTGTTCAACCAGGCTGTCTCTAAAGCCTACAACAAAATCGATGGCAGGGAAGATAGGCCGTAAGGTGAACACGGTTTTCGTTTCAGCCCGTTCCACTCACTGGCATCTACACAATCTTTAGCTTATAAAAAAGAACGAGTCGTGGTTAGTTACCAAAAAAAAGTTCGTCGCTGATTTTCCAGTCGATTGTCTGTATGGCTTTGTTTTATGCAGAACTAGAGACTTCAGAGCGTAATAAGATTTTTGTCGGGAGCCGTGCCACGGTTCGACACGTGATCATGCTACACCAATGAGAAGGCTGCATTTGTCAACAGAATGGAAAAATGGCGGCTCCCGTGTGGTTAGAAACATCGTTAAAGATAGAGGAAAACATCCGAACATCCTCAAAAGTGGGCTAAATTAATTCGAATTAGTGCTGTATAGATAGCCGCGTCCAAGAATAACAATGAGGCAAATATACGATAATGTTATTTTTATGTTAAGTCATTTACATCAAGTTTAACATACATGGGAATACCCATTACTGTGGATCTTACATGGACTGTGAACAAACACCCACCGAAGAAATTAAGGCAAAGACTGTACTTCCTACATCAGCTGAGGAAGTTCAGCACCATCAGCTGTGTGTCCTGACAGCATCACTTGGTATGGGAACTGTACAGCCTGTGACTGCAGCACCGAATCATCAGAGCATCTCTCCATATTCTGCAGGAGACCTACAAGAAAAGACCTACCTACCAGCGCCCAAGGTATTGTAAAGGATTCCTAACATCCTGACCATGGACTTTTCAAAACACTGAGGTCAGGCAAACGTCTCTGTTGCTACAAGACCAGAACAGAGAGACTGAGGAGGAGCTTCTTTCCTCAAGCATTCCTTATCCTGAACACACACAATGACTATAAAACATCAATTACACCTTTTTTCACACACTGCTCTTTAAACTCCCTCTTGCTATTTATGAAAAATATTTCTTGATCTTTCTTTCTTCACACTCGCACAGAAAAAACAGTATTTTTATGTATGTGACAAATAAACCTCCATGTATCAATAAAAGGCAGTAATTGTAAATACCAATGACCATCTGTTTGTTCATTCATTCATTCATTCTTCCACAAATGAAAACAACACTAATGAACCATAAAAACACTCTTTATGAAACATGAAATATGATATATAAAACTGTACAAAACTGAATGAGAAATAACAGATTAGGGACACTCAGTCCTCACTGTTAGTGTCAGTGTCAGGACAGTTATCTTCCAGTTCCTACAGCAACGACATAGGTCAACTATGCAACACAATCCTGCAGAAAAACATCTGTCTGTCTCACAGGCACCTTTGCAACCACAGTGTATCACATGCAAAACACTGTCAGGGGCCGGATTTCTAGTCATCCAGGTGACGTGCAAGTTCCCATTCTCTATTTGCCAACCATATCCAGCAGGTGATGGAGCACTTATATTATGTTTGAGACAGGACCTCATTATTGCAGCCTGGTAGTTTGCCCTTTTGCAGTGCTGATGGAGGGCATCAGTGGTAGGGGGAATGGATAATTCTGGCAAGGCTGATGATGTCATACAGAAAGCCTTGAACCTAGCTTTATTTACATTATCAGCAGCCAACTGATCATATAAGTGGCATACATACTGGCAAATAAATGCAAATGTTGACTGCTCCAAGTTTAAGTTAGTACCTAAACTTTTAAAAGCCTTTAGGTAGGCCTACTCATCTTTCTCACATGCAACAGAAAATGTCTTTTTTTTCTCCTTTGCCATTAAAGGCACTTGTGGAGTCACACCCAGAAAATGTTTGAATTCCGATCAAGGCTGAAAACACACTGGTTCCAAAAGCTGATGACACCTTGGTAATGTCAATGATACATGTCCTGTTGCCAGTCCCTGTGAAAACATATAAAGTGCATGGCAAATCTGTCTGCACACTTACAGCAATGACTACCACATCTGTAGATGCCAGACAGTGTAGCGGGTTGAAACGGAAACAGGGTTCACCTTACAGCCTATATGAGGATGTGCATGTGTGTGAGTGTGAGTGTGCACACACTGGGCACCTTCACGAGGCTTCTCTCCAGTCTTCTCTTCCACACACACACACACACACACAAACAGAGTTGAAGACCTTGTAAATGTTTTCCCACATAGTATGTTTTTGCATATGAAAATGCCAGTGAAAATGCCTTTACATATTGTAAACATATAAAAGGTCAGGCACATTTATGTGGACCTTCCCTGACATGTACTATCAGGTGACGTTTTAAAGACCCAGCTTGTTTAGAAGTTTTTCCACATTGGCATGAGTATCAACATATGCATTTGAGAAGGGCAAACTTCACACTTCAGAATTCAAGCATTTACATGGCTTTTCTTCACTGTGCAACCGCTGATGGCATTTCAGACTTGATGTCCTAGTGTAGTGTTTCTCAACCACTGGGCCGTTGCACTTATCCTTATTACTACTGTATTTTGTGCTGTGTCTTACTGATATAATGTATTTAACCCTTATTTAATGTTAATCACAATTACAAACGAGGGTCTGACAGGGCTTACAATTAGGTGTGAGTGCTCCAGATCAATGAGGAAAAGTCAGCCCCCTCGCTGGATTTCTAAAGTTGGGATGATTATTGTATTTCTGTAATGACTTCTTACAATGTTGCATGGAATTGTTTGTGTATCATCTAAGCCTATGATTTCTCATAGTTAAGATCACCTTAGCTGACGTAGGAAGTACAGTCTTTGCCTTGATTTCTTCGGTGTGCTGGGTGTTCACAGTCCATGTAAGATCGTCAGTAATGTGTATGCCCATGTATGTCAAACTTGATCTAAATGACTTAACATAAAAATAACATTATCGTATATTTGCCTCATTGTTCTTCTTGGACGCGGCTATGTATACAGCACTAATTAGAATTAATTTAGCCCAATTTTGAGGATGTTCAAGTGTTTTCCTCTATCTTTAACGATGTTTCTAACCGCACGGGAGCCGCCATTTTTCCATTCTGTTGTCAAAAAGCAGCCTTCTCATTGGTGTAGCATGATCACATGTCGAACCGTGGCACGGCTCCCGACAAAAATCTTATTACGCTCTGAAGTCTCTAGTTCTGCATAAAACAAAGCCATATAGACAATCGACTGGAAAATCAGCGACGAACTTTTTTTTGGTAACTAACCACGACTCGTTCTTTTTTATAAGGTAAAGATTGTGTAGATGCCAGTGAGTGGAACGGGATTCATTTTCTAAAGCACTTTTCGTGCTTCACCTTGCGGCCTAAGAGTGGTTGCGCGGCTTTTAAACCAACGTTCCCGGAGCCACCCAGACAGAGATAGCATAGCTATACGGTTTGTGATTAATGTAAATCCGCACTCCTCAGCTTTCAAGTGGTTTCATTTAATGTCAAGTTGCCAACTACCTCTAAGTAGTAACCCAGACTAGTGAAACTGAAATATCATAGTACTGTAGCTAGTATCACTGGTAATGTTAAAAAGTTAACAAAGTTAGTTAGCAAGTCTATGTGACTGACATCTGACCAACAGATAGCTGCTGCTTAACGCACACATTGTTGCAAATTGTAGATCATAGGTTAAATAATATGATTACTGTAGATCATGGGTTAAATATGTAGATCATGAGTTAAATAATATATGACATAGATGATAAACAATGACACTAACCTATCCCAATGCTATCCTATCTTGTTGTACTCGTATTGTCAGAACTAGCTGGCTGAATGAATGAATGAGTGAACGCGATCTCTTTCTAAATAAAAAAAAGAGCAAAGATTCTACCGCGCTCCACCAATCAAAATACTAAAAAGACGGTAATTCTAGATCTTTGAGCTCCGAGCGAGAGCTTGCTGCCCTGGCTGCTGGCTGGCTTGCTTGAGCCTGTGGCGTGTAGGCTACGCAACTAAACGTTTTGGTCATTGTTTTCTTTTTTAATTTTTAATTTCTATCCCGGGTCTATCTGTGAAAACCGGGGACATTTCCGGGGACAGCTCCAGCCGGGGACAGGCCACCAAAAACGGGGACTGTCCCCGGAAACCGGGGACGTCTGGTCACCTTACTGTAAACGCAACTACGGAAGGCGAACTTCTTCCGTCCAATTTCTCAACTAGTGCCTTTCATATTGACATGGGTCTAAACGACCAGAGTAATCGGATTTGATCTCTGTGAGCATCCGTACTTACATTATGTCATGGTATCTGTTTTGGCATTTGATATGACAGTTTAAAATGACAGTTAAACTTCATCTTGGAGAGAACTAATCCGACAGTACAACTTAAAGACCAAACGAAATATTCGTCGCGCCACTGAGTGTTCCACACTATTAGGTACACGCAAAAGTGCACTATAAAAAAACACTATTTCGCAAGCTTAAATTAGGTCTACAGAGTTAATTTTTTCCACAAGTAAAGCTTAAATGCCATATTTTTGTGGGAGATTACGTTTCTCTCCATTGGTGTCCGAAGTTGATCACGAGAGTGAATGTAAACATGACAACGAGGTATGGTGCCGATATTCGACGTGTGCCGATATTCGACTCCGTTCCGCTACGTGTCCAGAAACAAGGCCCTTTGTCTGGATAGCCATAGCTAGCATAACTGCCATTGAAATCCAATGGTAATGCTACCTAGCTAGGTATGCTAATTGTCGGTATCCATCGTTAACTCGTTAATCGTTAACCATCATGTCACTGGCCTTAATTTAAGAATGGCATGTTAGTAGTACATTTAGTAGTACATATAATATCAGTACACTTGATTCATTACTGCTGATGTGTTACTTATATATGTTACTTATTAGCAGCTAGCTACCTAGCTAGCCACTATGAGTTCCAATGTGTTTTCAGTTAGTGTTAGCGGCAAGCTAAGCTAGCTGCTGTAATAGTTGAGTTGAGCTTCAGTTAAGACGCTGCGTACCGTACTTCATCATCACATTCGATTATTTATTACAAACAAATTCGAATTCAGCTGTAGGCATGAGATCTGTATCTTGGAGACTAATTGCATCCACAATTTAAGTACTGCAAGCTAGACTACTACAGTTGACACAACACAGGAGGTCCCTGGGCCTGAGAAGGGAAGGTAAGGTAAGGAGTTTAATGTGGCTATAATATGGAATTTTAAATGTGCCTAAAACTAGACTAAATTGTAATGAGTTTTCGAAAACTAGACTGAAACTAAGAAGGATAACTATGACTAAATGTGACTAAAACTTATATGCATTTTTGTCTTTAGACTGAATCTAAAAATAGCTGCCAAAATGAACACTGAGATAGGGGACCCCTTAATCTGCAATTCATGGTTGCTAGCTCTAATCAGATGTACTACCTAGGCTTATAAGAGAAGACAAACTTTTTATGCCAACGAACACCAATAACTAGAACTAATTTGACAGACTATAAACCAATGTGATACACGTGCTCTCTATCTATACAGTAAAAGTGTTGCTTACGTTTGATACTAGACCTACAGTCTAACTCTAACTGCATTAAGTCTAACATAGGCCTACCTTACAATAAACTTTAAGTAAAGCTGGCTATGTAACCGCATTCATTCCAATATTGTTGCACAGATGTTTCCTTTTACCAAGATAACAATTTCAACAATTCACTTAGCTCAGTAAGTCAGTATAACGAAACTCTGGAACTATTAGGCTATGACCAAATGTAACACCCTTTCACAATAAACAAGCAAACAAACAAACAAAAACAGAACAACAAAGATACCCTCATATGTCTAAACGTCAGTGGAGCCAAAATATAATGGTTGAGCTTGGTTGCTTGCTAAAATATATTGGAAGAAGGCCCCACTATACTGACTGAGTAGATGTAAATACATGTTAATTCATAGGCACTTGTTCTCTCTGTCACAGAGCAAGCACACTCTCGCAGTTCGTTCACGAAACGCATTCTAGTTATTTATTGGTATGTGTTAAAGTAAAATGTACATTTTTGTTTTATTCTATAACCTACTGGCAACATTCCTACCAAATTTCAAATAAAAATATTGTCATTTAGATCATTTATTTGCAGAAAAATGACAATTGGTCAAAATAGCAAAAAAGATGCAGTTTCTTCAGATCTCGAATAATGCAAAGAAAACAAGCTCATATTAATTTTTAAACTACACAATATTAATGCTTTAACTTAGGAAGAGTTCAGAAATCAATATTGGGTGGAATAACCTTGATTTAAAATCACAACTTTCATGTGTCTTGGCATGCTCTCCACCAGTCTTTCACATTGCCGTTGGGTGACTTTATGCTACTCCTGGCGCAAGAATTCAAGCAGCTCGGCTTCTTTTCATGGCTTGTGACCATCCATCTTCCTCTTGATCACATTTCAGAGGGTTTTTTT
The DNA here is from genome assembly GCF_963457725.1 of Sprattus sprattus. Lineage (NCBI taxonomy): Eukaryota > Metazoa > Chordata > Actinopteri > Clupeiformes > Clupeidae > Sprattus > Sprattus sprattus. Next base: position 864,334 of record NC_137918.1, read on the forward strand.
ATGGGATTCAGGTCTCGAAATTGGGCTGGCCATGACAGGGCCCTGAACCAAAGCGGACTGGAGGGTCTCCTAGTTCGTCTTCTCTGATGAGTCCAATTTCACAGTAGGTGCAAGACTCTGTGGCTTGTAGGCCTCTCCAGGTCTCCGTCTAACTATCAGACGACCATGTGTTGGGCAAAGCTGAAAATTGGACTCATCAGAGAAGACGAACTAGGAGACCCTCCAGTCCGCTTTGGTTCAATCCTTATGGTCTTTTACAAACCTCAGCCAGGCAAAGTACAACGTTGTCCCGGAAGAAAAACTTGCTTCCTTTTGCTCTGACAATGTTCCCCAACTCTGAGAAGTGTTTTTTCCAGCAGGGCAATGCTCCATGCCACACAGCCAGGCCAGTAAAGGTGTGGATGGAGTATCACCAGATCAGGGCCCTGTCATGGCCAGCCCAATTTCGAGACCTGAATCCCATAAAAAAACCTCTGAAATGTGATCAAGAGGAAGATGGATGGTCACAAGCCATGGAAAGAAGCCGAGCTGCTTGAATTCTTGCGCCAGGAGTAGCATAAAGTCACCCAACGGCAATGTGAAAGACTGGGGGAGAGCATGCCAAGACACATGAAAGTTGTGATTTTAAATCAAGGTTATTCCACCAAATATTGATTTCTGAACTCTTCCTAAGTTAAAGCATTAGTATTGTGTAGTTTAAAAATGAATATGAGCTTGTTTTCTTTGCATTATTTGAGATCTGAAGACACTACATCTTTTTTGCTATTTTGACCAATTGTCATTTTTCTGCAAATAAATGATCTAAATGACAATATTTTTATTTGAAATTTGGTAGGAATGTTGCCAGTAGGTTATAGAATAAAACAAAAATGTACATTTTACTTTAACACATACCAATAAAAAGTAAAACCAGAGAAACTGATAATTTTGAAGTGGTCTCTTAATTTTTTCCGCGGCTGTAGAATTTCACACAATATATGATATAATATAATAATTTAATCTAGGCTAGAACCCTTTAAAAAGTATCGTATTTTTTCGACTGTTGCCAGTCTGTAATTGCAGCGTGCTCAGTTTTGCAATGTGGTGCAGCCTGATTTTGTGGAATATGAATATATACCTATACTTAAAATATATTATATTATATTGTATCACATATTATATATATATCATATATATGTTATTCCATTGCACATTTCTTAATGCACATACTTGAAAAGGAACTATTAAACTATGAAAAACACACTGACTGCCAGTATTTCACTATTTGATGTATGCTCTTTCTCTTAATGATGGTCAATACGTAGTAACTAAAGAAGCACTATTTCGATAGTTTATAGAGCTTCTCAGTATTTTCAAAGTGCACGAGCTGTGCAAGACAGGTGCGCGTTTATCATAGACCCATGCAAATGAATGACTGGCGATTTAACTAGCGAGATTCAAAGTAATGTAGAGGCAAATCTTTTTCACACACTTCACGTAGAGCATAAACCCTTGAATACTCCATGAAATTGGTTGCGAAATGTAAAAGGTTATCGTGATTTGTATCCAGATAAACCGCAGCTCCTGGCAACTTGCGGTTGTTTAACACGTTTGACAGACCTCTGGCGTCAGAGCGCTCCTGTAACAATATGGCGGCGACGCGTTTCGCCGAGGCAACGGGCTGAAGCAGTGGAGGCGGCGTCTACGTATACATGTCTATGGTGCAAATCACCACTGCAATCATGTGAAACACTACACACCACTCCAAACACACGGTGAAACACTGCAAACCACCCTCAGGCCCAGAACACCATGTTACATACAGTACATTGAGAAATTCAAACTTTTTAAAATGTGTACATGTGTTCTGTCTTTATATTGTGTTCGTCATGTGAAGAGGCTGTTCTGGAGGGAAACCATAAGCGCCATTACTCAGTGCCGTTACAGATTTTTACAATCGTGTTTTGAAATAATTTCACCAGAGTGTGATGGCTACTTTGCAGTGTATGTGTTGATTGCTTTTGTTTTCAGTTGTGAGACCATGGGGGGATATTTACTTTTTTGATATACTTTTTAATTACTTGAATTGAATTGAAAACAAAAGCAATCAACATTGAAGGTCGTGGTGGAAAACCAAATGTCAAACATGTTGTGAAATACATGTCCACTGTCTTTATAGAGCCAAATGAATTGAGTTAGTTGGTCCCCTCAACCATAGGTACAAAGCACAGGACCTCGTATTTTTGCCTTTAATTGGTGTCTAACTGCTTTGATGGCTTTGAGGCCTAGAAAACATGCTAATCTCCTTCCCTGATATTTTCTTCTTTCCAAAAGACTACTTTCTCTGACTTGTTTTTTTTTTAGTCAAGTATAATCTAGGCTGAAGAGAGAAATACAGATCAACAGCAAAACGAGAAAGAGTCAGAAAGGAGGAAAGAAGATCAACAGTAATAAGGGAAATAGTGAGAATGGTGGACAGAAGATCAACGATAAAAAGAGAAAGAGTGAGAACGGAGGAAAGAAGATCAACAGCAGAAAAGGAAAAGAGTGAGAAAGAAGGAAAGAAACGAGAGCGGGTGGAGGAGTCCGAACACAAGGGAAATGGGAAAGGCTAAAGGCCCGAGCATGTCCAGTGGAAACAAAGGGTTGAAGGCGGACCACTACTGATGTGTGGGGTATTTTAAGTCCTTGGCAGGTCCTCGTGCGACCGTCCCACCATCCAGGAGCTCAACAGCAGGGTCTGCGGCGTGTGGGAGCAGTGTGTGTGTACGTAGAAGTGTGTTTGTATGAGTGTGTGAATGTGTGTGAGAGAGAGAGAGAATGCCAGGGAGAGAATACCAGAGGGAGAGAGAGTAAGACCGAGAGAGAGTGTGAGTGTGAGTGTGTGACTGAGTGAAAGGGAGTGAGTGGGTGAAAGAAAGAGCAACTAGAGGTTTACCTCGTGACATTTGGCCTCCTTTGTTCTCGACTCGTAATTCCCGTCATGTGAGCAGGAAGTGGGGAAGAATATGCTGGTCACCCCATGTGTTTCGATGATGCCTCTCGTGCTTCTACTGTGTATGAGCTTCTGAGAGCGAAGGCTTATTTTTTTATCGAGATTAAACGTGTTTTCATCATCAGTGACTGTATGAGAGCCTGTGTGCGTAATGTAATGTCCTTTTTTTTTAAAAGATAGAGTTGTAAGATTGAGGAATTGAATCTCTGTGTGTGTGCATGTGTGTGTGCTTGTGCGTGTGCTTGTGTGAGTGTGCGCGCGTGTGTGCGTGTGTGTGTGTGCGCGTGTTTGTGTGAGTGTGCGCGTGTGTGCATGTGTGTGTCTGTGTGTGCGTGCGTGTGTGTGCATGTGTGTTTGCATGTCTGCCTATGCTTGTGCTTGTGTGTGCGCTTTTTCTTTGCCCCTGACATTTACCAGTTGTTTATAGACATCAGATCCACCGCCTGTGTCTCACACTCACTCCAGTGTGGGCCAGCGCGCCTCCTGTCACCTACAGCCCTTCCTCCGGCAGCATGACAGAGCGGCGCTGCAGAGCCAACAGCATAGTGCTCCCAAGCAAAATGAATCACTTTCATTCCCGTCCTTTTTTTTTATATTATGATGACTACAACAGACACCTTGACTCAACTGACACACAACTGCGTGGAACTGTCTAAGCTCTAGAGATTTAAGAGCAACGTGGTGCTATTCTGCCTGTGAGAATTATTCTGGATCTGTGTCAGTTGTGTCAAGGCCTCTGTTGTAATCTTCATAATTAAAAAAAAAAAAAAGTAGGAAGGAAGTGATGACGGTGAAGGAAGTTATCGAAACACTTCCATTGTAGACACATTGCACTTCATCTTGAGCTCTGTGTACAAACCAGTATACGGGCAATTTCCTATTGGGAGAGCCTGCTTCTGTGTCCACTGTGGGCGTTGTTTATTCAGTTTCACCATTCTTCCCAATCAAATGCCCCTGTTTTCTTTGTCAAAGCTGATGGTACATAGTTTACAAGTTCAAAAAGTTGGGTCAGGAGATATAATGTTACATGTTCACTAGGCCTGTGTGAAGCAGATCAGACCAATGGTGGAGTTTAGCTGTTTAAAGTGAATTAAGTAACAAATACTAGATCTGTCTGCTTCTATCAGAGGAAAAACGTATATAATCAGACACAGTCCAAATGCATGTGATTTCATACGTACCTCCAAAAAAAAAGTTTCGAGGTATGGCAGTCCACCATAACGACAGTCATAGCGAAGCATGTCTGAATGGATGAGCGTACTTAAAAAAAGTATTTCCATTACACTGGAGTGATATTATTGATGTGCTGACTAAAAAAAGCTGGTTTTCAGGATTTTGTATTGCATCCTTGCGGCAGCTGCCCATGGTCGGCTCTTGTGCCTTCCTCCCGATGACTCAGGCACTGTTCCACAACCCTCTATAGTACCGTGTTCGGGCCCAAGCTCACGCATCTGTGCCTGGGTGATCCACACATAAACGATTAAGGCTTAATATTGATCCTGACCATATTTATTTGTTGTGGAGCCATTACATTCATAATCTAATGTGGCCACTGGTGGGACTTCCACATGTGTTATGGAAGAATCCAAAACAACTATTGGACATCAACTTAGGGGTAATGTTTTACCGTCGTGATGACTCATTAATCAACATGAGTTCAAATACTTTACTTCTAACGTGTAACTCATATTACATTAATATAAAATAACCACACGCCAACGGACAACTAACTTCTAGATCCACACAGTGCTTGCCTGGTATCCCTCCCTCTCCCGTTGCCTCTTGCGCGCTCCCTCTCTGTTCCTCGCGCTCAGAGGCTACTTTGCTTAGCGGTCCTATTTGGTGCGCCCGTCCGTAGCGAAGCATTCGAGCAGTGAACTTATCCGCTCATTCTTATCTACCAATACTTGCGGGTTACTGTTTGTGAAAATAAGCCACAGTTGAGAGCGTGTCTCGGGTTGATCGAATCTGGGGACTGCCAATGATTCTTTATTTTTCAAGGACCTCACTGCTCCTCCCCGAAGGATCCTGATCAGCGAAGTACATTTGAAGGGGCAGGGGAAGAGGACCGAGAGGGCATGTTTTTCGCAAACATATGTCTTATCATAAAAATGTATTAAAAGGGGTACGAATGGATAACGATTCTGTGGCAAGTCGACAACTTATCATAGTTTTTAGAAAACTTAAGAATTTACTCTGGTAGCATCGTTGCGTTGATTGCCTCATAAAGATTAAGCGTTCTGAAAATGTTCTTATCTCAAGTTGGTGCTCGCAATCTAGACGTGATTATTAGGCTAAGGTTGTAAAACAATATTATGAGCTCTTTTAGTGATACGTGGGTGGGACATGTGGTGGGCTTTCCGTGACGATGAGCTAAAATTAACTAAAATCAATAACACTGGTACTCTTTCTTCTTTCAAAGGGTCAGAACTCTTAAAGATTGCCACTTCAGCGAGACCGCTCTGATAACTTTGAAATCGGACGGTAGTTTTGTTTCAACCATGTTTGTCGCTGGACGACTTTTCTCATGCGGCTCAGGTCATGATTTGTTTGTTTATTTAAACGGGGGGGATTTGGTGGCGCGATAGGTGGCCCAGAGACGAACCGATCTGTGTTGTGCTGCCAAAACCTCAGCGCTTAATGCTTTTGCGTTGCAATATTCTAATACTCATTAGTTTACCATTTGCTTTCAT
>NC_137918.1:875000-957500 GCF_963457725.1 Sprattus sprattus
GTGTGTGTTTCTGTGTGTATTTGTGTGCATGTATCTGTGTGTATTCACGTTTGTGTGGGTGCAATGCCGACCCGGTGAGGTGTGTTCTCAGAACGATTTGACATTGCTACTAGTTGTTCTACAGCTGTTACCTGTTAAGTTGCGTGTGACAGAAGGGAGCTATCATGTTTCAAAAGGTCATTAGGCTGCTGCTTTCACACCACAAGCTGAAGAGGTGGGCATAAACACTTGGGGTGAGGCATTGTGGGTAATAATAACTTGGCTATATAATAATAATAATAATAACTCAATGTTGAAGTTATCTTCAGGCTTTCCATTCTGAAGTGATATGTAAATATGACCTCAGGGCATGTTAGCGTTAGCGTGTCTAGCCTTGAGTATGTATGTGAATGGTAGTTAGTGAGATTAATTATGTAGCACTTCGTGGCCCTGCGCTAGCGCTAGTCTCAGAGGGCCTGAGGTGTGCGGAAATCAAACTGGGAGTGCCATTCCAGCTCAACACAGGAATTGTAAATGTTATTGGCCGGTTTTTATAACAAAATTCACCCTTGTGACAAATTTTAGATCAATCAAATCTCAACTAATAGTCTTCAGACTTATTCTCTTGAGGCCAACTGCCAAAGTCATTTCTGGCTCCTTAACACTAGGCACCAAATATGTCAAATCTTACACTTGCAGACAGATGTGTGTGCACCAACAATCAGATTTAATTACATTAATTACATAATTACATAATTACATTACATGCTGTCATGTATGTAAATCGGAATATATTGGTGTTCACAACAGATTTGGGAGTCATAGGTTTTCCACTGACTTGAGCTGTGAGGCCTTTGTGGTGATAAGCGCTTTCTTTTAAAAGTTGCTGTGAGGCATAACTGATTGCAGGTGTGTGCGGTAATGCTTTGCAGGTGATGGTGGTTTGTACATTTCTATGTCGGCGTATGAGGCCCATTGTTTTCGCTACAGATGGTTTGATGTTTACAAGCATGCGCTGTCCACGGTACTGAACTTTGTCTCATTTTCTTTTCAACTTCTCACGTAGGAGGGGCTGCTATTTTATAGAGAGTCACCCTGACATCTTGGATTGAAAAGACAATACTTTTTGAAAACCAAGATAACGTGAGCGATTTTCACATTGGGTTCCTTTGCACATATTGCAAAAAGGAATAGTTAGAGAAATGAACAGTACACACACATGCACGGCTCAAATTTCATCACAGTTTCCTTTTTGCAAAAAGAGGAATTAGTAACATATACAGTAAAAACTGTCCTACGTCTTCGTCATGGTAACAGGGCTCTGTTAATGTGCGTGGGGCCAGCAACCCTACCATGGTAAATATTGCTACGGAAACTAACACAAAGGACAACAACATCAACCGATAGGTAGAGGTGGAAGTACATAGTGTTGGCCCTACATGCCACATAGGTGTAAAGGATGATGATGATATACAGTAATTTATAAATGGAAAAAATCTGAAAGAAAAGCCCCGTGCGCACCACAGACTGAGCAGAGTGGGGTTGTATGGAGAGGCTTGGGGAAGGTGATAAATCAACCCAGAGAGATGATGCCATCTCTGGACAGGTGATAATCTCACCATAGCAAACGCTGACAACAAGAGAGCAACAGGCGCCGTGCCATGGTGAATGTCTTCAGTACGCAGCATGTAGCAGGAGTAGCATGGCCAACTGGGGACATCAAATGACAGTGACAGTATGAGCAAGTTATATTAGTGTTAAAGTACTGTAAAGCACCAGTCCTGTGGCTTGAAACACAGTGTAGTAGATGTGCTGTATTAGTATTAGTACACAGGAACTGCGGGAATCATATGTAATGCTGAGATGACGATAAATAAACGTTGTATTTTCTGGTAATTCACACAAGTCAGCTAACCGCACATTTTGTTGTCCTGCCAAGAATCTGCTTCAGTAGTCACATTGTGAATCTGTTCTGAACTATACATTCCTGGATTAGTCGGGTGCTTAAGTAAAGCTTTACAATACATCTCAGAGAGCCTGGAGAGCCGTGCCAAATATACAGTGTGTTTATCCACAGTGTGCATTTGAGTTCACAAGTGAGCCTGACATCTTGATGTTTAAGTGGCTCGATAAAGTGCTGTTCCTGGAAGCTGCCTGTTGGCTGTTCAGTTTAACAGTGAGAACAGGAGAACTGCTCTGAGGCCAGCAGAACTGCTCTGAGGCCAGCAGAACTGCTCTGAGACCAGCAGAACTGCCCTGAGAACAGCAGAACTGCCCTGAGAACCTAGAAGGTCTAGCAGTCGGTCACATTAAAGAGCTTAAAGAAACATATTCTACATCGGTAGTTAGACTCCTAAATGTTCAAGCGGGGGGTGGTTGGGGATTAGGAAATGCATGGGTTGAAGACAGTGACCTATGATGTGTATTACTGGCCACTGGGCAGTGGGGTGTGATGGCCTTGTGTGGCTACTACATCCCTAGGGCTCTCCCCCATTTCCCTCCCCAACCCCCACCCCCTGTGAATTATCTCTGTGGTAGTTTCACTCATTGACTGTATGTCTATTCACTGGCTGATAAGTTGCAGGGAGACATCAGAATGGATCGAACTTGAATGGTTTATGGGCTGTGGAGGAAAAGGACCCGAGACCTCTTCTGTCACTCACTTTAGTTTGACACCTCAATGTTTCCTACTGCCAGTGCTACGTTTGGTAATGTGTGTGTGTGTGTGTGTGTGTGTGTGTGTGTGTGTGTGTGTGTGTGTGTGTGTGTGTGTGTGTGTGTGTGTGTGTGTGTGTGTGTGTGTGTGTATATGAATGTGTGTGTTTGTGTGTGTGCCTATAGGGGATAAACGACAACAAAGTTAGATTTAACCTGATTATGGTTACGTACAGGGGTTAAATTGGGATTTTCTATGTAGGGGGGCTCTGATCCGGAGGGGCAAATTTCACAAATCTTTCGAGGATTATGCAGTAAATAAGTTGCCAAATTAAACAAAAAACACATCACCGTTAAAGTTAACTTTGTGAAAGTAACCTACTAACAAATACTTTCCATTTTCCACCACTTGTTTGTCATGTCATCCATTCATATGGATGTGAATCAATCAATATTAATACAATTATTAGTATTTGTTAGTAGGTTACTTTTCTAAAAAAATATTCACAGGGTCAATGCTAAAATACACTACTCACCCAAAAGCCAGATATCACTAACTTTTTGTGAGTAGTGTATGTTCACGGACCAATGCATAGCCAGGAGGAAGATTCAGATGATGAGCAACCATCCACAAGCAGTGAAGCAAGCAGCCAACAACTCCAGCATTTTTTATATGTTGCTTAATATGTACTCTGTAGATTTTGAGTGTGTTTGATGAGGACACATTAAGAGCTGATTCATTGATACAAATAAGTTTGAAATTCATCCAGCTAGGAATGAGAAATGTGATTCGGAGATCGCATAGACTACTTGCTAAATCATTTTTAATTAGCAGCATTGTTCTTTTTAACTAGCGCTTGCGAGTTGACACACCAGTAACAGGCTATCCCTGCATGTCTAAGGTTAATTTTTCCTGCTTAATGAAAATGCAAGCCCATATCTAATGATATTAGCCTATTGGTGATGATCGACCTCTTTCAAAATACCGTGCACCTTTAATTTTGTTTCTCTTACCTCGCCATTCACCTGTCTACTACGATATGTCTGATGATGACCTATTGACGTTGTGTTGTCTGATCGCGGAGGAGGAGCTGCTGCGCAAGTTTCGTGCGCGATATGCCTACTTCTCAAACTTGCACCAGATATCTAGGCCAGCCTTTCCCTACCATTATTTAGATTTGTGTTTTAAAACAACATAGATTTGCAATGGAAAAGTTGTAAATGAGTAGGACAACATTGCTTGTGAATGGACTAGGCAGATTGCCAAAATCGGCTGGAGCTGCTGCGCAGCAGATCTGCTTTGCAGAACTCCAGACCCGGCAGCTTATGTGCCGGGGCTCCGCCCCGGACAGCCCCGGCCCAATTTAACCACTGGTTACGTAGAGAGCAGCATGTGTGTGGGGGGGGAGGAGCTTTTAGTGTCAAGCATGAATGTTTGTATCCATTGATACTCAGACCTGGTTTTGTAAGTGTGTGCTGGCATCTTATGGAGTCCGTCCTTATGTGTCTTTCCATGTGTATGCTCCTGCACATGTGTTGTGTTTGTGTGTGTGTGTGTGTGTGTGTGTGCGTGTGTGTGTGTGTGTGTGTGTGTGTGTGTGTGTGTGTGTGTGTGTGTGTGTGTGTGTGTGTGCGTGTGTGTGTGTGTGTGTGTGTGTGTGTGTGTGTGTTTATGTGCCTGCACATGTGTCATGTGTGTCTGTCCATGTGTTTGTGTGTGTGTGTGTGTGTGTCCATGTGTGTGTGTGTGTCTCTGCGTGGGCTGTAGAAACAGCGATGGATGCCTAGGTTGCAACCTTCGACCTGGGCCATTTAGACTATAGCGTTCAGCTCCGTATGTCTAGTTGCCGCGCAGGCCTTGCCCTCCACACTGAGCCCCTCTGCTACGCTCCCCCGCACTAAATTGGGCCTCTGGTCTTGGGTCTTGGAGCCAGCCAGTGCTAAGCTCCCTGTAGACAAGCACGGAAGACCAGCCACGCAAAAACACTCAGAGTAAAGTTTCACAGTGCAAGTGCATTTACCTATACACAGACATGAAAATGTACACACTCACCAGCACATTCAGTCAGACACACACACACTCAGCTTCTGCATAGATTTACACATGCACACACACACACTCACACACACACTCACACACTCACACATTCACTCACTCTCTCACTTACTTACATATATACCCATATACAGTATTTACATAATACACACATACGGGAAAGCAATATAATATACTTAGTTGGCTGTTTCCTCTATTCTTTTGTGTTCTGAATTTCCCTACATTTCTCCGCATTCTCCCAAGAGTGGCGGTCTTACTAGAATAGAGCTCAGGAAAGGTCCCCTCTGGAGAAAGAGCGTCAGGCTAAAAGAATAAATAGATTGAGATAAAACTGAGAGTAAGGGATGCAATGACAGAGTGAGAGAGCCAAAAAGAGAAACAGAGTGTGTTAGAGAGAAAGAGGGAGAGAGTAGATGTTATGTGGTGCACATAAGAGGTTGAGTTGCAGCCCCTATTTCAATTACAGCTGTGTGAGTGTGTGTTATTTTTTATGTGTTTGCTGTAGTTTTGGTCATGTTTGAGCTTCGTGCCAAAATCTCAAATGGGATCCGCAAATAACTCCGGTCTGAACCAGGAGCTCAACTGCTCAGAGTGCAGCACACCTCACTGGACTCCTAGTTAATAATTATATAAATAAAAAACACATTCCACACTCTCTGTCTCTCTCTCTCTCACACACACACACACAAACACACTCTCTCACTCTCTTTCTCTCTCTCTCTCTCACACACACACACTCTCTCAAACAGAGGTATTGCGTGTGCGCGAAATGCCTTTAGTGCTTGCTGTGCTGGTCGTGTGTTTAATAATGCATTGTTTGTGCTTTTAAAGAAAATTATGCTGCAATCATGATCCCACGGGGGATAGGAGCTCCCACCCACCCCCTCCCCCCTCCCCACCCCAGCGGAGATCATCGATTTCCTCTGTGGTGGCAGCTGCACGCTTTCATATTACCTGCAGATGGGCTGTTTTCCCCGAGTCGGCCGAGCCATCAGCACATAGAGCACCATGTTAATTACAGCGACTTGACAACTTTGCCAGCATTAGCATCTTAACTTAAGCCTCCTCACTTTCGCCCCGCATCGGCCAATTGTTTTGTTGTTTTTCTTGTTGTCTCTGCCTTTTTTTGGACAGCGTCTCGTGGACACCGACCGGCCGACAGCATTTGTTTTCCTGTTATTTACCTTCATTTAATTCTCAATTTCCTCTCAATTTTCCTCCTAATGCATCTCAGTTTTTCACTGCGATTGGGGTTTCTGCTTTGGGGCATTTTCTTTGCCTCTCCTGCCCCCTTCATCTTTTGCTTAACCCTAACCCCACATGCCCTGTGCTTCTGTGTATTAATGTCCAGCCCAGCGGCCTGGGAATCTCCCCTGCCTTTAACCTTCTATGGCTCTGGAGGCCTTAATCCGTGAGTCTGGCAATGGTAGGTGATGGATGCTGTTTATGCCCATGTGCCCTTAAATCCTCATTATTTATAGATGCAGGGATATGCTCTCGTGGACTCGGCCGGGCCCATCCCAGCACGCCAAGCCGTCGTCCGCACAGAGGCAGACGGTGAAGTGGCGTTCAGTTGTGCATCCGGAAAGATGTGTGTGATTACGGACAGTCGTGGTCAGGAAAAGGCATCCATCAGGCTGAAGACTAGTGGGTGAATGCTTTGAGCTGCGAGGGCCACAGCGCAAGTTAGTTAAAGGTTCTAGGAATCTTTTTTTAGTTCCAACCACGGACCAATCCGCACAGTGGCTGCTTCAGCTTGTCTTCGTATAGCCCTAAAGTGTGTGTGAAGATTCCTCTGAAGGTTCTGCTTTAAGCCCCTGAAGATGCCATCAAGAGCCCTGAAGGAGAATCAGCACCCTGGTTTTTCTGAGAGGGTGGGCTGTAGTGGTCGGTTGGTCGGACGGCTATAAATAAGGAGAGTGCTCTTGAGTCTTGACCACGCAACCGTGCAAAATTTACACAGCTCTCTACAGGACCGTTTTCACAAAGCAAGCAACTCAGCAGGAGGTGTGTAGGGTGTGTGTTGGGATGAAACACTGATTTTTGAAGATGTTTTTTTTTTGGTGGGGGTTGTGGTTGGGGTGTGTTGCTGGCCTTGATGGCTTTCAAACGCCATTTAAGATTTTTGTGACAAGTTCACTCTGAGTCACTCTTGTTATGTTTGTTCAAGCAGGAAGAAAATGAAAATGCAACAGCAAAAACAAAGAAGGAGTTTCTGGTCAGACCAAAAAAAAAGAGGAAGAAAACAAGTCTCCCCGCAGCTTACAAATGTGCCGGACAGTATCACCGCTTTCGTTTCTTGAATATTATATCACTTATGTACTCAAAGAGCATCGGAAGTATGCCCTTTGAGTTTTACATTTTAAACTTCCCAACAGCGTGTGAATGGATGGTTTTATTGATGACTAAGGCAAATGAAACATGCTGATGATTGAGGGAGTGGAGGAGTCCAGGCGGATGGCGTGATGAAGAGAGGGGGGAAGGGGGAGGAGGAAAAAACCACTCTCGGCACTCCGTCTCCATTTAACCTGCGCTTGATTGCAGATTGGTCCGTTTTGTTTCTCGAGCGCTGGCTTTATTAGCTTGCCTCGGTAGAAGTATGTAAATTCAGCTCCATTAAGGACGCATCATGAGCCCGACCCACCCCACCCCCCCCCCCCCCCCCCCCCCCCTCCTCGTTGGCCTTGCTGGGGTATTATCTCAGTTTCTCACACACCCTTTTAAATTGGTCGCCACTCTGCATTCTTCTCCCTGGCTCTGTTTTAGTTTCTTTTCTCTCTCTCTTTCTCTCTTTCTCTTTCTCTCTCCCTCTCGCTCTCTCTTTTATTCACTCTCTCTCTCACTCTCTCTCTCACTCTCTCACTCCATCTCTCTCTCTCATTCTCTTTGTCTCTCTCTCCTTATCAAATTCAAATTCAAATTCAAATGAGCGTTATTGGCATGACAAATATAGTTTGCATTGCCAAAGCATAGCACAGACATAAATCTACACATATCAACAGACAAAAGTGTGTGTGTGTGTGCGTGTGTGTGACCGTGTGTGTGTGATTGTGTGTGTGTGTGTGTGACTGTGGGGGTGTGTGTGTGCTTGTGTGTGTGTGTGTGTGTGTGTGTGTGTGTGTAGAGCTTCACAGACCACAATCACCGTCCCTTGCCCTATGGCATTCACAGACAAATTTGGCAGCAAGACCCGCTGTCTGTCCCTGCTGTCCAAGCAAGACTGACATCTTTTCCCGTTCCTCTAGATTTTGGAAGCCTGGGATTAGGCTTGTAAACCTGTCAAAGTATGACTTCCTTATATTATTGAATTTCTCACAGTGAAGAAGAAAGTGCACCTCTGTCTCGACCTCACCTGTTACGCAGTGACCACATATTCGTTGCTCTCTTGGCAGCCAGGATTTTCTTTGTCTGCCTTTTTCTATGGCAAGATAGTGGTCACTTAGTCTGTATTTGGTCAGGATCTGTCTCTGCTTTATATCTCTAACAGTAAAGAGATATTCTTCCAATTGGTATTCTGATTTTATGGACCGGTAACATTCTAATTTGCTTTGTTTTTTTGTCTCCTTTTGCCAATGTTCAAGATATTTTTCTTTAGATTCTTGAATGATCGTATTGGTGTTCAGTTTGAAAGCAGCGCTTGTCTGAGAGAAGTTATTAATGATTGTTAGGGGGAGATTAGTTAGTCTCAGTACAAGCTGACTTAGAGGACTCTTTTCAGGGTTCAGATCTTGAGTTTTTACTGCATTAAAGTGCAGTGTGTCAGTGGGACTTGTTTGTAAATGTATCCAGAATTTGAGGGCTCTTTTTTGCATGTTGATGGCCAATGGGAATCTGCCTAGTTCTGCTCTGCATGCATTTGTTGGTGTTTTCTTTTGGATTTTTAAGATCAATCGGCAGAACTCTGCATGTAAGCTTTCTATAGGATGTTTGTCCCATCTAGTGTAGCTATGCTCACTGAGTGGACCCCATACCTCACTTCCATACAGCGCAATGGGCTGGATTACACAATCAAAGATTTTGCACCAAACTTGAATTGGTATGTTTATGTTCCAGAAGTTTCTTTTTATTGCATATAGTGCTCTGCGAGCCTTTTCTTTTAGTGCATTCACTGCCATGCTGAAACTCCCTGATGCAGTTATAATCAAGCCAAGGTAAGTGTACTGCATCGTGTGATCTAGGGCGGTGCTGCCTAGATTAAAATGGTATCTGTGTTCCTGACATCTGGGCTTCTTTTGGAATACCATAATGTTTGTCTTTTTTAGGTTTACTGTCAGGGCCCATTGCTGACAGTATTTCTCTAGCAGGTCCAGGTGTTGTTGTAGTCCCTGTGCAGTGGGAGACATCAGCACCAGGTCATCTGCATAGAGGAGGAATTTAATTTCTTTGTCTTTTAGGGTAAGGCCAGGAGCTGTAGACTGTTCCAACTGTACCGCTAACTCATTGATGTAAATATTGAACAGAGTTGGACTGAGGCTACAGCCCTGCCTCACCCCTCTTTTTTGGGTGAAGTATTCTGTAATTTTGTCACCAATTTTCACAGCATTTCTGTTTTCAGAGTACATTTCCTTAACTAGTTGGTAAACTTTACCCCCTACACCGCTTTGTAGAAGTTTATAAAATAGTCCTTCATGCCAGATTGAATCAAATGCTTTTTTGAAATCAACAAAACAAGCAAATATTTTTCCTTTTTGTGTTTGGTTTACATGTTTAGTTACTAGGGTGTGTAGAGTGTAAATGTGGTCCGTAGTGCGGTAACTTGGAAGAAATCCAATTTGACCTTTGCTGAGGACATTGTGCTCCTTAAGGAATGCTGCTATTCGTTCATTGATGATGCTGCTAAACACCTTCCCCAGACTACTGTTCACACAGATGCCTCTGAAATTATTGGGGTCTAGTTTATCTCCACTTTTATAGATGGGTGTAATATACCCTTGGCTCCAGATGTCAGGAAAACAGCCAGAGGTTAAGATGAGATTGAACAGTTTGAGGATAGCCCTTTGCAGTTCAGGGGTGCTGTTTTTAATCATTTCTCCTCTGATGTGATCAGGGCCGCAGGATTTTTTCGTTTTGAGTTTTTTAATTTTAGATTCAAGTTCAAATTGTGTAATTTTGAAGTCAAGGGCGTTTTGGTTGTCTTTAATTGTCTTTTCAAGCGATTGTAATTTTTCCATGGTTTTTTCGTAATTAGAATTTAGATCTTGAGGTTGGATGTCTGTATACAAATTTTCAAAGTGTTTTTTCCAGACATCACCATTTTGAATCGGTAGATTTTGTGGTTTTGCTTTATTCAGACCTTTCCACATCTCCCAAAATTGATTATTTTGTATAGATTCTTCAATTTTGTTGAGGGTTTTGTTGGTTTGGTTTTGTTTTTTCTTTCTCAGCAGCCTTTTATAGTGTTTAAGAGTTTCATGGTAGTTTTTTCTAATATTTGTATTTTCGGGCTGGTGATGCTTTTGGTTGGAAATATGTCTCACTTCAGTCCTGAGTTGTTTACACTCTTTGTCAAACCATTTTTCCTCAGTTTTGTTCTTTGCTCGATTTCTGTTAGGCTTCTGCATGCCTGCTGCATTTGCTGCCTTCAGAAATATTTTGTTTAGTTCATTTGTGGCTTCATTAATACCAGTTTTGCTAATCTCAAAACACTTTGAGTTGTAGTATGCAATGCATTGTTTTAATTTGGAGGAATTTAGGGCATTTAAAAAGTTTTCTGGGCTGTCTTGAGTCCATCTATATGTCCCTTTGAGACGGAATAGCTTGCTGGATTCTGTTTTGAGCTGCTGTGTGATTTTGAGAAAGATATTAGTTTGGTTATGATCTGATAGTGGAGATTGCCGCCTGACAGTGAATGCTCTGAAGGAGTTGGGGTCCATGTCAGTAATTGCATAGTCAACTACACTAGCTCCAAGAGCTGAACAATACGTGAACCTCCCTAAAGAGTCCCCTCTGATCCTGCCATTAAGCATATACAAACCTAAGGCTCGACAGAGGTGCACTAACTCTTTGCCATTTTTATTTACTGTACGGTCAAGGCTGTTTCTCTGGGGGAGGTTTGGTGTAAGGTAGAGGTTGTTTTGACCAAACACATGGTTGTTACCATGAGGGTCTATATGATCTTCTTCGCACCCAGTCCTAGCATTTAGGTCCCCACATATCATCACATTTCCCTGGGCCTGGAAATGGCTGATGTCTGTGTAGAGGTTGCTCATGTATTCCTCCTCAAAGTAGGGAGATTCTATTGGTGGGATGTATATGGCACATATGTATAAATCATTTGTTGATATGCCAGTGCTCTTTTTTAATTTTAGCCAACAATGTGATTTCCCTATTTGGATGATGGAAAGGTGGTTAGTAAGGTTTTCCTTGTACCACACCAAAATTCCTCCAGAGTTTCTGCCATGACGTATGCCATTGAGTTTGAGTGAGGGGATTACAACTTCATTGTATCCCTTGGGACAGTGTGTGGGTGTCTCTGTGCAACACCATGTTTCAGTAAGGATAAGAATATCCACATTTTCAATATATTTCAAAAACTCAGGTTGAGTACTCTTAATACCGAACGTAGAGGAGTAGAGTCCTTGTATGTTCCAACAACTAACATTAAATGAATTCATACTTTTACAAAATGGACAAATTCAATGGAACAGATTAAAGAAGTAATTAGAAGGGGGGGGGGGGGGGGGGGGATGTGCATTACTTGCCACCCAGAAGTTTGCTGCACAGCAGGTGAAGTATATTTTTAATTTCCTCCAGTTCTGTGGGTTTGTTAGTGGTTAGGCCTGCTGGTTGGGCTGCTGCAGCTGCATAGCTCTGAGGCCTTTCCTTCAGGGGGGGCTTTTCTCCTTATCTCTCTCTCCCTCTCTCTCTCTCTCTCTCTCTCTCTCTCTCACTCTATCTCTCTCCTGGTGCCCTTTCCTTCTCTCCTGTGAATGGCGAGCAATGAGCCCATGTTGCACCTTCACAAGCGGAAACTTTTCTGTGTGAGCAGTGAAAGGTCATTCAGCTTACTCATGACGGATGTCTAGGGACGTGCATTCAGACACACACACACACACACACAAACACACACACACACACACACACACACACACACATACACACACATTCACAGACTCTCATCCCTCGATCTACGCAAGGAACAGACAGTGTGGAACAAGCTGACCCCGGGTTAGAGTGAAAGGACCAGACAATCTCTCCTTCATTTGAAGCTTTCCCCTCTGAGGCCTCAGGGTGTAGATTGTGTTATTCCTGGACGCGGAGGGGGCATCAGAACCCCACAGGGGGCAAAACACATCCCACCCTAAAACTGGCCAAAAGTTTGGAAGAAGTGTACTTTTTGGATGGCTCCTGTGCTGTGTTGTGCCCTTTGTCAGACACCCACTTCATCAAGAGGGGGCTCTGGACTTCAGAAGCCTGTTTCGCTCTCAGTCAACACCGTCTGGTCAGTCTTAGAGCACCGCTTTGTTCAGCGTCTCTGTTGTGTTTCATCAACAGCTACCTTGTGCGCTTGACGCAAGACAGGACTGGACTGATGGCAGGGGCAGACCAGATGACAGAGAACAGACAGACGGAAAACAGTGGGAAAGGGACATCGTATGACATGGCACAAGAAGGACAGGACATTCAGATTAGTTACACAGGAAACATGGTGACATGGTGGAGATAGAAGATAAGACATGTAGAGATCCTTATCCTCTAAAAAAAGTTATGTTCAGGTTTATACTTGCAACCCTTTCCACAGGAACCTTTTTCTTGCGAAAATGGTTCTGTTACCATTTACAACCAGCCCCAAAATCAAAGGGTTCTGAATAAAACCTTTAAAGATTCCTCTGTGGGAACAAACCCCTTTCCCTTTCGATTGGACACCTGAAGTCTGCATAACATGGAAAAACATACAGTTGAGACATAAGACTAAGGCCTTGCTTTCTGTACTGTGCCTTGAGATAAATATGAGATATTGGTCAATGACTAATGGTAGTTCAACTACCACTAATTTAATTGAACACAGGTCATAAGAGGTCACCAGACACTGGGAGCCATACAGAAGATATGACAAAGATAGGACAAAATATAGCTGCAAGCAGCGATGGCGGTTTCCTCCTCCAAACATTGCGAACCAGGGAAAAATGTATTTTTGTGACAATTTGTCACTGTATAGAAAAATTCTTGCTGCAGACTTACCAATGGGATATTACATTTCAAATGCAAAACAGTGACGATCCACTAGGGCCTTGGCTTCAAAGTAAGAGTGAGTGGGGGTTTGGTCATCAGACAATGTCCTTAAATGAGGTGTGTGCGTCTTGGCCTGCTAGCGCGTGTGTCAAGAGAGAGACTGTGTGTGTGAGAGACGCGCGGAGGGGCAGAGAGGCAGACCTTCTATTGAAAATCACCCTAGAAATTAGCCAAGCATGCATGTTTCAAATATTCACCAAAAATCCACTTTTCATCTTACAGTCAACTTTTTTTCAGATTGGTGTACTAAACATTCTCAAGTGTCTCACATGAACTTGTGATTGAATCAGAGTATCACTTTTTGACCTGTTGATGTGTAAAGCATTATTTTAGCGTTAACAATGTATCCAATTTGCTTTATATCAATCATTTTTCAAGATATGATGTTGCCTTTGCACATGGGAACATGTTGTAGTGTCTTCCAGTGACATATCAAGTTTAGTGTTGATTTCTCAAAGATTTGCCAAGATATGACTTCACTTCCTGTTTGGCGACTTTTCTGCTGAATTTGAGTGGCTGTACCGGACAAACGGTTGTGAGGATCAAAATTCTGTTAGAAACTTTTGTGAGGTCTGAAGATCTTATCTGGTGATTTTGATGAAGATTTGCCAAAAATTGTAGGAGGAGTAGGCTTTCAAAGGTTTTTGATAAAACCGGAAATAGCGGAAAATCTATATAACCGGAAATTGACCTAGATTGGGTTTAATTCGTCTTGATCCAGGGAATCCAATGGTGCCTAATTTTTTAAAATCGGTCACACGGTTCAAAAGTTGCGTGTGTTACAAAAGTCCAACTTTGACCTGTTGGTGGCGCTAGAGTGGTGTAATGAGAGCCATGAAACTTGGTGTGAATGAAGAAGGGACTGTCCTTAATGAGTGTGCCAAATTTCACAAAAAGTTACCATATGGTTCTAGGGGCTGCCATTGACTCCCATGGTACAAGAATAATAATAATACCTACGATAACAATAGGTTACCTCCTACCGGAGGAAACCTAATAAGATACGGTGAATTGAAAGACGGAAGACATAGTCAAAGCAGGAGACAGAGGGACAGAAGAGACACGGGGACGAGAACAGACACTGTGTGGAGAACAGTGAGTGAGTGAGTGTGTGTGTGTGTGTGTGTGTGTGTGTGTGTGTGTGTGTGTGTGTGTGTGTGTGTGTGTGTGTGAGTGTGAGTGTGTGAGTGAGTGAGTGAGTGAGTGAGTGTGCCGCATCCTCTGTGCCGCTCCTGTAGTGCGCATCGTGAAGGAAGAGCGAACATCAAATTGAGCGGATGATGAGATTACCCTCAGCGTAATTAGATTGAATTAAAGCGCAGAGCAGATGATTTCTGAGGTTCATCTCTCTCTCTCTGTCTTTCTCTCTAACCCTCTCTCATTTTATATTACTTTCTCCTTCTGCTTTCTTATCTGAAAACCTTTTTGGCAGCATGATATGCACTGTGTGTGTGTGTGTGTGTGTGTGTGTGTGTGTGTGTGTGTGTGTGTGTGTGTGTGTGTGTGTATATTTGTGTGTGTGTGCGCGTGCGCATATGTTTGTGCATACACTCATCCGTATTTGTGTGTGTACTTACAGTATGTATGTGTGTGTGTGTGTATGTGGAGTTAATCATTTCTGATTGAGAGTCATCATTCAGCACATTTTGCTTCTCATTGCCTGTGGCAGTAGACACGAAACAGCAGGTGGGACAGTGCGTCTTTGGATCTAAATCTGCACTTATTTTTTACCTGTCCAGTGCCTGAAATTCCACTGTATAGACCTCCATGAACTGAATGCATTGTCACAGTGTTGAGGAGAAGGGCTTGCTTGCTTCAGGTCCTGACTGAGCTTGTTTTTCTTGTGTCCTGACTAGGTTCAGGACTGAAGGCATTCCCACAGCAGGTTTCCTGTGTTTGTTTAGAACATGGAGCTTTGCTTTAACCCATTAACTTGGAGCTAATTTCTGTGTATCTGCATTGTTTGTTTTTATCCACACAGCCCTTTGTGTGTGTGTGTGTGTGTGTGTGTGTGTGTGTGTGTGTGTGTGTGTGTGTGTGCCTCTTGACCGGTACTGACACTGACCTGATGTCTATTTTACCCTGCTGTCACATTCTGCAGTGTTAATCTAAGGCGCGCAGTGGAATGGGCAGCTGCTGCAACTTTTCTTGTGGACAGGAAGTCACTACTCACTAACACTAGGGTGAGAGAGAGAGAGAGACAAAGAGAGAGAGGGAAAGAAAGAGGGGGAGAGAGATAAAGAGGGAGAGGGAGAGACAAAGAAAGAGGGGGGGAGAGAGAGACAAAGAGGGAGAATGAGGGGTGAAGAAAGAGGGGGAGACAGATGGTGTTTGTTGTTTGTGTGGTTGTGTGTGTGTGTCAAGAAGAAGAGTGTGTGAGGTTTAAATAAGAGAGGATAGAACACTAGTATGAGAAAAGAGAATGGAGGCATGGAGAGAGAGGAAAACAGAGAGATATTGAGAGAAGAGAGAAAACAGAGAGATATTGAGAGAAAGACAAAGCAGAGATATATTGAGAGAAAGACAAAACAGTTAGATTTTGAGAGAAGAGAGAACAGAGAGAGATAGTGAGAGGGAAAGAGAAAACGGAGAGATATTGAGAGAAGAGAGAAAACAGAAAGATAGTGAGAGAGAAAGAGAAAACAGAGAGATAGTGAGAGAAGAGAGAAAACAGAGAGATATTGAGAGAGAAAACAGAGAGATATTGAGAGAGAAAGAGAAAACAGAGAGATAGTGAGAAAGAAAACAGAGAGATAGTGAGAGAAAACAGAGAGATATTGAGTGAAAGACAAAACAGAGAGATATTGAGAGGAGAGAGAAAACAGAGAGATATTTAGAGAGAAAAAAGTGAGATATTGAGAGAGAAAGAGAAAACAGAGAGATAGTGAGAAAAGAAAACAGAGAGATAGTGAGAGAAAACAGAGAGATATTTAGAGAGAAAAAAGTGAGATATTGAGAGAGAAAGAGAAAACAGAGAGATAGTGAGAAAAGAAAACAGAGAGATAGTGAGAGAAAACAGAGAGATATTGAGTGAAAGAGAAAACAGAGAGATAGTGAGAGAGAGAGAGAGAGAGAGAAAACAGAGAGATATTAAGAGAAGAGAGAAAACAGAGAGATAGTGAGAGATAGAGAAAAAGAGAGGCAGCTTTTGCTGGGTTTTTTGGCGTTTTTGTCCCTGGCTCCTGAGAGATGACCTGACAAAGGCGATGTGCCGCGGTATTAATTTCTCCTTTCGGAGCAGAATCGGGCTTCTGAGAGACGCGCTGTCTCTCTAAGGACACTGGCCCGGCACGTCTCCAGTTTCCTCCATAATGACAAGCATGCCTTTGACAGCTCTCTTTTCCTCTCCATCCATCCTTCCCTCCCTCTCTCACAGCACACATTTCTGGCCAGGGGGGGGAAGTGGGGGCAGAACCCAAAAGCCCTGAGTGTGGTGTTTGCTGCTGTCACCTATGTCGGGGCTCCTGCTGTTGCCGTTGTTTTACCGCAGGCTGTGTTGTTGCCGCGGTGTTTTTGCCGCGGTGTTGTTGCCGCGGTGTGGTCGCTGTGCCACGCAGCGCAGTTTGTCACCCCTCTTCAAAAGAGGCTGGTTTGTTTGCTTAGTCCGCCTAAACAGTACAGTGCTGCTTGGCCCAGCTTACCTCTAGCGCTGCAGGTTTCCAGGACTCGGGAGGCCCCGGCGGTGCACTGGAGCACACAGCGAGGGGATACTGTTTCAGTGTTTCCCAGTTAATGAGCTCCATCCTGTTTTGGAGCGAGAGAGGGCTGTGTTTCTCAAATATACATCTCCAGTAAAGTGCAGAACCTTATGCTTTTTACTAACCACCACTGTGTCGAGGTCACCCCACAGAGTCAGAGACAGAGAGAGAGGGAGAGAGAGGGAGAGAGAGGGAGAGAGAGAGAGAGAGAGAAAAAAGAATAGAAGAGGACAGAGCTAGAGCATTGTGTTCGTGCCCCAGTGTGAAATACAATCTGCCCGGTGTCGACACCCCCTAATCTGCCCTAAGATATGTTTAAGTAATGTTGCTTGGGCCACACTGGACTCAGAGAGCCGCAGGGCTGCGGCGGGGCGCTTTGGGTGTGAGCTCAGCGGCCCCTGGGTTATTTTTAAGCCTGTGAAGCCATGCAGTCGCAGGCAGACAATCTGGGAGGGAGGCAGGCAGGTCTCACAGCCAGACACAGCAGCTGACTTACTGCTCCGGCCCGGGGCCCTCGCTTTGCCTCGCCTCGCCGCACCGTCCCCTGGGTCCTCCGGCACTACGTCCTCTGGCTGGGAGAGCAGCTAGCGTTGGGAGAGGCTGTGGACAGCAGACGTACTGGACAGTACAGATACTGCCTGAACCATCTGAGACAGCAGACGTACTGGACAGTACACGTACTGCCTGAATCATCTGAGACAGCAGACGTCCTGGACAGTACGCATACTGCCTGAACCATCTGAGACAGCAGATGTACTGGACAGTACACGTACTGCCTGAATCATCTGAGACAGCAGACGTCCTGGACAGTACACATACTGCGTGAACCATCTGAGACAGCAGAATGTGATACACAACTCCCCCCCCCCCACGCCTTTACGGTATCAGACTTTTTTTTGTGATTATCTGCCCAGAGTCACATTTGGATGGCACTTGTGACCAGTTCCCGGGCATTGAGGAGAGACAGTTTGTGAAAATTAGGACACATGTGTCAAAAGGAGAGTGCCAGTGATGCGCTAGTTCCTGCCAGTAACCCTGGCACCAGTGACAGGGAACTCTAAAGCGTCACTTACCAGAACTGAAAGGCTGTGGAGTGTGGACTGTCTGAGAATTAAACCCCTGTTTACATTAATTAAATGAGGTCTGCCAGGCTTTCTATCTCTCTCTCTCTCTTTCTCTCTCTCTTTCCCTCTGTATGTGTGTGTGTGTGTGTGGTAATTAAGTGGGTTTTGTGTTGTCTGAGTGAATGTGACTCCCAGGCACTTGTTCTGTATTGTATGTTATTATATGTATCTTTTCTTACAAACTACTGAATGTGTGTTTGTCCACGTCGGTCTGGTTGTGTGAATGTGTGTGTGTATGTGTGTTTGTGTTGGTGTATGTGTGTGTGTAGAGAGAGAGAGAGAGAGAGAGAGAGAGAGAGAGAGAGAGAGAGAGAGAGAGAGAGAGAGAGATTCTCATTTCCACTGACTGCCCTCAGCCCTGCTCACACACACCCACACACACACACACACACACACACACACACACACACACACATACACACACACCCACACACCCCTCAGACCTGCTTACAGTGGTTATCTCAGTATTTATTTAAAACTGTCCTGAACTATCTGCACGGCTCCTCTACAGTGATAAACCTGCTCTCCCACATTCAGTCCGATGTTTCCACAGACAAGGTCAAAGGTCAAAATCTGCTTAACATGAGCAGGCAGGGCCGAAAATATATGTATGTCCACTTACTATCCATTGGAACCGTTATGAATTTTGCAACAATGATATAGATTTCAGATCCACTATATATGTGATGGAATGTGAGGGAGGTTTAGGCAAGCTTTATACAGGGCAGTACATCAACTATATGGGAGGCTCCCATTAAATTCGTCACCCTCTTATAAACAGGGTTGGGAAAGTTACTTTTGAACTGTAATATTTTACAGATTACTAGTTACTCTGTAAAAATATATAATAAGTAATTTGACTATTTTAATGAGTCTATCGGATGAAAAGAAGGTGTCAAGATGGAAAGCAACAGAATTAATGATATATTAAACTTTTAAGTTTTAAAGCGTTTTACCGAAAAGAATATATTTGGATGTAAGCCCTTTGTAATCACCAAAATTTAGATTTTAATTTAGCTACATATTTTTTTTCAGTAACTGTAACAGTTTACAATTACATTTATTTTGAAATGTAACTATGGAGCATGTTACTTCTCACTCCCCCACCTTGCTTATAAATGGTACAGTCCAGTGATGTAATACAGGTGTATGGATCTGAACTCAATTACATTTTTTTGTGTAATGGATCAGTCCAACTGATCTCTCACTGGTATCAATTAAACATGGCAGTTTTGTCGGCTGCCACACCTTTGTTTTTTAAATTATGTATGATGAACATGAACCTGCCCTCATGTCAAACGCGTCCACCGTCATCGTGTATTTCTGAAGCTGGCTTGCAAGTTAAGACGACATAGTGGTGAGATGGGCTTCTGTGTAATAACAGCTCCCCTCCCCTTCAACCTGATGTCCATTATACATGGGACAGGCTGCACCCTGTGCATTAGCCTGTTTGATGTGGCCATGATTTAAAGCTGGAAACAGAATGGTGTTTGGAGCAGCGAGGCTGTGTGCTTGTGTACCCTAATAGGGCCATTGACACAGGGAACCCCTGTCAAGCCCAGGATTATGCTTTCCTGGGAAGTCCCAGGACCCTCTCTCTCCCTCTGTCATTCTCACTTTAATTCTCTCTCTCTCTTCTGTGCTTCTCACTGTCATTCTATCATTCTTTCTTCCTCTCTCTCTCTCTTCGGTGCCTCTCTCGCTCTGTCTCTCTCTGCAGCCGTGTGTGCTGTGTTGTAAGTCCTGGCTTAAGTGTTGTTAAGACCGCTTTAATTTATAATGGCAGGTTCTGTAAACATGGTGGAAATCCTCGCCATGGCGACGGGACTAAAACAAATTCATAATATGGAGCAGTATTTATAAGACCTAACAGGCTTCCCTGGTTCCCTCTATGGTGTGTGTGTGTATGTGGGTGTGTGTGGGGGTTTGTGTGTGTGTGTGTGTGTGTGTGTGTGTGTGTGTGTGTGTGTAAATATGAGCCCATGGGGGTTTATCTGTGTGTGCCTCTGTGTGTATGTATGTATGTCCCTGTTTTCGTGTTTGTGTGTGCCACATGGATGTACACACAACATCCATGTGTTTGTGTGTTTGCATCATACCTATGGCTGATGTAATGGAATGTCAGTCAAAACCTTCACAGTAAAGAGCGTGACTCTGCACCAGCCTAGCATCATTAAATACTCTCCATTTCCTCTGTCTGCACACACAATAGCTCTCAACATTTTTATCCAATCATTTATCATGAGCACTTATTCAATTTTACCTTAGAATTGCACTCAGCACCCTGTACATTCATACACAAACACATCACACGCACACATACACGCGCGAGTGCACGCGTGCCACACACACACACACACACACACACACACACACACACGCACACACACACACACGCACACGCACACGCACACGCACACGCACACGCACACGCACACGCACACGCACACACACACACACACACACAAACACACCAGCGCCACAGCACTCCTCTTGTCTCTCCTATATTGCGCGCTGATTTCCTGACTCTGCACTAAGTCCTGGTTAAAAGGCTCCATTATGAAAGCATGGGGAGGGAAAAAGCATTGCCTAAAGGTCAGCTCCGCTTTCCCTCCTCCTTCTCCTCCTCAGACTGCAGCCTCTGCTGCTTTTGTTCCAAAACTCATGGTTCAGGGATACACCGTTTCAGTTTTCTTTTTCTTTTCTCCTTTTGTTTTTCCTCTCAGATCTCAGTCGCACATGCAACACAATGAGTACACCTCATGACTGTTTGTGTGTATTTGTTATTGTTTCATTTCATTGTTGAGTGTATACTGTTCAGATTTTTACAGTGTGGGACTGAATTTCATTGAAGGGCAACGAGGTTGCCAACATGCAAAGTATGCCGCGCATGACCTAAAGTAAATTTATGAACTTGGCGAAATCATTTTGCTAATATTATAGCGTGAGCAAGATGGTAAATGCAAACATGGGTGAGCCTGCGCAAAGACGCGGGAGCTCCATGTATAAATAAGTTAATTCGAAGCAGCAACTGTTCTGCAAAACTTATAATTTTAAATGATTTTATGTCGGGCAGACCTCCTGCACAAGAACGTCTGTCTCATCCGTTGTAGAACGTCCAGAACGTCATTGTTGTTTGCTTCACTGTAGAAGAAATAACGAGCTCCAAAGGTTAAAGAGGTTTCCTCGATTCATTGTGATTGGCTGATAAAGAATTACTTCTTTGACACATCCACTAATTACTCAACCCATTTATTATTACTGTATGCCTGATTGCGTCTATTCGCATTGCGTGGTTGTTGCTAGGGTGCTTGTTTGCGGTGCTTGTTGGGTGCTTGTATGAAAATCAGGGCCCTGTGTGTGCGTGCGTCTGTGCGTGCGTGTGTGCGTGTGTGTGTGTGTGTGTGTCTGTGTGTGTGTGTGTGCGTGTTTGAATATGTGTATGTGTGCGCATGTCTGGCGTTTGAGGCGTATGTAGGAGCTGGTTAATGTTCCGGGTGTCTGGATGATCTTATCTGAGCTCCGCAAATGATGTCATAGGGCCTGCACCATGAGATCTCCCAGATGATGGTGTGCCCCTCTCTCACCCCCCCCCCCCCCCCCACCCCCCCACACACACACACAAAATCTCTTTCACTCGTTCTCTCCATCTACCTCAACTCTCTCACTTTCTCACTCTGCATCTCTGTCTGGAAGTACACAATTACACATTCACACATAAACTTTTTCTTTGTATCACTCTTCCTTCACTCCCTTCATCTATCACATCCTCTCTTCCCCTTCCTATCCTTTCTTATCTGTCACCTGTCAGTGTCTATAACCCGATCAAAGTCAGAGACTGTTGTCAGTATCATGGCTGCAGGTTCTGTCCAGGTTACCCTGGTGGGAAGTGATGGGAGAGTACCTATTAACGACTTTGACAGAGACAAGTGGCAGGATGAAATTTGGATAAATAATTCAGACGAGCCTCGTCTCTTCTCCGTCGCTTAGTGTGATTGACTCTAATGTTAGGTAAGGACTGTAAGTAAGGGCAGGTTTGGATAGAGACCCTTATTGGACTGTAAACCATGTTTAAAGACTCCACCACTGGTTCCCCCTGCCCGTCTGATCAGTGTCCAAATGTAAACGCAGGTCTGAGTGCAGGGAGATGGCGCTGACTGGTAAATGCGATGGTGGGCAAGAGTTGCAGTGGATTGCATGGGGTGACTGGCATATTAACTGCTAGATTATGTTTTGTGTGTGAGCGTGTGTGTGTGTAAGAATTGTATGTGTCTGCATATTTCTATGGAATGATACATTAAATCCTATCCTGTGTGTGTGTGTGTGTGTGTGTGTGTGTGTGTGTGTGTGTGTGTGTGTGTGTGTGTGTGTGCGTGTGCGTGTGTGCTTAGATGAGGTAAGTATTGTCGGGGTCCTCTGCCTTTCGTCTTCTAACACAGACGCGGCTGCTGACAGGCAGGACGGTACACTCCAGGGTTGGAGCTGGGGCCTGCCGCATCGCCCCCGGTGACCCGTTTGAAGTCGGGGTATAAGAACATTAGCCAGGTGATCTCCTCGTGCAGATGTGTGATAATGGCGGAGGTGCTGAGATAGACAGCAACCACTGGTCGCTGGTCCGAGCGCTTGCTCTATACGAAACCCACCAGAGCAAGCCTTCCTTGAACTTGCCCAGCTGTTGCCAGTTCGCTAATGGGGGTATCATCAAAGAGGATCCCTCCCACTTTAAGGTCAAAAGGTCAACATCACTGCAACCAAGGCTAACAACATAGAGCAGCTGCTACAGCTGCTGATGGCTCCCCCTGTCTGTCGGGCTGGAGGCCACTGTCTCAGACAGCAGGGTGGGGTACAGAGGAACAGGCAGGGGGCAGGTTTGTGTGACCCCAGATTCCGATCTCAGATTTACTCTGGTTCATAAACACTGCTGAACTCAGTTACGCATTGCACCATCATCCTTCTTTGGAATCATAAGCAAGTGTGAGGAAAGACAACTGCTTTATGGCAGAATCACTATTTAATTGGCTGGCTGACTAGGGAGGAAAGTTCCGAATGTTATTCTGTTGCAATGATGAAATGTAAGAGAGCTAATCTGTTACTGCATGTTTGTATGTGTCTTGCATTTAGATGTACCTTAAATCTGTACACTGGCAATGTACAGATCGGCCACATTTGCTAATTTATCCTGAAATGTTGATGATCAGCAACCAATCAACGTGCATATGCATGCTTACATGCACTCAATTTGATCAATTTCCAGTGACTTTGACTGACTTAACGAACACTTCATTACTAGTTCTGTGGCTACCAATTCAGTAAAGTCACTTCCTGTTGAAGTAAACACCCATAGGCTCCTGTTGTACACTGTCGCCATGGCGATCCATGGAAGTAAGAGACAGCTGTTCCACAACTTGGGCAGTGGAGTTGGGTTGAAAAGTTAAAGCTGTAGCTTTGTTGGCAAGCAGTTAACTCCTTTGTTATGCTTATACATGTCAAGCACTATTTCTGGCACGTATGAACAATTGTAATGTTGACTCACACAGCATCCTTTTTTAAAGAAACAATACTTGGCTTCTCGGAACTTCTTCTCCTTTACACCCTTTATTGCTCCATATATTTATACCGGTATATTTTTTTTCCCCATTTAAACTGCTTTTAGCTTGTGAGGTCACACAGGTTGAACAAGTAGCTTAAACGTGCTGCATCCACATACCTAAGTGAAACACATTAACCTTATGGCTGTGCGTGTGCGGTGCAGAAAAAACAGTAAGGTCTGCACTTCTACTGAAGCCTGCTGTTTGCGATGCCATTTTGTCAGTTAGTCCTCTTGACCAGCTGTGTTGTATGCAGCACCACTTTTAATCTCTGTAGCAAGATGACGTAGCTTTTCCAGAAGTTTCCTTCTTTTCTCTGTGTACCCTAAACCCTGCACAATGGACTATTCTAGTCTTGAGTGCCTTGTTGCTCAATCAGGTTGTAATAAAAACAGAAGTGCTGGCCGGTGAAGAAAAACACCTCAAAGTCCCCCTCCTGCCTGGTCCACAGCGTTTCTGCCCGGTGATGTGCTGACCACCCAGGTTGTGTGTGATCTTTTCCCTCTCACGCCCGGTGCCTCGAAAACATCTCAATCCAATTACGTGCCGGTCCGAGTTAAACCAACTGAGTTCTGTTGTTGTTCTTCCTGTCCCAGGCTTGAGCCGTGACTAATCTCCAGCCTCTCAGACTTAACTCAGACGAAACTGTTATCTATCATGGAATATGTACTATAGCAGTATAAAATCCATGCCGATAAGCAGAAAGATTGCTACTTGTCAGATATTTGAACATTATTAAATTAAAGGTGTAAAATATTTTACTTTTGTTAGTGTCAAATCATTCAATTTAATGACCACATCTCTATTACCACATCTCATAATTTCCTCACAAAATTGAATAAGCAGTCTGGTTCTCCACCCTTGTCCACACTGCTGAAGTGTCTGTCTCTGAGAAGTAATGAAGTCACAGTATTGCCGATGACAAAAGGCCCCTAAAAATATATATTTTTTCTCTTAACTCTATTGAAGTTGATGTCCTACAGGGAAACTGATGTAGTTTTACATATATCAGAATTAACCCCTAGCATCTTTTTGTCCGGCAACTTTTAAAAATTGGTGTGGTATCCAGAAATGAAATCCAGTGTTTGGTATGTTTCTCAGCTGAAGTGAGTTATGCACGAAGATCAAAAAGCTTCTTAAGCTTCCCTCAGTCTGGCTGTGAGGTTTGCTGTTCGTCTGAGCGCACTAACAACCCAAGAGGACATGACTCATGTTTAGTCACCCCCCCCTTCCAACTTACACTACATGTTTTTACATCAAATGCACCCAACTCCACTCTCAGAACCTCTTCTCTATCTCTCTCTCTCTCTCACCTGTTTTTTTCCCTCTCTCCAGCCCTGTTACTCTCAGACGCGCTGGCTTCACTTTTTCCGCCTCAGTGTGTAAAGAGCTTTTTATTTTGTCCCGTCTGGGCTTTTTTATGAGGGGAGGTTAACAGTGCATTGACTGGTGAAATGTCAGCACCTAAATACTGTGAGTGTGTGTGCCTGTGTGTGTGTATGTGAGAGTGTGTGTGTGTGTGTGTGTGTGTGTATCAGGCAGTTTACATTACACAAAGGTGACAAAGGCAGGCTTTTTGTGAGTGCGAGTATGTGTCATCTGGTATTTCCATGTGTCTTAAGGTGTCATAGTGTGTCACGTTAATAAATTATACGCATGGAGAAAACTATTATAATTTTCATTAAAGGTATTAGACAAAACGCTAGAGCACAGACAAGCAAGAGCACAGCCAGGCACAGACACGCTATAGCACAGCCATGCACAGACAAGCTAGAGCACAGCAATGCACAGACAAGCACAGACACACTATAGCACAGACACGCAAGAGCACAGACACGCTAGAGCACAGACAAGCACAGAACACAGACAGAGTTTTCTGGGGTGCTAATTTTTGCCAGGTTGCCTCAGTCATGGACAGTGCGGATCATAGTTGGGATATCATAATTAGCTGACTACAGTCTCTGTTGATTACAGGGAGCTTATGGGGGGCAGTCATTTAATGTGGACTCATTGAGACGGATTGCCTCCTCATTTCTGCATACTCCCTTTCACCTAGCTCTGTCCTTTACCCTCCATTTTCTCTGGACCCTTTTCTCTCTCACACCACCACTATCATAACCCTGTCACACCACAACCCACACAACCTCTCTCATAAGCTCACCCTTCGAAAGATTAATTACACCTCTTCCGTCTCCAGTTGGGCGCAATTAAGCACAGCTAATCTGTTCAAACATAATGTGATCTGCCAATAACCCTGAGGCAGCATAAGGGACAGGCCCAGGGCACCCGCGGTGATCGAGAGCACCCCCCCCCCCCCCCCTCGCTTCACCATAGCAACATTACCATCGCCATTATAACCATTTGACTCTATTAAATCCAGCATTCCTTTACTCACCAGTGGGTTTTACGATTCACAACACATTATCAAGCACTGTTTGTCTTTGCTTATGTGAAAGTGTGAGTGTGGAAAGAGCATTCTGCCGGCTGTGAAATAAGTTTTAAATAAAAAATAGTCCAGGTTAGTGTGTTTTCAACTTAAATAAATGTGATTGCCACGTAAATGGTAAATGTTACTCCATCAATGGCCTCTTAAGTTGTCGTGAAATGGTATTTGAAGAGAGGTGTAACTGTGAACGCTCCGCCTCAGAAGAGGAATGTGGGAAGAAAGGCTTTGCCAAGTCCTGCCTCTGTAAATCACTGAATTCCATGAATCAGATTGATATGGGGGGGCCCACGGACCAGGCCAAGGGCCAGATGAAATACATCCCACTACATTACGGTGCAATAATCCAAACTGTTTTTACAGACTCGCTGGAGAACCCTCAACTAAGTGTTTTTATTCATTTTTAAATTGCTCGCTGAGTTCTGTTTAACCCACGCAATTTTGAATGGTAGTTTGCTGGCGGAGGTTTGTGGGTGTTGCTGGCAGCCATTTGTGTGCTGTCTGTGCTGTCTGTGGTTTTCGTTTTTTTTTTTAAGGTTTCATTGGTCGCAATCACTCCATGACACCAACCCGGCCCCACCCCGCCCTTTCACACACAAACACACACACAAAAACACACACACACACACACACACACACACACACACACACATACTTATACACACACACAATCCATGGCAAACACTCAGATGGTCTTCTGGACCTTCTGAACACCAGTTAAAATTGTCGCTCTCTTCCCCACAACACTTTCTTTTCTCTCTCTCACACATACACACACACACAAAAAAGTTCTCCTCAGCTGTTGTATTTTGCTGTTGTGAGAGACTGCCAAGTGTTTGGTAACATCAGGAACAAAAACATACATTCAGCAGCTGACATGCACACACACAGGAAGTGTATCAATTAAGCACTCTCTACGTATTTTATAGTCACACTACTGTAAGTACGAGTTCAGTTCTAAAGACAAACACATGAGACCACTAGAAGTGTACTGCATCCCTATTGCTGATCCATGGTGTCCTCTGAATTTGGCGTCAGATTTTTATGAACTTAACATTTACAGCACCGCAACATTCTCTCCTGTCTTATAATTATATGTCTTAAGAAAAATATCTTAAGCAATCCACCATATTCCACAAATATGTCAAGGCAGGCAGCTATCATGACACCAAGAACAAACTTTTTTGGTCTGCATGTCAGAATATTGTAAATAGCACTATTGACTGTGGGGGATTTTCTGTAGTTGTGTTAGTGGGTCAGTTTCTTTCATTGAGAGCCCATGACTTAAATATACTGCAGTAATAGATATAACATCTCTAGAACGTTTTGTAGTTTTGAAGGTGGTGAACATTGACTAAGAGAGGTATTCATGAATTTTGGAAGAAGTGATCATTGAATGCATTTAGTATCAATGCCATGCAAAGGTATCCACATCTTAGTTCACTGAACTAGTCTAATGATATGGTGAATGTGAAGTGAAGTGTTTTGAAAAAGTAGAATGCTATTGAGAGAGTGTGAAAAAGATCGTTAGAAACTAGAAATAGAGATCATTTTACACATTTTAAACATTTTCAGACTATATTTTAAAGTAACAAGCGCTGTGGTTTCCCTTTAGATTCTTAATGTCAGTGGACTAATCATTTAAACTCATTTGAAGTTACAATGATGAAGACTTGTGCTTAGAAATTGTGAAAATGTCTGTGGAAATACATTTTGTTGGTGCGTATGTGTGTGTGTGTGTGTGTGTGTTTGCGTGCTCATGTTTGCGTGTGTGTGTGTGTCAGCCTCAGCTTTGTAGAGTGCATTGCTTGATGTTAAGATGGTCTGTTGGTCTCAGCATGTTGGCATGGCAGTGCCAGATCGTCTGACACAGTCCAGCAGCTGCGCTCAACCTGCTTAGACAATAGGTCACAGTTTAGCATGCATCATTCGCACTCTGACACACATGTACGAGAGCTGGAGCACATCATACCCCAAATGGCATGACCATGAATTTATACGGAGGGCCTGAGTTTGGAAGCGGAACTGGCCTATTCTGCCCAGGTGGGTTGTCTCTGAGCACTGAGGCAACAAGGCCTGGTAGACTTTTTTTTAGGTAGTCTGAGATGCATTGATGTTTTTGTATATTTCCTTTAACTAAAAACATTGATGCACAAGTGGCATATATGTAGATGATTAAAGGTTTCTAGGGGACTCTAGGACAAAAACTCGTGGAGCTTTAAAGGCATATTGACAACAACAAGAAAAAACGAAATATCCCTCCACAGAGGGCTTCTGGCAATAAATAAAAAAATCCGCTGAGGCGTGGATTTCTTTTTGCGATAGGCATGGCGACATATTCTTCTCTGATAGGGAAAAACCATCACCGGCCAGGCCTGATTTGTCCATCAGGAAAAAAATATTACGAGTGGCGCATTATGCCTACACATTTCTGTTATTGCAAAGAAACAGGAAAAAACTTGTGTTATGGGTTAATGCAGTTAATCTATTCTGGATGTCCTTTACGTTACCATATATCCTGGCAGACTTAAAAACAAAATTTGAAGTTAAATCCCTTGAAAGACTCGAGCGACTGGAAAGAGGTAGTCTTATTTGTCCTACATGAACAAATGCACTCAGCAGTCAACTAATGTTACAATTACTTTTTTTGTTAATTCTATTCAGATGTCAATAATAAGACTGAAAATTGTGGAGTTAAAATAATTTCAAACTGTACAAATAAATGTAACACGATTCACAAATGCATTCACAAACCACTCACCATTTCCTGAACATCCCTTTGATTATTTGTTGATTTTTGAAATGTTCCTGATGCGGCTTGATTCACAAATGAATTTTGATTTCACCTCAGATGTCTCTTACAATTTCAGCCAGGCATGATTGAAAGTGACCACACTGTATTACATCTGTTACATCTGTGCAGTGTCCAGTTATGCACCATACCCTACACCATAACAGATATCTGCATACAACTGATTACACAAAGAGGAATCCAGGTTTTAATAGCGTCTAGCTGCCGTCTAGCATGTTTATCTTGTTAAAACCATTGTTATAAAACAATTGGGTTCTATTGCGTTATTTAGCTGTTTCTGATTGGACGAGAGACGTTCCATGAGTTGGATTATCCGTCAACATACCAACAGTTTGGGACTTTTCACATCTAATAATAAATCACTCCGCGATGAAATATTCGCGTTGA
Organism: Sprattus sprattus; assembly: GCF_963457725.1. Lineage (NCBI taxonomy): Eukaryota > Metazoa > Chordata > Actinopteri > Clupeiformes > Clupeidae > Sprattus > Sprattus sprattus. Next base: position 903,975 of record NC_137918.1, read on the forward strand.
TGATAACCGTTAATTCAAAATTCTTAAAATTCCAAACCAAGACGTTGACAATGGAACTATTTTTTGTTACGGAGAAACAATGGCGAAATAAACAATTTTTAATCAATAACTTTGTGTTGAAATTTGTTGACGGTAGAATTGTTTTATAAAAGCAATATAGCACTCGTGGGAGTGGGGTAGGTAAGGGATAATCCCACGGGTGTTGTTGCCTACGCCACTCGGCCTGCGGCCTCGGTGGCTACGGCCGAACACCACCCGTGGGATTATCCCTTACCTACCCCACTCCCACTCGTGCTATATTGCTTAATCATACGTGATTGAATATGCTTGAATTATATGGAATCAGATCAATGCCATAAATATTTTGTAATCTGTAATATAGATTTTGTATCTGTAATATAGATTTTGTATCTGTGAAACCATCTAGACTTTCAAAACCTATCTACAGATACGGATTTCAAATACGAAATGTATAGATACATTTCTACACTTTCAAAAACTATCTTCACTTTCAAAATCTATTTACAGATACGGATTTCAAATACAAAATGTATCTACACTTTCAAAAACTATCTACACTTTCAAAATCTATCTGCAGATACGGATTTCAGTTACGGATTTCAGTTATGCATTACGGATACAGATACGGATACGGATTTCAAGTAGGAATTACGGATTTCTGTTACGAATTACAAAATCTTTTTGGCACTGTTTTTACCTCCTTTCTAAAGAGCCAATCAGCGCTTTTGGCAGATATTCTAAAGCGCCAATCAACACATTGTATCCTGTAATGACTAGCCAATCAGCGTTATCTTGCTGGCAACTGCTGGCCTGGGAAAGTTGAGTGAAACGATGTATGCAGCAGTCATGGATCAGAGGCCGAGAAATGGCACAAGTAAGAAGTCCTATATTTGGAGTTGTTAAGAAGGTCATTGTTAAACGCACAATCACAGTCAGTGGTTTTCACTCCACATTTCGTTCCACCTGTTTCAAAGATCCTTGTCGTTGTATGGAAGATATTAGGATCTGCTTTGGTAGCTAACGAAAGCTAACGTTAGCATTTTCGTGACCGATCTCCTATTCACATTTAATTAAGTTGACCATGAACAGTATTCATATGACCCATTATCACGATGAGACCATTTAGCAGACAGACTGCTATTGTCTTGTTCTCCAGACACATGCAAAGTGATGGTGGGGGTATACCGTTAAGTGCATATGCATCCTCAACAACTGGATAATGACCAGCCTGATTTCAAAACCACCTTGCAATGTTATTTTCGTTTCTTTTCATGGCACTTTGGAGTAGCCTATTTGTAACCATTTTCTGAAGTTCTTGAAAATGCTTTATTGTGTATTTTTTGTGGAAACAAGTTTTCTAGCGTCTCAGTGGAAGAGATATATTATATATAATATATATAATTTCTTAGTTACAATGCGTTCTGCAGCCAAGCGATCTCTGAATCGCCAGAGCCTAAGATTAACTAAATAGTACAGGTGTTCATCAGCTCTTACGTGGTAGAATGCAGTGAACAAAGACCTAAACGGTGACAGTTTAGTGGTGTATTAAAAATAACTCTGTAGGCTGACGATCTCCAGAGCCTGCGGAGAGTTACGAGTTTTGTGCCGAGGAAAACTACACGTTGCTTGCATGCAGAGCTCATGTCAAGCACAGTAAAAGTATTCCACCAAGCACCGCATTCCCACATGAGTGTCATAACCACTGCCCCTTTGGGCCAGACATAAGGCATGCTTGTTTAACTTCCCCCACGGCGTTCGTACACCCAATTGTATTCAAACCATGCGGGGGAGACCCCAGATCTCTCCCTAGGCAGAGCACTGGCAGATTTAGGTTAGAACTATTGAATAATGAGCGGGCCAGCAGTTGCCAGCAAGCTAGCGCTGATTGGCTAGTCAGTACAGGATACAATGTGTTGATTGGCGCTTTAGAAAATCTACCAAAAGCGCTGATTGGCTCTTTAGAAAGGAGGTAAAAACAGTGCCAAAAAGATTTTGTAATTCGTAACAGAAATCCGTAATTCGTACTTGAAATCCGTATCCGTAACTGAAATCCGTAACTGAATTCCGTATCTGCAGATAGATTTTGAAAGTGAAGATAGTTTTTGAAAGTGTAGATAGTTTTTGAAAGTGTAGATACATTTCGTATTTGAAATCCGTATCTGTAAATAGATTTTGAAAGTGAAGATAGTTTTTGAAAGTGTAGAAATATATCTATACATTTCGTATTTAAAATCCGTGGCCTCGTTTCCCGAACGCACACTTAGCCTAAAAAGGACTTGAAATCGTTCGTAAGAGGAATCCTACGTTGCAGACCGGTTTCCCGACGCGGCACTTAGCTTAAGTTTATCTTTCATTGAGAAGAATTCTACGTGTGGTCAGGACCAGTAGTAACTTCACACTTAGCGATGCAATCCACCAGGGGCGTCGTTCGGCCTATTATAGAAGAAATTCAAACGATGTTTCTGTGTATAGCACATCATGAGAATGTCATTGTTTCACCTGCCTATTCCCATCAAAATAGAAATAAAGAATATTGAGTATTTGAAAATAAAGATTAGGCTATACAAAACTAGTGCAGTGCCCGTAGGAATTATGCATTCTGTAGTGTTAGCAGACGTAGAGCTGTTGGGTAGTGTAATGGCAAGACATATTTGCACTCCACATAGGTACAGGTTACACTGAAGTATTATTGTGATGCATGTTTCCTTTTCATTAAGAAATGTGTTAATGGTAGCCTTTTTGGAGAGTTACCAACCAATAAAGTTTGAGATTATGTAGTGGATGCAGTTGAATATAGATGTCAACGTTGCTGTCTAAACTATAAACTAAATGTCATAAAGAAAGAAATTATTTAAAATGAAGTTATGGTTGAAATAGGATCACTTCTTTATTGTAAGGGTAAGTGTAGGGTAAGAATGGTCATGCAGTTGGACTCAAATGTAGGTTCATTTTATTGAATGTATGTAGCCTACTGTACTGTATGACTTCGATGATGCTAGCTTTGACAGCCCACTCTCAGACAGATCGTAATAAATGTCCTTACAATGGGAACACAGTTTAAATACTCTGCTGGAGATGGCGTTACTATCCCCGCCCCGAATTCAGTGCACAGTGCACGTTCGATGAACGCATATTGGCTAGCTAATTTCACAGCAATTAACGTAAACAGGTTAACGTGACGTAAACAGCTCCTAAGAGATACTTAAGAACTCGTGCACGTCGCGCTCGTGCACCTGACTTTAAGTTGATGGTTGGGAAACACTCGTAAATAGAAAGTGTTACTGAGTCTACTATGTCGCGAAAATCCACGTAGGACGTTAAGATACGTCGTTATCGGGAAACGAAGCCCGTATCTGTAGATAGGTTTTGAAAGTGTAGATGGTTTCACAGATACAAAATCTATATTACAGATACAAAATCTATATTACAGATTACAAAATATTTATGGCATTGATCTGATTCCATATATATAAATGGAACCGGGAAGGCTGGCTTGTTACGGCATCATCGTGTTTGAAAGCACGTTATTAAAAGCGTGTGTCCCTGTCTTAATGCAATGAATGAAACTTAGTCTAAGGTGATTTGAAATGACACCAAATTTATTTCGGATTATTCCAACGGCAGAATAATCGAAATAAATTTGGTGTCATTTTAAATCACCTTAGACTGAGTTTCATTCATTGCATTAAGACAGGGATACACGCTTTTAATAACGTTAATGCTGCCTTTACTGAATAGGCCGATGCTTAATCAATACGTTGTTTGAAGTCATGAAAGGTGTAGAGTAGCCTTATAAAATCACCTTATAAGTTTCATATTCTTGAACATAGGCTATAAACGCTGTAGTCTGAATCATTTTTTATCTGCGCTGTATAATAGGCCTACATGTTGGGGATTAGCCTGTCTGCATACCCGTTCGGGATGGATCGGTCAAAACTAAAATTTCCTTAAAACGAAAAAACAAGCAGTTTCACTTGGGCACCCCGTCTAATATCATTTGGTAGGGTAAAAGCTAAATGTGTAGCAAATTTCATTATTTTATCACCCCGGTCACGATCACGTTGTTAAGCCACTACTATCAGTTTCTCTTGGCTTTGGTCGGGAACTTAATCGCATGCGCAGTCTGTGGGATCGATGTATCCTCTGCTCAATAATAATGTCTGTGGTGACGTATGAAAGTGGTGACGTATTTTTGACAGTTTAGTCACGTTTGTGAATTCGTACATTCGTAGCCTACTGAAGGAACCGTAACTGTGAAGTTGCATTTCGTGTTTGTAATTCGTGAATTCGTATTTGTAATGAAGAAATCGTAATCGTGTAATCGTGAATCATGTACTCATGTAAGCAGGAACATGGCTTTTCTATGTTTCTGTGCGTGTGTGTAACTTAGAATATTACGTGCCACTTAGTCTGCCTATGTGCAAGAGCATGTTTAGACCAGAGGTGATAAGATGGAAACTGTGCTTCTTCCGACCTTGTGCAAAACTGCCATCCTTGCAAGACAGGGAGCCTCAAACGTCAGAGATCCACCACGTGGTTATCCCTGCTGAAAACTAAACTTCTGTCTATATAAACCTTGTGTGATGTGTTTATCCTTGCCTTCACTTTCAGCCTTGTGCTGTGAGTGAGCCCGATTTCAACTGTTGTTGTTGTTTGTCCTATAAATGTACTTATATGTAGGTCCGGAGTACTAAGGTAACTAGGGTGAATTTTCACCTATCAATTATAGTCATGATTATGTCTGTATTACTGTATATTATGAAATTATCTTAATAGTTAATACTATTCAATATAGACTGCTTTGATGGGAAGCATCCGAGTAAACCAGAAGTAAGAGCATGCCGCACCCCCCCCCCCCCCCCATACACACACACACACACACACACACACACTCACCAACACATATGCGACAACAACTTTTGCACACACACATCTCATCCATTTCAGAAAGAGTCATGAGTCAGTGCTTTTATTTTTTCCTTCTGAGGTTACCAAAGCTGCTAAAGTACACTGCTGGCTGCTTTTGGCTGACAGAGGAGAAAAAAAGCACTTCTGGTTGATTTGTTAGCACGTGTGTATGTGTGTGCATGCATGAGCATGTGTATTTGTGTGTGTGTGTGTGTGTGTGTGTGTGTGTGTATGTGTGTGTGTGTGTGTGTGTTTGTGTGTGTGTGTGTGTGTGTGTTTGTGTATTTCCCCCCATTCCCCTCAAAGAGCCGACGGTCCCTGCAGACATCTATCAGCGGGGATTAGGGGTGGCAGGAGGGTGGCGTGTACCTGGGCTCATTCTGCTGGCAGGTGCTAAATGAGGATACAGAAGCTATTTATAATGTCATTCTTCGGTTACCACCTTTCTCCTCTGCTCCAACACTCATCTCTCCTGTCTTTCTCATACTTCCGCTCACCACCCCCTTTCCTGTTCTATTTCTTTTTTCTCCATGGACCCCCTTACTCCTTCCTGTTCTCTCTCTTCTAACCACCTTGCTCACAGAGGTACCCATTCTTCTGCATCACCTGCCTCTTTAGTTAGCTATAAAGGTGGTGTGTGTGTGCGTGTGTGTGTGTGTGTGTGTGTGTGTGTGTGTGTGTGTGTGTGTGTGTGTGTGTGTGTGTGTGTGTGTGTGTGTGTGTGTGTGTGTCTGTGTGTGAGAGAGAGAGTGACAGGCTTATTGGGAGAGCCAAGTAGGGAGACTGTGTTTGTGAGTATGTGTTATGTCTGTGAGTATGTCTGTATAGGCTCTGTCTGTGTGTGTGTATAGAACACAGGTCAATGCTGCTTTAGCACGTTCATTCACAGCTGCATCGATCTGTCCTGGCGCCACATTACACACTCACACATACACATACACACACACACACGTACACACACACACACACACACACTCACACACACACAAACACCTGCTTGTGCCATGCCAGTCCCCAGAGACTCCCAGCACATTGTCATCCCTCACCTGCAGCCTCCCCTCCTCCTCTGTCTGTTCCTCTCTCTTTATCCCTTTCTCTCTCGCTCTCTCTCTCTCCACTACACTCACTGTCTTGGTCACGCTCTGATGATGATCAACTCCACCACTGGATTTTCATCCATTAAAAAATATTTTCCTCCCAGTCTTTTCCTTCTCCTCATTACTGTCTATCTCCCATGTTTCCAAGTCTCTCTCTCTCTCATTCTGTCTTACTCAATTCAAATTCAAATTCAAAAGAAGCTTTATTGGCATGACCATAGCAATGTAAAGTATTGCCAAAGCATTTGGTTTGGACACATAAAAATTATTACATAAACAATACGTATATAAGTGATTACATAAACAATACATATATCTATACATAGGGTTCATCAGAAGGGGAAAGGGGGAAGTGGGAACAATAATACATATTAGTTATCATCAGGGGATAAACACAACAACAGACATGAACATACATGAATTTGATTAATTTATGGGCTGTCCCTCAGTTTATGACAGGAAGATACATATTGTGCAGCTAGGACAAGGCACTGCTCATTCTCTCCAGTGAGGTATGTAAGCCTCTCCTCAGTGCTCGCCAGCAGGAACTCAGGGAGGACCTCACCAATCTTTGTTAAATATTTTTGTCTTATGTCCTTATATTGTGTGCACTGCATCAGGAAGTGCAGCTCTGTCTCTACTGTTCCTTGTTCGCAATGGGGGCAGAGTCTGTTTTCCCTGGGCAGCCAGGTTTGCCTGTGCCTACCCACCTCTATGGCCAGGCTGTGTTCACTGAGTCTGTACTTTGTCAACGTGGTCCTCAGTTTTTTGTCTGTGATCAGGGTCAAATAGGGTGCTAAAGTATAGTTTCTGTTTAGGGACCAGATAGAGTTGTATTTTACTTTGTGTCTTTGTTTGTGTTTCCCAATAAGTTATGTCATTTTGCTTAATTGTTTTTTCTAATTTAATTGTTAATCCTAATTTCAGGTGCTTACTTACTCTCTCTCATTCTGTCTTTCTCTCTCTCATTCTGTCTCTCTCTCTCATTCTGTCTTTCTCTCTCTCATTCTGTCTTCCTCTCTCTCATTCTGCCTTTCTCTCTCATTCTGTCTCTCTCTCTCTCATTCTGTCTTACTCTCTCTCATTCTGTCTCTCTCTCTATCATTCTGTCTCTCTCTCTCATTCTGTCTTTCTCTCTCTCATTCTGTCTTCCTCTCTCTCATTCTGTCTCTCTGTCTCTCTCATTCTGTCTTTCTCTCTCTCATTCTGTCTTTCTCTCTCTCATTCTGTCTCTCTGTCTCTCTCATTCTGTCTCTCTCTCTCTCTCATTCTGTCTTACTCTCTCTCATTCTGTCTTTCTCTCTCTCATTCTGTCTCTCTCTCTCTCTCTCTCATTCTGTCTTCCTCTCTCTCATTCTGTTCTTTCTCTCTCTCATTCTGTCTCTCTCTCTCTCTCTCATTCTGTCTTCCTCTCTCTCATTCTGTTTTTCTCTCTCTCATTCTGTCTTTCTCTCTCTCATTCTGTCTCTCTCTCTCATTCTGTCTTTCTCTCTCTCATTCTGTCTTCCTCTCTCATTCTATCTCTCTCTCTCTCATTCTGTCTTTCTCTCTCATTCTTTCTTTCTCTCTCTCATTCTGTCTTTCTCTCTCATTCTGTCTCTCTCTCTCATTCTGTCTTCCTCTCTCTCATTCTGTCTCTCTCTCTCTCTCATTCTGTCGCTCTCTCTCAATTCAATTTAATTAAATTCAAAGAAGCTTTATTAGCATGAATGTTTTTTACTGTAACACTATTGCCAAAGCTGATTCAACACATACATATTACCAGGGCCGGATTAAGACATTTTGAGGCCTGGGGCTAATTACCAGGATGAGGCCCCTATATCGCCCCGACGCACATCGTGACACGCACACAAACCCACGCCAGGTACACTGTCACATCAGTGTTTTAAAAGTCCACAGAACCACTCTATAAATATGATCAGTTTAAAGCCAAGGATAAAATGTATGTATGTAGTAGACTACACTGTAGACAATAATACACCAATAATGCAAATGTATACATATTTCCATTCATTCAAAAGAAAAACAAGGCTAAATAGCCAGGGAATGAAATAACGAATTGATTAAGCATATGCCTATTAGTGAAGCAATAGCTTGGCTCCGCGCCCACGTTTCTATGCGAGAGCACCGACGTGCGGTCAGGGGAGGCAGAGCTTCACCTGTCATCATTAAAGTAAAAAAATAAATAACGATCAAAGGAAATAAATATTTTCTACTGGTCTGTGATATAAATGTATTTTCTGCATGATTCCAATCATTTCGAGCAGTTTCAAAATCGCTGAATTTGCGCATGTCCTGTTCAAACAGACAGGAGACAGCAAGACGATGAGGCAACGACGAGCTGTGCTTCATCTCAGATTGCGCAATACCTCACAAACTGGACTGAGTGTAGAACCTATTTAGTCCTGCTGATCTGACAAAAAACCTCAGTGAAAACCTCTACACTAATATTTGACCATGACTGCGAAAATGGAAGATTCTATAGCTAAGCTAAAACATTTCACTTAGCTATGTCTAACTGGCTTGCACATAATTTGTCTATAATTTTCAATTAATTAGCCTAATCTGCAGCGATATGCGTGAGGATAAGAACTCATACATCTTCAATTGCTGACAGAATTTACGTTTTATTAGGCCTATTTAGATGGAACCGGGAAGCCTGGCTTGTTACCTGCATCATCGTAGGCCTATTTGAAAGCGCGTTATTAAAAGCGTTTATCCCTGTCTTAATGATGTGGTGCGAACCAAAGCAAAGTTTAGAAATGTGAATTAATCTTCTTCAGTCTTACTTTGCACTTGAGGGCTTTTGCGATTAGAAGGTCACGGTCCACGGACCAGTCTTTTGGCCCCACTCTCGTGCTTTCTTTGACCGGACATTTTCGCGCATTATAATTTGTTTCACTCTGAATGTTTCTAATGTTATGTGCGGTGCGGTGCCGTTGACTCACTCGACATCGGGCGACCTGAGGCCCCCCTGGTGGCGAGGCCCGGGGCTGCAGCCCGGTCAGCCCATTCGTTAGACACGGCCCTGCATATTACATACACATACAAAAAGACAAAAATAAAATGAACAGAATTGAATAAAAATAATCAACAAAACATACAGTTTGTTTGGCATTCTGTGGCCTTACTGGCTGTCCCTTAGGTTATGGCAGGCTGCCACATACCCAGCAGCCAGATTGGCCAAATCCCTGTCTTCCCCAAGTATATATGGCAATTTTGCCTCGCTTGTGATCATTTGAAAGCCTGGGATGACCAGATTGAACCTATCAAATGAATCTTTTCTAATGATTACATATTTCGGGCATTCCGTGAGGAAGTTGACCTCTGTCTCTATGGCCCCCAGACTGCATTGTAAGCACAGTCTCTCCTCTCTGGGCAGCCAGGTTTACCTGTGTCTGCCTCTTTCTATTGCGAGGTGGTGCTCACTGAGTCTGTACATTGTCAAAGTTTTCCTGAGTTTTATGTCTTTAACTGTATTCAGGTAAGTAGCTGTTGAGTATTCATGTTTTAGGGCCAAATAACATTGTAATTTAGATTGTGTTTTGGTTGCTTCTTTCCAATAGGTAATATAATTCTCTTTTTCAGTGTTTGTAATATGGTTGGGTCTAATTTTCCTGGCTACTGAGTCAGTGTCCTGAGCCTCAGTGATGAGATTTGGTGTTAGGTCACTAAGTCTCAGGACAAGTTGGGTAAGGGGGCTCTTCTCTATATTCAGCTCTTGACATTTCAGTGCTTGGTAGTGGAGTGAGTGGGGGTTGCTCATTTTTAAATGTTGCCAAAATTTGACAGCTCTTTTTTTGAATATCAATGATCAGGGGGTATTGACCTAATTCTGCCCTGCACGCATTGTTCAGTGTCTTCCTCTGTACCCGGAGGATGCTTTTGCAAAACTCTGCATGCAGGGCTTCGGTGTTTGTCCCAATTTGCAAAGCCACCTTTTGTTGCTGGACCCCACACCTCACAACCATACAGTGCAATTGGTTCAATTACTGATTTGAATAGCTTAAGCCAAATTCAAATTGGTATATCTATTTTAATTGACCTTTTGATGGCGTAGAATGCTCTTTTTGCCTCTTCTTTGAGTTCCTTCACAGCCAAGCCAAAGTTTCCTGTTGAGGTGAGGGTGATACCTAAATAGGTGTAGTTGCATGTTTGATCAATTTAGGTGTTACCTATCTTAAAGTTGTCAGTGTTTCCCTGTAGCCTGGAACGTTTTCTAAAGACAAGGACTTTGGTTTTTTGGGGATAAATTTTAAGGGCCCATGTCTGGCAAAAGTTTGCCACTATGTCCATGTGGTGTTGCAAACTTTCTTTGGATGGTGAGAGCAGAACTAGGTCATCAGCATAAAGTAAACATTTGACCTCTGTGTCTTGCAGTGCAAGTCCTGGGCCTGCAGAGTGCTGTATTGTGTTTGCCAATTCGTTGATGTAAATATTGAAAAGGGTCGGTGATAGTGGGGAGCCTTGTCTCACACCCCGTTCCTGGGAGAAGAATTCTGTGTGTTTATTCCCAATTCTAATTGCACATTTGTTGTTTGAGTACATTGTTTTTATTATTTTGAAAGTTTTCCCCCCTATACCAGTTTCAAGAAGTTTGAAGAACCATTATGCCAGATTGAATCAAAGGCTTTTTGGAAGTCTATAAAGCAAGCAAATATTTTTGTGTTATTTTGGTTTAAATATTTGTCTATCAAGGTATGTAGGGTGAAAATATGGTCTGATGTTCTATGTTTTGGTAAGAATCCTATTTGGCTTCTACTGAGGGCATTGTGCTCTCTCTCATTCTGTCTTTCTCTCTCTCATTCTGTCTCTCTCTCTCATTCTGTCTTTCTCTCTCTCATTCTGTCTCTCTCTCTCTCTCATTCTGTCTCTCTCTCTCTCTCTCATTCTGTCTTTCTCTCTCTCATTCTGTCTTTCTCTCTCTCATTCTGTCAATTCAATTCAATTTCAATTCAAATGGCTTTATTGGCATGAATGTACGATACACTGTTGCCAAAGCACTAATAATAATAACAATATAATAATAACAATAGTAAAAATAAGAATTGGTAATGCAGGAACAGCTAAATTATGTAAATACCAAGTAAAACGAATAGATACATAAAAAAGTAGTCATTACAATTCATTAATTATAATAATAACATAAAGAATAAAAAAAACAAAACATATACAGTAATAGATAAGAATAGAACAAAAACAAAAAAAAAACAACAAAAAAAAAAAACTATGAGTTCAGGCCTATGTTTATAGGTGATATGGCCTGCTCACGGAGGATGTGGCAGGACTGCACAAAAAGATACATGTCTCAATTTCCCCCAGGAGGAATGGCAGTTTCTGTTGGTTATCTAGGTTCATGAAACCAGGGTGGATGTTTTCAAATTGGTTGAAATATGCATTTCTTATATTTTGGTACTTTGCACATTCCGTAAGAAAATGAGGCTCATTTTCGACAGCGTTCATATTACAGTGGACGCATAGTCTCCCTTCGGGAGCCACCCAGCATTGTCTGTGCCGCCCCTTCTCCACTGCGAGACTATGGTCGCTGAGCCTGTATTTTGTCAAAATAATTCTTTGTTTATAATTTTTTATTTGGGTAAGGTATGGTGCCAATTTGTATTCCTTTTTTAATGTTCTATAAACATTTAATTTGCTGGACTCTTTAATTTGGTTCTTCCAGCATTTAATATAATATTCTATTGCTTTCTTTTAAGTTTCTAAGCCTAGAGGCAATGCTAATGTCTTTCGTGCTGAGCCCATGTTTTTGGACAAGGTAGTTGTAGGGGTCTCTCTCTGGGTGTTCATCCCTCAGTTGGGCAGCAGTGTGGTGGTGCCTGTCTGGCTTGCATGTTTGAAGATGGTTCCAGAATTTAGCTGCTCTCTTTTGAGTGTCAAGAAGGAGTGGGTATCTTCCCAACTCTGCTCTACATGCTATGTTGGGGGAACTTCTGTTTACACCTAATATGTTTTTACAGAATTCCAAATGGAATACTTCTGGGGGGCTTTTGTCCCATGAGTCGAATTTATTTTTAAATTTAGTTCCCCAAACTTCACTTCCATACAGCAGTATAGGTTTAAGTATTGTATCGAAAAGTTTCAGCCAGAGTTTTATGGGGGGGTTATATTTTAGTAGGGATTTCCTGAGCATGTAATAGGTTTTTCTTGCCTTTTCTGTTAGATCAGTTATTGCTCCATCAAAAAGTCCAGTTGAAGAAATCATTAGTTCTAAGTAACAATATTTTTTAACTTGTTCCAGTTTTTCTTCGCCTATTGTGAAGCTGTAATTATTATTGTGTTTTGAGTGTCTTTTTTGGAATACAATGATTTTTGATTTATCCAGGTTAATTGGAAGGGCCCATGTAAGACTGTATTCGTTTACAATATTCAGACTTTCCTGAAGCGCCTCTGCACTAGGGGAGAGTAGGAGGAGATCGTCGGCAAAAAGCAGGCATTTAATTTCTTTGTGTAAAAGTTTAAGACCTTGGGATTAAGATCTTTCAATTGTTGTGGCCAAACCATTTATATATATATTGAATAAGGTTGGACTTAAGCAACAGCCTTGTCGAACTCCTTTTGTCTGATCAAAATGATCTGTTAGTCCGTTGTGAATTTTTACACAGCATTTATTGTCTTTATACATATCTTTGATGATGTCATACGTTTTGCCCCCAATTCCACTATCAATTAACTTCAACATAAGTCCATCGCCATACTGAGTCGAAAGCTTTGCTAAAGTCAATGAAGCAGCCAAATATTTTACCTTTTTTAACATTTTGTACGTGTTCCTCTATGAGTGTGTGCAAGGTGTATGGTCAGTTGTTCTGTTGTTTTGAGAAAAGCTTATCTGGGATGAATGTATTATATTATTGTTCTGGGTAAATATTGTTATTCTGTTGTTCAGGATGCCACAGAACAATTTCCCTAAATTGCTTCCCTGTGAGATGCCTCTATAGTTATCAGGATTAAGTTTGTCACCTCTTTTATGAATTGGTGTGATGTGGCTCACCTTCCCTTTTTCTGGAAAGTGGCCTGAGGCAAGGATTAAATTGAATAATTTCAAAGTTGCCTCTCTAAATTTGGGAGTGCTGTGTTTCAGCATTTGGTTATACACTCCATCAACGTCACATGATTTTTTGTTCTTGAGGGATTTTAATTTTAAGTTCAATTCTGATAATGTTATAGTGGTATCTAATTGATTTAGCCTGTCCTTTTCTGTCTCTTCAAGTTTTCTTAACTGAGATTTAAAGGTTTTTTGTTCAGAATTAAGGTTGCCTTTTTTGTACAATTTTTCAAAATGTTCTGTCCATTTTCTACCATCAACTAATGGGATGACTTTTTCTTTTCTAGTTTTATCAAAATTATTCCAGTGTTCCCAGAAGGAGTTATGATCTAAAGCGTCCTCCATTTCTTTGAGTTGGGCATGTATGGTCATTTTTTTGTGTCTTAGAAGCAATTTGTATTTCTGAAGGGTGTTAAGATATTGTGTTCGAATTTCTTCATTTGCAGGATTTCTGTGTTTATTGTTTGAACTTAGTCTCACTTCTTTTCGCAATTTTTTACAGTCTTTGTCGAACCATTTGTTTTTGTTTGAATTCTTGTTTTTGGTAGTGGTGTGTTTGACTTTTTTTAATGACCTTTTAGCTGCAGTTAATAGTATTTCTGTCATTTGTTCGGCTGCTAAATTGATGTCCTCCCTGCTTTTTTCAAATTTGGTGAAAAGGAAGGAGTAAATCATATTTTCAACTTGGATGGAGTTTAGTTGCGTTATGTATTGTTCTGAATTTTCATTACTCCATGCATATTTTGCAGGGAGTGGGTGTAAGGCTGGTGTTGTTTTTGGTTGAAGGCTGTTAGGTTCTTTTTTAAGACTGATAGTAATGTGGCTATGGTCAGACAAAGGCAGCTGTGGCATCACCATGAAGTTGTTAATTTGGCTTGGGTCTAAATCAGATATTGCGTAGTCCACCACACTGCTTCCCAGGGATGAACAGTAGGTGAATTTGCCCAGAGAGTCACCCCTTGTTCTGCCGTTGACAATGTAAAGGCCAAGGTCTTTGCAAATTATTAAAAGTTCCTTGCCATGTTTATTTAGTATGTTATCAAAGGTCAGTCTATGTGTACTCACAATGGTGTTTTGTTGGAGGGTATCAATGTATTTAAGGCCAGCTGGGTCAGTAAAATCTAATTCGTTACCAGTTTGTGCGTTTAGGTGTCCCATTAGGAGGATTTTACCAATTGATTGAAATGCAATAATTTCTGATTTTAAGTTTTCAAATGAGGTTTCGGAGTAGTATGGTGATTCATAGGGAGGAATGTACAAGGCACATAAATATGTGTCATGATCGGAGAAAGTGAGCTCTTTTGAGAGTTTGATCCATAAATGTGATGGTCCCTTCGTCACAATGTGAATATACTTTTTAAAAGATTCTCTGCACCAAACTATAATTCCTCCTGAGCTCCTGCCACATTTAATATTGGTGTGTTTAATAGCGAGTATGTGGGTCAATGACGTGACGCCTACATTTTCTGTCCGACTGCATTTTTTTCAGTTAAAAAATGGTTTAAATGCATAAAAAGATACCATATACAGCCGCGGAAAAAATTAAGAGACCACTTCAAAATTATCAGTTTCTCTGGTTTTACTATTTATTGGTATGTGTAAAAGTAAAATGTACATTTTAGTTTTATTCTATAACCTACTGGCAACATTCCTACCAAATTTCAAATAAAAATATTGTCATTTAGATCATTTATTTGCAGAAAAATGACAATTGGTCAAAATAGCAAAATTGTTGCAGTGTCTTCAGATCTCGAATAATGCAAAGAAAACAAGCTCATATTCATTTTTAAACTACACAATACTAATGCTTACACTTAGGAAGAGTTCAGAAATCAATATTTGGTGGAATAACCTTGATTTAAAATCACAACTTTCATGTGTCTTGGCATGCTCTCCACCAGTCTTTCACATTGCCGTTGGGTGACTTTATGCTACTCCTGGCGCAAGAATTCAAGCAGCTCGGCTTCTTTTCATGGCTTGTGACCATCCATCTTCCTCTTGATCACATTTCAGAGGTTTTTTATGGGATTCAGGTCTCGAAATTGGGCTGGCCATGACAGGGTCCTGATCTGGTGGTACTCCATCCACACCTTTACTGGCCTGGCTGTGTGGCATGGAGCATTGCCCTGCTGGAAAAAACACTTCTCAGAGTTGGGGAACATTGTCAGAGCAAAAGGAAGCAAGTTTTTCTTCCGGGACAACGTTGTACTTTGCCTGGCTGAGGTTTGTAAAAGACCATAAGGATTGAACCAAAGCGGACTGGAGGTTCTTCTAAGTTCGTCTTCTCTGATGAGTCCGATTTCACAGTAGGTGCAAGACTCTCTGGCTTGTAGGCCTCTCCAGGTCTCCGTCTAACCATCAGACGACCATGTGTTGGGCAAAGCTGAAAATTGGACTCATCAGAGAAGACGAACTAAAAGACCCTCCAGTCCGCTTTTTTCAATCCTTATGGTCTTTTACAAACCTCAGCCAGGCAAAGTACAACGTTGTCCCGGAAGAAAAACTTGCTTCCTTTAGCTCTGACAATGTTCCCCAACTCTGAGAAATGTTTTTTCCAGCAGGGCAATGCTCCATGCCACACAGCCAGGCCAGTATAGGTGTGGATGGAGTACCACCAGATCAGGACCCTGTCATGGCCAGCCCAATTTCGAGACCTGAATCCCATCAAAAACCTCTGAAATGTGATCAAGAGGAAGATGGATGGTCACAAGCCATGAAAAGAAGCCGAGCTGCTTGAATTCTTGCGCCAGGAGTAGCATAAAGTCACCCAACGGCAATGTGAAAGACTGGTGGAGAGCATGCCAAGACAAATGAAAGTTGTGATTTTAAATCAAGGTTTTTCCACCAAATATTGATTTCTGAACTCTTCCTAAGTGTAAGCATTAGTATTGTGTAGTTTAAAAATGAATATGAGCTTGTTTTCTTTGCATTATTCGAGATCTGAAGACACGGCATCTTTTTTGCTATTTTGACCAATTGTCATTTTTCTGCAAATAAATGATCTAAATGACAATATTTTTATTTGAAATTTGGTAGGAATGTTGCCAGTAGGTTATAGAATAAAACAAAAATGTACATTTTACTTTAACACATACCAATAAATAGTAAAACCAGAGAAACTGATAATTTTGAAGTGGTCTCTTAATTTTTTCCGCGGCTGTATATGAAGTACCTCTCCCATATATGTACTCACTTTAATTATCCCAAAAACATTAGTTATTTGTAATTTTTCTGTTATTCAAAGTGTCAAAATATCATGTGGTGCGACCGTCCGGCCATGACTGCTGTTGTGAAAACTTCTTTGAAATTGCTCTAAATCTATTCAAATTTATTTTCTGCCCTATTTGGCATGATATCCCAAGTGTTTTGTAGTCCTGTACAAAATTGCAAAGCATTTGTATTTATATTTCCATCATAATATACAAACAAACTTTGTCCGATGATGTCCATTTTATGAAATATCATGTGGTGCGACCATGAAGAAACGACCACTTTTGGGACAATTATGTTGCAACTTCCTGTTTTTGAATGAATTACATCATTGACCAGTTTGCCAAGGACCCATGGAATCAGCAACAGGTTTGTAACTCTCTCTCAAATTTGAAAAAAAAAAAAACTTTTCAGCGGATGGTATGTAGTAGCCATATTTCGATGTCATGTGGTGCGACCTCAAAAAACAAGTCATTTTTTTCTACAAATATATATATTGATTTAAAATTTCATTGTAACCTTTTGTGCTCAGCGAGCTTGTTTTGTTTAGGTGGCCAATTCTGTGCCTGTACATTTTGACTGAACTTGAAAATATCATGTGGTGCGACCAAATATCATGTGGTGCGACCATTTACAGCCGCGGAAAAAATTAAGAGACCACTTCAAAATGATCAGTTTCTCTGGTTTTACTATTTATTGATATGTGTTAAAGTAAAATGTACATTTTTGTTTTATTCTATAACCTACTGGCAACATTCCTACCAAATTTCAAATACAAATATTGTCATTTAGATCATTTATTTGCAGAAAATGGACAATTGGTCAAAATAGCAAAAAAGATGCAGTGTCTTCAGATCTCGAATAATGCAAAGAAAACAAGCTCATATTCATTTTTAAACTACACAATACTAATGCTTTAACTTAGGAAGAGTTCAGAAATCAATATTTGGTGGAATAACCTTGATTTAAAATCACAACTTTCATGTGTCTTGGCATGCTCTCCACCAGTCTTTCACATTGCCGTTGGGTGACTTTATGCTACTCCTGGCGCAAGAATTCAAGCAGCTCGGCTTCTTTTCATGGCTCGTGACCATCCATCTTCCTCTTGATCACATTTCAGAGGGTTTTTTTTATGGGATTTAGGTCTCGAAATTGGGCTGGCCATGACAGGGTCCTGATCTGGTGGTACTCCATCCACACCTTTACTGGCCTGGCTGTGTGGCATGGAGCATTGCCCTGCTGGAAAAAACACTTCTCAGAGTTGGGGAACATTGTCAGAGCAAAAGGAAGCAAGTTTTTCTTCCGGGACAACGTTGTACTTTGCCTGGCTGAGGTTTGTAAAAGACCATAAAGATTGAACCAAAGCGGACTGGAGGTTCTTCTAAGTTCGTCTTCTCTGATGAGTCCAATTTTCAGCTTTGCCCAACACATGGTCGTCTGATGGTTAGACGGAGACCTGGAGAGGCCTACAAGCCACAGAGTCTTGCGCCTACTGTGAAATTGGACTCATCAGAGAAGACGATCTTAGAAGAACCTCCAGTCCGCTTTGGTTCAATCCTTATGGTCTTTTACAAACCTCAGCCAGGCAAAGTACAACGTTGTCCCGGAAGAAAAACTTGCTTCCTTTTGCTCTGACAATGTTCCCCAACTCTGAGAAGTGTTTTTTCCAGCAGGGCAATCCCTGTAAGCAAAATGACGTCCCCTAGACGTCCCGTAATGGTCTCTCTGAACGTTCTAAAAACGTAAATGTGTATGGTTCCCGTGACAACTTTAGGACGTTTTGCACGACGTTCCAAGACCGTCCCGAGGACGTTGCGGTGACAACTGGGAAACGTTTTCTATAGGTCCTGGGGACGTTATGCAGGACGTTGCAAGCACCTCCCGAGGGCATTGTGGTTACGTCTGGGGAACGTGTTTCTATAGGTCCTGGGGACGTTCTGCAGGAAGTTGCAAGAACGTCCTGAGGGCATTGTGGTGACATCTACAAAACCTATTTTAGACGTCCTGGGTACGTTATTCAAGGATGCACCGCGGACGTAGCAGGCACGACCGTTTTTGCTGAGCTAAATGAAGAAAATAAAATAATAATAGATCGCGGAGCCGTCATTTTGCTTACAGTGCGCACACACACACAAGTTCAAGTTCATTTATATTACACATTTCATATGATATGCATAGACACAGACACACACGATTACAAACTTGATTGCGGGCATGGGAATTGAACCGTAAACCTTCCTTTTACTAAACGAGATCGCTACCTACTGTCCTAACACTGTCTGATTACTATAGTGCCACTTTAACAGGTTTATCACAGTGTGAGACAGCCAACAAACTTAGTCTTTTTTTCCGAGGGTTTGAGGAAAAGCATATTGTAGCAATCTCAGTCACTACGCATTGAGGGTTTTCCGTAATGATTCCTTTTTTAATTAATATCCATGGCACATCACGGACGTGCGGGCAGGGAGGCAGAATAACTAGCCAAACTAAGAATGATGAAATAAAATAAATATGAATGCTTCTGTTCTGATCTGTGCTATAAATGTAATGTCTGCATGATTCCAATACAATGCATACATAGGAAGGTGACCAAGTGTCTAGCTTTAACATATTGAGCTTTCCACAGGCCTTCAAAGATGGTGCAACAGAACGAAGAGCTCACCGGTCAAATTGTCTGATTGGAATTTCTTTAAAAATCCCGTCTCGCAAACACAATTTTGACAACAATCCTAATATTACGTAAGGCCTATAAAGCAAACGTGCACTGCCCTTATTATGTTTAAAAGGAACAGGCTAATCTGCCGTTAGAAAGTTATTTAACAACACGCATATGCTGCATTTTAAAGCGCAAACCCTCGGTTTCAAACGAGGAGCGAACTGAGTGAGAAGGATCCAACATGGCCAAGCAGACTAGCCTTAAAAGCTTTTTTTCAGAGGCCAAAAACATCTGATGAGGGTAAACCTTCTGACGAGGATGAACCTGTAATACCTGCAGTGTTGCGCGTTTCCTTTTATTACCGTGCGTGAGCGCGCGGAAGAGCCGAGAGCGGTATTGCAGACAGAGATTTTGAAAAATTATAGCACTCGCCTCATATTGAAAATTGGAGCTGTGAACGTAGTTCAAAATTATGAATTATCAACAATGAACTGAGCAAGTTCATGTAGAAAGTGAACTTTCCAAACACTGAATACCTAAAGCCCTAGATGTTCGAACAGCATCACCAAAGAAAAAGCTGAAATGTCGGGCGTTTATGTCGTTATGGAGTGACAAGTTCTCTTGGCTCAGGTGCGAGGTAATTGATAGTCACAGTAAAATGTGCAAAGGATTCACAAGAGGGTCGAATAATTTAAGAATCTCTGCTCTCATTGAACAGAGCAATGACCATGTTGCGGCGCTCATTTTAACGCCACAGCAGGTTGCGCTTAAAGGCCACTTATTGACGCGCATCAGACATAAATGTTTTTGTTTCCCATTGTAAACTTAGGAAAATAAACATGTTGCATTCTAAACTACCTGATTATGTTATTATTTAAGCTATGCAGGCCGTCAGTTTTCTTCAATGGGCTAATTTAGAAGCAGAAATAGGCTAGATATTTGGCCGGCTTATCATTAAAATGTCGGGCAAATGAAAATCATTTTTCTCTAGCGGAACTTCTGGTTCAGAGAGGACCATCAGAGGACCAAATAAGAACGGTCCCTAAAAGTCCGTTTTAAGGCTCATGCGAACGTCACGCAGAGGACCTGCAGGTAAAGGTTACGGGACGTTTTTAAATGACGTCCTGGGGATGTGTGCTGAGTTACCAAATTATAACGTTCCTTAATAGTCCGTTTTAAGGCTCATGCGAACGTCACGCAGAGGACCTGCAGGTAAAGGTTACGGGACGTTTTTAAATGACGTCCTGGGGATGTGTGCTGAGTTACCAAATTATAACGTTCCTTAATAGTCCGTTTTAAGGCTCATGCGAACGTCACGCAGAGGACCTGCAGGTAAAGGTTACGGGACGTTTTTAAATGACGTCCTGGGGACGTGTGCTGAGTGACCAAATTATAACGTTCCTTAATAGTCCGTTTTAAGGCTCATGCGAACGTCACGCAGAGGACCTGCAGGTAAAGGTTACGGGACGTTTTTAAATGACGTCCTGGGGACGTGTGCTAAGTGACCAAATTATAACGTTCCTTAATAGTCCGTTTTAAGGCTCATGCGAACGTCACGCAGAGGACCTGCAGGTAAAGGTTATGGGGACGTTTTTAAATGACGTCCTGGGGACGTGTGCTGAGTGACCAAATTATAACGTTCCTTAATAGTCAGTTTTAAGGCTCATGCGAACGTTACGCAGAGGACCTGCAGGTAAAGGTTATGGGGACGTTTTTAAATGACGTCCTGGGGAGGTGTGCTGACAGACCAATTTATAAGGTTCCCTAAAAGTCCGATTTAAGACTCATGCGAACGTCACAGAAGGACCAAACGTAGACTTGCTACGAACGTCAAAAACGTTCTGGTAACGTCCTCTAGCGAACGTTGTGGCGGGGACCAATTGGGGACGATTGGGGACCTTGCGAATGTCCTGTTAACGTCCTGGGGACGTTCCCTGTTTGCGGGGATGTTCCATGCCACACAGCCAGGCCAGTAAAGGTATGGATGGAGTACCACCAGATTAGGACCCTTTCATGGCCAGCCCAATTTCGAGACCTGAATCCCATAAAAAACCTCTGAAATGTGATCAAGAGGAAGATGGATGGTCACAAGCCATGAAAAGAAGCCGAGCTGCTTGAATTCTTGCGCCAGGAGTAGCATAAAGTCACCCAACGGCAATGTGAAAGACTGGTGGAGAGCATGCCAAGACACATGAAAGTTGTGATTTTAAATCAAGGTTATTCCACCAAATATTGATTTCTGAACTCTTCCTCTACTAAAGCATTAGTATTGTGTAGTTTAAAAATGAATATGAGCTTGTTTTCTTTGCATTATTCGAGATCTGAAGACACTGCATCTTTTTTGCTATTTTGACCAATTGTCATTTTTCTGCAAACAAATGCTCTAAATGACAATATTTTTATTTGAAATTTGGTAGGAATGTTGCCAGTAGTTTATAGAATGACACAAAAATGAACATTTAACTCAAACACATACCAATAAATAGTAAAACCAGACAAACTGATAATTTTGAAGTGGTCTCTTAATTTTTTCCGCGGCTGTATGTCCTAAATTGGCAGTTTTTGTGCTTTGATATTCAATTGATGATTTATATGCATTAGCGTAACTATTCCGGATATCGGCCGCTTTGTTAAGAAATCGCTATACTATGTCTATTTATAGATTAACGTTAGGTGTAAACTTACCCAAACCAACGGTTTTCGAGAGAGATGTTTGTCCTTTTCAACTTGTACGACTCATTTAACACCGTAAGAAACCGTATTTCAAAATATTTCTGTTAATGTTTACGGTGACACGTTTTCGAGTAAGTTTTTAAATGAGTCGAATATCGTCACTCCCACTTTGTTCCACTTACCGCGTTGAATTCGTGATAATGAAATGCTTTTCCTCTTGCTTTGACATATCCTGGTTTAATTTCTGTACAAATGCCTTAGTCACAATATGTTTTGTCAAGAAAACGTTCATCTCAATAGTGTTATTTTAGTTTAATTAGGGTATTTTGTGGGCTTGCTTTGACCTGATTCAGTTGTAGGTGCAGTCTATTCACTTAAACCTGCACAAAACAAACATGGCGTGATTATGTATGTTATGTATTAAAAATTAAGACATCAATATAAGGGTATTGTAATTGTACTGTTGTTAGTGGAAATACAAACATTTTATCTAATTCAACTTTGTTTTAGGTAAACTGTAAACGCAACTACGGAAGGCGAACTTCTTCCGTCCAATTTCTCAACTAGTGCCTTTCATATTGACATGGGTCTAAACGACCAGAGTAATCGGATTTGATCTCTGTGAGCATCCGTACTTACAATATGTCATGGTATCTGTTTTGGCATTTGATATGACAGTTTAAAATGACAGTTAAACTTCATCTTGGAGAGAACTAATCCGACGGTACAACTTAAAGACCAAACGAAATATTCGTCGCGCCACTGAGTGTTCCACACTATTAGGTACACGCAAAAGTGCACTATAAAAAAAACACTATTTCGCAAGCTTAAATTAGGTCTACAGAGTTAATTTTTTCCACAAGTAAAGCTTAAATGCCATATTTTTGTGGGAGATTACGTTTCTCTCCATTGGTGTCCGAAGTTGATCACGAGAGTGAATGTAAACATGACAACGAGGTATGGTGCCGATATTCGACGTGTGCCGATATTCGACTCCGTTCCGCTAAGTACTTTATTTAAGTATTATTTGGAATAGATTTTTTTGCAATTTGAGTATTTTTTTTTCAAAAAATTCAGAAACAGCGTTTTATGTTTAAACTTTGTACAATATTATGAGAAAAAGCAAAAAATATTACTGAGAGCATGTCATTTCACTTTAGTAATTATGCATTTATCAGTAATTTATTATTTATTTATGTATTAATTTATTTATAACTGTTTTAATCTATTTGACCAGATGCCAGACAGCCTCCGCCATAACGAGGAACCTGGAGCCCATACTGAAAGAGTTTCAGGCAACCTGCAAAAGATTACAGTTCTACATGTAATCAGTGATGGACGTGTGGTTGTAAAGACGTCATGGAGCATGCACATAAAGTAACAGAAGACAGAAGTCGAGATCCAACTAGCAATCTACCGATTAGGGATGGGCATAATTAATCGACGATCGATTAATTGATCATTAAGAATTTCGTCGATGACATTATTTTTTCATCGATAAAACTAATGCACGTTCTGTTGCGTAGTGTGAGTCTTGAAGGAATGCAATGGATTTTGCTATGTGGCAGCAATTCAAATGTTACCAAACAAGGGCAATGTTTGAAAAAACTACTCAGTTAGCTTCAAGTTTCCGTGTCTTTCAAAAGTAAACATGAAGAGGTCATGGCGTGTAGCGTGGGACCATTTTGATTAAAAAAAATGACTTAGTTCATTGACAACACTGCGAAGCTGTGTATAAGTAGGCCTACAACTCGGCCACAACTCAAATGATGTACCACTTGAACAACGCATATCCGACCATGGTTAGTGACAGTACACAACTAAGTAAGTATTAAACATTTGGAACCCACCATATTTATCAGCACTGTTGGAAATAGCTACAGCCTCCATCACTTAGCTTACCGTGGCTAAGTTAGCATCCCTACCTAACCAAGGATTACTGGCGAACTTGGCTTGAAGGATTCCAAAAGGTAGCCAAGCTAGCTAACTGGTTGTTTTAAAAACGTGTGCTTTAACAGTTAGTTACTAGTTTTCAATACCTTCCAGGGTTATTGTTTCTGGTTAGCAAACCGGGGAATGACATAGCTTGAAATTGGCACTGGTCAAGAATCATCTTAAAAGTTGACGTTTACTATCAGCTGTTATTCAAAGCACCTGGACTTGTAGGTTTAGGGCTTAACTATTAATATTCTCTTTAGCGGTGAATTGAATTGCTTGTCGATAATACTGTAACTGGTTGTTTTAATGGAGCTTTGTTAATTAGCCTAATTCATTGTTAGGTAGGCTAACCGAGTAAGTTGTGTTTATGAGCACCGTCACCGGATTCTAGCTGTCGGCGCCGCTGCTAAGAGTACAGCAGCGCATATTCTTCAAGTGTAACCATTAAACCGATCCGGTTTAACTGCCACAAGAGTTGTCAATCTTGTAATAAAGATCTCATTGAGGAACACACTGTGTTTTATCTTTTTTCACTGCATTTTAATATAGCCTATAAATAGTGCATTTTTGATATAATTTTTTTAATGATTAATCGAAAATCGATCGTTAATTCTCCCGACGATCGATTAAGACAATTTAATCAAATGCCCATCCCTACTACCGATTGCTGAACGACTTCTCTACCACCTGAAATCACTGTTACCACAGCACTCCAAACAGGACTAGTTAGAATCAGGCATTTCGCCATAAGCCTCGTTTGTGTTAAATAACTGTTTTGAAACTTCCGTCTATTACACAAATATTTTCACGTCAGATTTTCTCATATAGGCTATTGCCGACACTTAAAAAAAAAAGAAAAAACGGTTTTGAACAACGGTCTGATGCAAATAGATTAAGCAGTAATAGATTAAGGTGTGGCTTGTTAATTTCATCCCTTTCCTAACCAGCTTGTTAACAATTTAGTTTATGTTGTTGTAGGGCTGGGCGATATGGACCAAAAGTCATATCTCGATATTTTCAAGCAAAATGTCGATATAAGATAAATATCGATATTTTTTGACGCAATAATAACATAGTTGCCGTTGGCACGCTCCAACTCCGCATTCTGTGCTCTCTTTTTCAGTGACGTCGCTGTGCTTGTTCTCAATCCTAAATTTGTTAAATTAATCAGTCTACCTACATGAAAAGAATCACGCAAGTTGCTGATGTGCCTTTTATAGTTTTGTGATGACATTAACGTATCTCATCAAATTATACAGCTCTTCAGAATGTTCCAAAAAGTTCCGTTGATTATTTGATTAACACCCACGTAAAGTTAATTGACTGCTGTCATTTGCAACGGTTTTTGTGCTTCACATCTTTCATAGCAAGTAGTCTGGTCAACTTGTATTAAAACTGACGGCTGACGAACTGTGTTACTGGTAAGTGTCAATATTTATCATCTATGTCATACACTATGTAACCTTTTAGCCTATTTAAATCACATGTATGTACAATTCGCAACAAAGTGTGCGTCAACAATGTATCTGTCAGTCAGGTGTCAGCCACAGACAGCCTACTTGCTAACTAACAAACATTAGCAGTGATGCTACTTAAACCGTACTATGCCTGATCAAGTTAGAGAGGAAGAGACCGACCAAGCAGCTGCAGCAAGTTGCAAAGTTCGCAATCCTGGTGAGACAACGGGCGGTGCAGAGTGTAACCAAGATTTTCAATGAGTCGCAGCATAACCATTAACTTACGTGACGGCAGCTGCATTAAAATAGGCAAATTCATAAATCGTCCCGACCTACCGAAACTGCACGTAGCCTCGCCATAGGGATCTTTACCGTCCGTTCATTTGATATTGGAGGTAATCGGGCCTACGTGTCGATGTAGCCAGCGAAAGCGCAGTCGCGCATGAGTTGCCTGCCAGTCTTTATTTGGCCCATGACAGAAAGACGCATCTGCAACGTTTCAGTCAAAGCCACACGTTGTGTGATGTTATTTAATTGAATTAAATGTAATTTAAAACATAACAGGAATCTCAAACATAACAGAAAATTATTTTCGCGCTGTAGGGGATTTTAAAAAAGTGACGTGAGTGGGGGCGGGGCTGGTTGTGCGTGTGAGCCGGAGGCACTGGCAGAGCGGGAGACAGAAGCAGAGTAGGTAGACGGCAGCCGCGGCTCGAAATGGCTGTTATTCGGAACAAATGTGCTGTACTTTAAACGGAAATGAAATTATATCGATGTTGACGATAGCGTCTCATTCCATATCTCGTTTTTAAAAATATCGATATACCTCAAATATCGATATACCGCCCAGCCCTATGTTGTTGCTGTTATGAAGTAAATGAATTAGGGTTGAGGCTGAGGTTGCGGGGCGTGGGGCGTTCATGTGGGCAATTACGTCATCGGGTTAGAAAATGTGCGGATCAGGCGTCCACACGAACACGGATCCGCTGGTGGGTTGGAATCTTTCCACTCTTGAGAAAGGTTTCCAAAGGTTGCGGATTCAGTGACCCAATTCACCAAGTTCGTGTGGACGGAAGGCATTTATTTTCGATTTAGGCAATCCAGGTTCTGTGTGGACGGGCCCTCAAGATTCACCCGATTTTGTTTTCACAAGCGACACAAATAAGTCATAGGGAGATGTTATGCCTTTTAAGCATGCAGAAATGAAGCCATGCCTATGTTACCAGCCAGTAAAAGCAGACCTGAGGAAACCATGTTCCACACTGAAGATCCCTCAAGCACTCCTGAGCCACCACGGAGCAAGCTAGTCTTCAAGACCTGTATGGCAAGTTTGACGTGATTTATATTTTTTAAAAATGTATGTAATGTTTGTGTTCATGAAAATTCTATGAATTTTTGAATAAAATCTGGTTTTATCTAGATGTTTTGTATGGAATTTATTGTTTAATGATTGTTTAATGATTGTTTAATGATCTCTTTAAACAATAGGAGGTTTTCATATCATTTGGACCACTCATCATGTGGTGCGACCAATAATACCAATAACTGTATTAAATTCTTAATAATATATCAAATTTTTGGGGCTGAAATATTAATCACTAATACAGTATGCTTAGATGAATGGTATTTTTTAAACATTTCCATCAGTCTTATGCGCTTTACAGGAAAAATAAGTCTGTAAACTACATTTAAGAAGGGGACTTAAGACATAATAGAACAAAAATTTGAGAATTATGTACAAAAACCCAAAAGAAATGCAAATACTGTCTCTAAACACTTTATATTACGGACGACTTGTTAAAAAATGTTAAGCATGTTAAGGATATTAATTTGTTTTAAGATAAATCACGGTCGCACCAGATGACATTTTTTAAGGCCATACCCTGTAAGCAAAATGACGTCCCCTCGACGTCCTGTAATGGTCTCTCTGAACGTTCTAAAAACGTAAATGTGTATGGTTCCCTTGACAACTTTAGGACGTTTTGCACGACGTTCCAAGACCGTCCCGAGGACGTTGCGGTGACAATTGGGAAACGTTTTCTATAGGTCCTGGGGACGTTCTGCAGGACGTTGCAAGAACGTCCCTAGGACATTGCGGTGACGTCTGGAAAACGTCTTTCTATAGGTCCTGGGGACGTTCTGCAGGAAGTTGCAAGAACATCCTGAGGGCATTGTGGTGACTTCTGGAAACCTTGTTTTAGACGTCCTGGGGACGTTATTCAAGGACGCACCGCGGACGTAGCAGGCACGGTGTTTTTGCTGAGCTAAATGAAAAAAATAAAATAATAATTGATCGCGGAGCCGTCATTTCGCTTACATGGCTCACACACACACAAGTTCAAGTTTATTTATATAGCACATTTCATATGATATACATAGACACACACAGAGACACAAACGCACTTTCAAACTTGATCGCGAGGCATGGGAATTGAACCGTAAACCTTCCTATTACTAAACCACTTCGCTACCACTTCACTACCATTGTCTGATTCTCATTTTGTCACTTGACAGCCAACAAACGTAGTCATTTTTTCCGAGGGTTTGAGAAAAAGCATATTGTAGCGATCTCAGTCACTACGCATTGAGGGTTTTCGTAATGATTCCTTTTTTGATTAACATCCATGGCATGGACGAGCGGGCAGGGAGGCAGAATAACTAGCCAAACTAAGAATGATGAAATAAAATAAATATGAATGCTTCTCTTCTGATCTGTGCTATAAATTTTATGTCTGCATGATTCCAATACAATGCATAGCCTAGGAAGGTCTATCAAGTCTAGCGTTAACATTGAGCTTTCCACAGTCCTTCAAAGATGCTGCAACAGAAAGCTCACAGGTCAAATTGTCTGGTTGGAATTTCTTAAACATCACGTCTTGCAAACACAATCTGGATTTGACAACAATCCAAATATTTAGGCCTATAAAGCAAACGTGCACTGCCCTTATTATGTTTTAAAGGAACAGGCTAATCTGCCGTTAGAAAGTTATTTAACAACACGCATATGTTGCATTATACTGTCTATGCCCGTACGTGAGCGCGCCGGAGCCGCCAGAGCTCGCACTCGCAGCATATTGAAAATTGGAGCTGTGAACTTAGTTAAAATGTTTTAATTATGAACAATGAACTGAACTAGTTCATGTAGAAATTGAACTTTCCAAAAACTGAATACCTGAAGCCCTAGATGTTCGAACAGCTTCACCAGAGAAAAGTCCGAAATGTTGGGCGTTTATGTCGTTATGGAGTGACAAGTTCTAAGGTGCGAGGATATTGATAGTCACAGTAAAATGTTCTGTTAGCACTTTGAAAAGGCTACGCAAAGGATTCACAAGAGGGTCGAATAATTTTAGAATCTCTGCTCTCATTGAACAGAGCAATGACCATGTTGCGGCGCTCATTTTAACGCCACAGCAGGTTGCGATTAAAGGCCACTTATTGACGCGCATCAGACATTAATGTTTTTGTTTCCCATTGTAAACTTAGGAGAATAAACATGTTGCATTCTAAACTACCTGATTATGTTATTATTTAAGCTATGCAGGCCGTCAGTTTTCTTCAATAGGCTAATTTAGAAGCAGAAATAGATATTTGGCCGGCTTGTCATTAAAATGTCTGGCAAATGAAAAACATTTTTCTCTAGCGGAACCTCTGGTTCAGAGAGGACCATCAGAGGACGTCAAGGGGACGTTTTGGAAGGACCGAATGCGAACGTCCCGCAGAGGACCACAGGTAAAGGTTACGGGGACGTTTTTAAAGGATGTCCTGGGGACGTATGCTGAGAGACCAAATAAGAACGTTCCCTAATAGTCCGTTTTAAGGCTCATGCGAACGTCACGCAGAGGACCTGCAGGTAAAGGTAACGGGGACGTTTTTAAAGGATGTCCTGGGGACGTATGCTGAGAGACCAAATAGGAACGTTCCCTAATAGTCCGTTTTAAGGCTCATGCGAACGTCACGCAGAGGACCTGCAGGTAAAGGTAACAGGGACGTTTTTGAAGGACGTCCTGGGGACGTGTGCTGAGAGACCAAATTATAATGTTTCCTAAAAGTCCGATTTAAGACTCATGCAAACGTCACAGAAGGACCAAACGTAGACTTGCTACGAACGTCAAAAACGTTCTGGTAACGTCCTTTAGCGAACGTTGTGCCGGGGACCAATTGGGGACGATTGGGGACCTTGCGAATGTCCTGTTAACGTCCTGGGGACGTTCCCTGTTTGCGGGGTAGCCAATTTATCTAAATGAAAAATCACTAAAATCACTTAATTTTAAATTTTAATATGAATTTACGTGTACACAACATTCTAAATGTTTGAAAAATTGCAATAGATATTCATATTTTTTGTATTTTAAAATTGGCCTGTTGAAAATCCTTATACGTCATTGACCCATATATATCTCACTATAATTTGGTATGGAATAGTTTTCCTGTCCATCTTTACTCCATGTTTCGAGTGCAATCAATATGTCACAATTATTTACAATATTTACAAAATCAACGTTGCGAGTCTTATCTCGGAATAAGGAGGAATGTATTCCCTGAACATTGTAGCAGGTAATTTTCAAAGATGTCATTACAACGAGATTTTTTGCCAGAGTTAATGGAGTTTCTCTACTCAGTACAACAATAAGAACTAATACCCCCCCCCCCCCCTCCCCAAAAATAAAATCAAAAATGAAAATAGATTAAAAAAATAAATAAAAAATAGATACATAAATACAAATTAAATAATAATGATAATTCATGGCTAGTTTAAGAGACTAGAGCATATAATTTGGAGCATTGACCTTATCACAGACAGATCTGTATCTCTATTAGGTACAGCAGCGGCAATAGTATTTGCCTGAACTGAGCTCTGTCCATCTTGGATCAAGGGACTATTCACTAAGTTTAGGCTTGAACGACTTTCTCTGTTCAATGCAGAGTCTTTAAGGTTTTTGGCGAACCGCTTCATTCCTTCTATGTGGATGTGCACATTGTCATACAGATGGTTAACAGTAATATTATTATGATGGACAATTTTAACATTATGTATTCCAGCACAGAGGGACATGAGTTTTGTATTCATTTTGTCAATGACACTTTTTGCTGTGTCACGTCTCGGGAGTAAAGAGGACATAATTACCTTTGTGTCTGGGTACTTATCTGAGGCAGATTTAACTAAACCAAATAATGCTTCAGCCACATCAGTTTTTGTGGCAGTGAAGTCGTTTGTCCCTGTGTGGATGATTATATGGGATGGGTTTTTGATGCCTTTCTGTAGTACATCCTGTGCTGCTTGTATGGTTGGGCACCAAAGTTTTTGGGCGTGGCTCCTTGGGAAAAGCCGTTTTTGGTCCAAGTGGTTCCCATTTGAGTCACACAGAATGAAGATGTTGTTCGTTGGAGAGGAGGTTGGGCGGCAATGGCTGCTGCTTTGATGATGATGAGGAGGTTGCAGGTCTTGAGGTGACGCTGGGGGTACAGGCGCGTCGACAGAGTTTGTTAGCTTTCTGCCCTTGCAGTTCAAAGGATATCCCCTAGAACCCTGTCTGTCCCGCTCTTTCGTCAACAGCTCCTGCTGCTCCTGGTTCCTCTCGCGGTGGCTGGTATGAGGTAGTAGAGATGGAGGTACAGGCACATGTGCAGAGTCGGTGATTCCGCCGGACAGGATGGTTGATTTGTCCGACAGCTCTCTGCTCCTGCGGTCCAAGGGATGTCCCCGGGGACCCTGGCTGTGCCATTCTCTCCTCGACAGCTCCTCCTTCTTCCGTGACTCTGGGTAGGCCTCCTGCTGGTTGGCTTGAGGTGGTAGAGCTGGAGGTACAGGCACGTGCGCAGAGTCGGTTTTGCCATCAGATGGGATGTTATTTTTGTCTGACAATTCTCTGCTCCTGTATTCCAGGGGATGTCCTCTAGCTACCGGTCTGTGCCGCTCTATCCTCCACAGATCCTCTTTCAGAGTTCTCACCTCCTCCCTTAACTCCTGGTTGGCCTGTTCCAGCTGCTTGACTGCCCGGCAAAGTTGTTCAACCGCATCCATGCTTGGGTGGCTCATTTGGCTCTGGAGTTGCAGCAAGTTGTTGTTGGTTTCTTCTTTGAAGGTTATGTAGTCCTGTTCAAATTCAACCAAGGTGTCTCTCAGTCCTTTAGTGCCAGGGGAAACATAGGTCTTTGGGCCTTTGTCATTGGATATGACTGTGGTGGGATCTTGTTGTCTATCTTGACTGTTTGAGCTTGTTTCAGCTCCTGAAGAATTCCCTGTGGTCTCTATTTCTTTTTTGTGTTTCAGAGTATTGCTTTTGATCTCTTTGAACTTTCTCTGAAATTGTGTGAGACTCACTTCGGATCCTTGTACCATAACAGTCCCGTTGTGATACAGGTTAACTGTAAGTTTAAAGTCCAAAGCCCCCAGGAGTGTTATTTGTCTTCCTTTACTTATTCCTCCCTTCCTCACACATTTCCAAGCAGCACAGAGGGTGGTGTGCCATGCCGTGGGATATTGTGTGAAGAAAAGGAGGTTACACAGGACTTTGTTGTCATCAGATCCCTTGTAGTCCGAGATAAGGACCTCTGGATATGTTTTCATAATGTCTTCTTTCATGTTTTTCTTATCTTTAGCTGATTTTATATTAGCAGGAAAGGTTATTAGCAACTCATCTTCATTTTTGAATGATGCTTCTGCTCTTGTCTGGTTTACATCCCTTACAGTGTCCATTATGATGTCATGAAGTGACAGTTAGGCTTATACTTCCAGCTATTAATTTTGCTTGATAGAGTCTTTTCTTTGATTGGTTTTGAAGTTTCTTAGGGTTCCTACCTTCCCAGTGTTTTTCAGGTGTTTTTTCAGGTGGTCCCCTTTGACTTTCCAATTATTTTGCTGTATTTTGAATAGTTGAAACAACCATTTTCTGGCAAAAAATGGTGTTTTTCTAGGAGCTCATTTTAACTGCTGCCATCTGACAATCAGCATTCTAGAATCTCGTTCTGAATCTCATTCTGTCTCTCTCTCTCATTCTGTCTTTCTCTCTCATTCTGTCTTCCTCTCTCTCATTCTGTCTTTCTCTCTCATTCTGTCTCTCTCTCTCTCATTCTGTCTTTCTCTCTCTCATTCTGTCTTTCTCTCTCTCATTCTGTCTCTCTCTCTCATTCTGTCTTTCTCTCTCATTCTGTCTTTCTCTCTCTCATTCTGTCTCTCTCTCTCTCATTCTGTCTCTCTCTCGCTTTCATTCTGTCTTTCTCTCTCTCATTCTGTCTTCCTCTCTCTCATTCTGTCTCTCTCTCTCTCTCATTCTGTCTTCCTCTCTCTCATTCTGTCTCTCTCTCTCTCAATCTGTCTTTCTCTCTCTCATTCTGTCTTTCTCTCTCTCATTCTGTCTCTCTCTCTCATTCTGTCTCTCTCTCTCTCTCATTCTGTCTTTCTCTCTCATTCTGTCTTTCTCTCTCTCATTCTGTCTCTCTGTCTCCCTCATTTTGTCTTTCTCTCTCTCATTCTGTCTCTCTGTCTCTCTGATTCGGTCTTCCTCTCTCTCATTCTGTCTTCCTCTCTCTCATTCTGTCTCTCTCTCTCTCTCATTCTGTCTCTTTCTCTCTCTCGCTCTCTCATTCTGTCTTTCTCTCTCTTTCTGTCTTTCTCTCTCTCATTCTGTCTCTCTGTCACTCTCATTCGGTCTTCCTCTCTCTCATTCTGTCTTTCTCTCTC
The DNA here is from genome assembly GCF_963457725.1 of Sprattus sprattus. NCBI lineage: Eukaryota > Metazoa > Chordata > Actinopteri > Clupeiformes > Clupeidae > Sprattus > Sprattus sprattus. Next base: position 936,676 of record NC_137918.1, read on the forward strand.
TCATTCTGTCTTTGTCTCTATTCTTTCGTTCTCTCTCTCATTCTGTCTTTCTCCTCATGTCTTCACACCATCCCTTCCTCCCTGCTGTGTCAATGATGTCAGCTCTATCATCCTGGACTGATTCAATCAGAGGTGCTGGCTCTTACTGTGCAGTGAGGTGGCCTGTGGAAGGATGTAGTACGGGGACAGAGTGTGTACATGTGTGTGTGTGTTCTTGTGTGGTTGTGTACTTGTGTGAATGTGTGTCTGTATGTGCAAGCATTCACTCCTTCACCTTTATCTACCATCAAGTTACTGAAAGAGGAATAGAATCACACTTTTTCTTTGTCTGTATTTTTATCTGTAGTTCCGACAGGTCGAAATTTGAACTACTGAACTACTATTTGGACTAGGATACTGCAGGTGATGACCTAAGCGTTCTCAAACTCCTATTCATGGCAAAATTCATGGATTCGTGGATTCAGCAGATCAAGAACTACCTGGCAAGAGGCACCAACTGTGAATCAGATATGAAGAGAACTAACAATACTCTGAATACCTATCACCCTGAATTCTCCTCAGAGGATCATATCTTCAAAACATCTCTAGAACATCTCTAGAACATGTCGGTAAACACTGTCTTTTTACTGGAAATAAATCTGCAGCTCTCAGGCTTTTGCGAATAGACCCTTTCGCCGTTGGTAAACAATGCTCAGCGTTCTAGGTTGCGCACGCATTCTGGGGGCAAAAGAAATGGCTTAAGTAATGTTAAGTTCATACCTGCGTTCGCTTTATCCTAATGATCTCGGAAGTTACGTTAATACATTGACATTAAGTTATGGAATCCAACTTCCCGATCCATATTCGATCACGGATTGGATAGTTGACCCATCAAAATGGACAGATATGTATGCATACTTAATAGAAAAACCCAGTGTTTACACAAAAGATACATTACGATCATTCAAGTCACTCGATGCCTATAACTACGTTGTCTGCGGGCATGTCCACTCCAGGATATTAAGTACTGCGACCTCAATGATGATTTCTGCGTCCTAAAATCTGAGGTGCTACCAAGCCAATGACAAGGAACAAAGACAATAAAGTATAAACCATGTGTTTTTATCAACAAACCCACCAACGCTACCGCTTCACGTTAAATTGCACATGCATGGCAGAGTAAGTCGACCTTATCATAAACGTTTCATCGTCAAGGTTTACGTGTAGGAACTACATAACCATTGCAACCAGGAGACACAACTGTAATGTTAGCGAATGAGGGGTGAGAAGCCCCCCGCTAATATTTACACTCTTTTAAGTCTCCTGTACGTCCAAGCCCAAACCTATTCTTGAGGTTTCAAACATTTTCCAGGCTATTTGGCATCTAACAATAAAAGCCTTGTAACTGTTATTTATGCTACAATACAACTTATATTTGTTATGATAGCCACATTTAGTATACTCATTTTTGTCTTCTACCATTTTTTTTATCTGACATTGCAGGCTATAGGGTCTTGTTGCGGCCATGCAGCAGCAGTGCTGTTAAAGATTGAGCTCTATGTTAGGATGGAGAGGACAGAGGGCATCTTGTACATCAGGAGCATGTAAAACAACACAAGCCTGCATACAGTGTGAAAAGCCAGACTATGGTAAAATGATTCACTGTGTCCAATGTGACAGCCACTTCCACTACGGCTGTGTGCAAATTTAATGAAAGCAGTGAAAGAGGTAAAAAAGCATGAGCTTAAGACAAGGTTCAAATAGTTTTAATTTAATAAAGACAGTATAGTACATAGTCATTTATTTGTCTGAATATCATTTGTGGATTACATTTATCAGCAAACACAGTACATTCTATATTATTTGGAAACAACAGACTTGCAGAGATTTGTGAGGGCACCACACACATTCACTATATCATCTAGGAGGTCAACTTGTGACACTGGAATGACCGATTGTAAGATTTTAAAATTCTTCCACCGGCCAATAACTCTTTCTATGTGAATTCTTACAAGTGAAAGTTGTCTTGATGCGTCAACCTCATTAGCTGGTAGTTGTCTTTTTCCTTCGGTGAAATTTGGAATAAGCAGGGTGGCACCATATGCAGCAAGCTCTTCTCTAATTAAAAAAGCCCCTATCAGCTAAAATGTCATCTGTAGGCTCCAAAAGATCTAAAAATCCCATTGATTGGTAATCTGCTTGTCTGACACGGCCACCCGAACCTGGGGATAGAAAGGATATGGCCTCGGCGGGTGTAATGCCAACTAAATACTTAACTGTATTGTGGTGTTTATATGTAGACCATGTCTGGGCCTGGGCATTCAAGTTACTAGGTCTGTCAATAAAAATCTCTGTGCACTTTTGGGCATGTTCTTTAAAACAGCAGTCTGACTTGGCCACTTTACAAGTGGTTTCAACATTTTAGCCAGAAGGTAACCAGGTTCTCAAAATGCATGATATTGTGCTGTTCGATACTTTAAACCTAAATGCTATGTCAGTGTTAGTGAGACCCAATCTAAGTTTCATAAGCACAATCAGTAGGTGATCTCCCAGGGTACGTATTTCAGTAAACTTTTCTACATTGACTTTTAGTTTTTTCAATAACCAGTCAAAGATTATAGTAGTTATTCCTGTGAGAAAAAGAAACTGTACACTGTTATTTCTGACTGAGTGGTAAGAATACTTGTTGTTCTGAAGCTCTTCTATTAGCTTCTTGTTTTCATTTTGAATTTCACCAAACTCTTGGTGCAGGCTCACATATTCAACCTGAATCTGTTCATACATGTGCCTCAGATTGTCATAATCTTTCTTTGGGCACATGGCATCCTCTTCCAATGGGGCTCATCTTCAACTGTAAGACATTAATGTGAAGACAGGAATTATAAGTTTTACTGACAACACATGTAAAACACAAATAATGAGTAGCACAAGTACATTTTACATGTTTGATTGAATTGAAAAGGGTGTTCTCACCAGGGCAAAGATCTGTAGTCAATAGGGAAGGTGATTTAACAGATCTCTCAGATAGCAGTTTATTCCTTTGAAAATCTGTAAGATTAGATTGCACATAATAGAGGTAACTACTGACTGCCATTTATCTCAAAGCTTGCAATACAGAGCAGGCTATGGATAGCTACCTTGGATAGCTAGCTTTGATGCCATAAGTTAACATCACCTGCTCTAGGTTGCAGGCACTGTTGGCTGCTATCTTATCAAGAGCAAACACGCCTTACCTCTCCAATTAAGCTTCAGGTCTCTGGCGAATGGACAATGTCGGGGCTTTCGTAGTTAATTGAGGCTTCTCCTAAGAGTAAATTAAGCACAGACTCAACCCACGATCATTGTATGCATTGTATCATTGTATGAAATGAATAGATGAATGTACTATGAACTAGCTAACATTAACGGTTAGCTAACGTTAATGGTTAGATATCGTTAACGTTAAGTTAACCTAAAATTGCAAGGCTAATTTAGATATGGATAACATTAGCTATCTAGGGAGCTGTTTTGGCCAACTAAGCTACCTCAGATTTAACTTACACAATTTCAAGTCAGCTAACATAAACAAAATTCACTTACCGGATATAAAATGTGACCCACATATGCGTGCATTTTTAATGAAGTCTTCAGTCCAGTCCACTCGTTTTATAGCTTGCAGCCACAATCTACGCCTGTTTGCATTAAACAGTCTTTTCCCCGAAGGAATGCGGTAGAAATTTAGACCTTTTTTTGTTGTTGACCTGTTTTGGCATCCCACAACACAACAAGGTGGCATTTTTTTAACGAAGAAACCGAGACGAAGAAATCCTTAGCTTTATCTGTCCAAAATCCTCTTGCACTGTCACTAACTATGGCTAAAATTGCCGCTTTTTTGCCTCCAGAATGTGTGCGCTTAACGTTTATGACGTAGGTCATAAAAGGGTCTATAAAGAACCATCTAAGGTTTTTCTGGGAGCCCATTGGTCCTTGCAGTAGTCTCAGAACTCCAGCTGAGGCCTGGGCGATATAGAGAGAGAGAGAGCCTGTGTTCTGCAGTGTGTTCGCCATGCTAGCAGGTTTACGAAACACACGTCTGTGTTTTCAAGCACCGTGCCAGAGGCTGACCTCATGTTTGCTTGTCTGCGGGCACAAGTAGAAAGCTTAAATAAACTGAGATAAATAAAGCTCTGTGCAACGACTCACTTTCCGCCTTCGGGAGCGGCGAGGGATTAGTGAAATCTACAAGCGATGACAGTGTTCGTTAGATATATCAATACGGTTCCTCAAAGATATTGCCAATTGCCCCTGGTTCTTCTAGGTAAAGTGATGTTATATTACCAGCTCATCTTGCCTGGTCACATTTGATTATTTATGGATAGAGTTGACATTCCCTGCTAAATCAGGATATGGATGTGTTATTTTTTGAAGAGGGGTATCAGTCAATATTAGGGTCTTCAGCTTGTGCAGGGGGCTGGTGTTGGCACTGCTTCCCAGGGCCATCGTAAGTCTCCAACATATACTACAGCTGAGGTCACCACTGTCAGCTCAGCCAGGAAATAGGGTGGTATAGGGTGTGTGTATACGAAGGCCATTAGGCTGTGTCTGGTTTTAGGTAGCAGTGCCTATGTTTGAAGCAAGTAGTACAATGAATCTGGTAAGCTGAAAGAATTTTGTTGAAGTTTGTTTTGGTAGCAGATCAAGAACTACCTGGCAAGAGGCACCAACTGTGAATCAGATATGAAGAGAACTAACAATACTCTGAATACCCATAATGCCTTTGAACTTTTCCTCCGTTTGAGATCATTGTGAGAGTGAAGAGTCACCAGTGTAATTCCATTCATTTGAGTGTAAAAATGACCTCAAGCACAAGGGGTAGGAGTGCATTATACTTATCTCACAGCAATCCCCATCAGGAACCCAACGCAAAGTGTCAGGTCATACTGAAGGGGGTAATTTTCAAATTTATGTAAGTAATTCAATTGGATGGAAATCCAATTCAGCACACTGGATGGCGGTCAGAACTCAATGGAATAATTTGAAACCTCTTTAATTCTACAGTGTGTAGCTTTAACCTGCAATGTGTTTGATTCAATTTGTTGTTATTACGTTTAAAGCTACAGAACATGAAATGTCACATAATGGTGACAAGAAAAATTCTCTTGATCAATGGCAGTTAAGACATGGTGTGCAATATTGTGTGCAGGACTTACACACAGGACGTAGAGCTTTGACTTTAAAACCACCTATCGTACTGTATGTGTATGTGTGAAAGCATAAATACATAACCATATAAATTATACATTAACACTCTGTGGATAAACACAGTCCCAGACCAGGATAGAATTCACAACCTCGGACATAGGAGGTGGGCAGGGTGCTACTCACTGCATGGCACTCTACCCACTGGTTAGCGTAACTTATAATAATAATAATAATGCTAATAATAATAATACATCATATTTATATAGCGCTTTTCAAAGTTCTCAAAGACACCTATGTATAACATTCAAACAAAAGTATTGTAAAAGCTTCACAACAGAGTGTCTTTTCGTTTTTTTCCAAGAAAGCTGTCAGCTGGTATCCTGTCACCATAGGAGCAGTTGTTGAGTGGGTATTTGTGATTACACTGTGCTTAGTTGTTGTTAGCATGTTGCCATTACCCAGACGCTATTCATATGACCGAAGAAGAGGGGCATTCTGCTGATGCCCGAGGATTTCAGTTCTGTTTGTCTTCTGCCCCTTTCCCTCTTTCATTCTCTTTCCTGTTAATTGACAGTTTTCACTGAAACACGGAACTCTGGGCTGACCGAAAAGAGGCCTCTCAGCTGAAATGTGATGCGCTGCACATGCTCTCTGCATGCTCTTGGATGTCGATCGTTTTACCCACTTCATCATTTTTCCGAGGGGCAGACTGAAGGGAGGCGAACCGTTTGGGCGGATTTTGACTCCCCCCCCCTTCCACCCTGCCTTAGTTTGCAGTGGGGTGCTGGGATGCTGAGGTATCAGTGCCAGCAATGGCCAGGGGGAAGTTTGGCTTTCTTCTACAGGGTTATGTTCAGGGATCACTTTACAGAGTCCAACAAAGCCCCTCAAATGCAGACGATGCACGATGAAGAGAGAAAGATTATGCCTGTGTGTGTTTGTGTGTTTGTGTGTGTGTGTGTGTGTGTTTGTGTGTGTACACGGGTGTGTGTGTGTGTGTGTGTGTGTGTGTGTGTACACGGATCCGAGTGTGTGTGTGTATGTGTATGTGTATGTGTATGTGTATGTGTATGTGTATGTGTATGTGTATGTGTAAGTGTATGTGTGTGTGTGTGTGTGTGTGTGTGTGTGTGTGTGTGTGTGTGTGTGTGTGTTTGTGTGTGTATGTGTGTATGTACAAGGGTGTTTCTCTGTGTGTGTACATGCTTGTAAATGTCTGTACATACTCCTGTTTATTATGAAATATTGGGATGATCTAGAATCTTAACCTCATATGTGAAGCTGGCCAACTTAGTTGGGGTGAAAAGAAGCAATTAGCGAAAAACCCTTAATTGCACTAAAATACACTAATTATCTTTTCCCCCTTAAGCAATGAAGATTCCTCTCTCACAAATATAATGTGCCTCCTCATTTTAGCTGACTTTGTATATTTATTGCATATTGCACTGGTTTGTCCTTTACTTTGGCAAAATGAACGTAATAACTGAATGAACTTCATTCTTTTGAGAAATTGAACCAAATACCTCTGTCATTGAAAAACATTTATAACAAATAGACATTTACAAAGTGGTTTTAAGCAAATCAATCCTCAACATTTATTTCATGGAGGGGAATTAGACTTTATCCTCGACCAAATATGGCTTTCACAGGAGGGTCTTTATTCAGAATGCTAATAAATCCACCGCCAAGCTAAATCTCTGTCTGGGAATTTTGGTCCAAGAAAACCAACTAGGATTCAGAGCACCAGATCAGCTAAAGAATTGGGTCTGGGAAGCGGCACAGGAATCACACACACACATACACAACACACACACACACACACACACACACACACACACACACACACACACACACACACACACACACACACACACACACACACACACACACACACACACACACACACACTCACATATTTATGTAACAGTACGCACACTCACAAACATACACACACACGCACACAGGTAAAAGCACACACACACACAAATTCACACACAAATACTGTTATGGGAGGAATTGCACGGTGACTGTTTGTATTTCATTCTTAGACAGTCTAAGCTGTCCACACACTTCCTGTTTGCCAGCTCATAACTTTGTCTGTGCCAGTGTCCAAATTTGGCCCTATGAGCCAATTAACCAAGCTTTTAGAAATAAGATATGGCCTGTGTAATTACTTACTGTAACGTATTTATAGACTTTCTTTGTTGTTTTGTTTGACTGACTTTAGTATGGTGTGGGTTTCAAACTAAATGAAGGCATTAATTGCAGAGCAGTCCACTGGAACTTAAGCTGAACATGAGAAAAAAAGGGGAAAAATTAAACAGAAATACAATTTGCTGCATGGGCACATGTCAACGCAGTTAATTTTAATTGGCTTATTTTGAGGGGCCTCTTTTGTCAATAGCGACACAACTGGGTGTCGGTTCCATGTTGTCCTCTGCTATTTAATTACAAAGGGGACTTGTTTTGCGAGTACACTGCTTATGTATTTTAGGAGTATGTGACTTATTAAAACAGTTTACACTGTGTGGGCAAATCCAATATGAAACATGCGGTTCCCCTTCTGACTGTTATGAGACCATAAGAGAGCAACCCCTGGTGCCCACATGGTTCCCACAGCCTCTTGACTGTGTTTGATGGATGGGATAGATATGTCAAAGGCCCTTTTGTAGACTGGTGAAGATTTTGTGGTGGGGAAAAGAAGGGAAGTACAACCTGGTGACACTCATGGAAAAGTTAAATATAAACTTTATGTATAAAACAATAAAAGAACCAAAGGGCTTAGGCCGTATTGCTTTGGGTAAGGTACTGTATTTGTCACTTCAACACAACAACTTTCAGTCAACATTTCTTATGTAAGTCCACCTATAATCATTGGTAAATAACTATAAAGAGCTATGATTAAAAGTGTATGGTAACTAAATTAGTAACTTTATATATATAGTATAATATATATAGTATCTACCTTAACAGTGAAGGAGGGAGTGAAAGCCTATTATGTAAACATGTACATTCCAGCTCAGTGTCTGTCCAAGAAACTACTTTGGTCTGTTCAGTAGTCAAAACTCCTGCCACCAGCCCAAACATATCCCAAAAATGAATGACAAAAATGATTTGACACCACACCTCTTCTTTCCCATATTTGTATAGAGGAGAGACATGCCTGACTGTCGAAAGTTTCGTATGTATGTATGTATGTTTGTATGTATGTATGTATGTATATATGTATGTATGTATGTATGTATGTATGTATGTATGTATGTATGTATGTATGTATGTTTGCGAGCAGTTGACTAGGGTTCAATTCCTGATCACTGCAAGTTGACTGAATGTCGCTTTGGATAAAAGCGTCTACTATACACTTGGCCTTTACCTTTTGGGTGGATAAGAGTGTGTGCTTTGTTATGTGGAGCATGATTGATAAAAATATGTGTAGACAAGTGTGGTCAATACATTAAACTATATCGAGCGTGTACTTCAGATTGCTAGATAGGGAATTGGCAACATTGCTAGGCTCGACAGTCTGGGGTTCCGTTCTCAGAGTCAAGGGGCTAGGGGGTGTGTGGTGCTGTCCTCAGCAACAGCTGCTGTTGTCAGGCTACAATCAAACTTAACATGCTCCCCAAGGGGGGGAAGGGGAAGGAAGGAGGGAGACGAGCTCAAGGCTCGTCTGTGTTTTCGTCCCCTCACCCCCATAGACATATAGGTAGACGCCTTCAGCCCATTGCCGCGGCGAAAATCGTCGCGGCCATTTTGGGAGAGGGCTCAGTGACGTCATTTGCGCCTGTCACTAACGCAAGTTGCCGGGAGCAGCTGGGGTTTTTTCTGAACAAAAATCACGATAACCTTTTCCACCTCGCAACCGATTTCACGGAGTCATTTCTATATTCAAGGGTTTATGATCTACGTGAGGTATCCCCCAAAATATTTGTCTCCATGTTACTTTGAATTCTCGCTACTTAATCTACAGTCTTGCACCAACAGCTCGTGCATCTTGAAAATACTGAGTGGATAACTGAACTACCGGAATAGTGCTTCTTTAGGTACTGTGTTTTGACCATAATTGAGAGAAATAGCCTTCAAATCAAACTGTGAGAAACTGGCAGTCAGTAAGTTTTTTTATAGTTATTCAACAATAAACAGTACATTAAAAAAGAAACAGTAGCCTACAAAAAGACAATGGTAGCCTAAACAAGCATCAAAACACCTGCTGCTCTATATTGCTATAGCAGAACAATAAACATAGGCTATCTCAATATATTTAGTTTATCTCTAATATAAATACCATAGGTTATATATATATAATGACTCAGTGCAATGATACAGAAGACTAAGGTAAGCAAACACTTGCTGCTTTCTGTATTTGTATAGCAGTACAATATTGCCTATACCTCAAATTATGATAATATTTCAATAGTGTCATTCTAATACACATACCAGTCCTGGTTGCTGCTTTCTAAAATAAAAGAACAAAGAACTTTAAAACAACTTGAAGAGGTGTACATATCGCACAGTGTAATACACACACACATACACACAAAAACATTTTCAGCAAAGCGTGACGAATCGTTAGTGATGCACCTACTTTTTGGAGATGCGTTGGGAAACTGAAGACTGATGGTTTAGTTCCATCCCTGAGCATCCTCCGAGAGCAACTTCTCCCAACCATCCAGGAACAGTTTGGTGATGAACAATTACAGAGTGGCAACAGCAGGAAAAGGCTGAGCAAAACCATACTTTTTAAAGGGTTTTAGCTTGTACAAATATATATGGGCCATTCTACCGAATTGGTGCAAAGTCAGGTCGGAAATATTTTGATTTTTTTTATGTTTTATTCCCAAAACTTTGTCCGTATGTATATTGTACCATATCTAAAGTACACTTATCTAGTAAAAGAACAGTCAATTTTTATATTGTATTTTCAGAATTTGTTGGAATGTTTTTCCTCTTCCAAAAATTGTCACTACCGAAACATCACATTTACTATAGTAAAAAAGTATTATTATTGACCTGTTCAGATTGTGTTTCCTTCCCTTCTCTGAAGAGTATTTTTACAAATATTTCTTGAAGGTTTTCACAATGAAATCCATAAAAATGAATTTTTTATCAAATTTTCAAGTTCAATTTATACAATTCATCAAAATCTAAGTGCAATATTTCTTTGTAAAATGCAAAATACTGATCATATTGATTCCAGAGTTGTTAATTGATGAAATTGAACATACATTAATCCAATCAGTATCATAACATTTTAGTTGATTACTCAATATACTTAATTTTTTACAAAACATCCTGTGTTTCGGTAGTGCTGCACTGTTTCGGTAGTGACATCCAGTGTTTCGGTAGTGACTGCACTGTTGGATGGATGTTCATTTCTCTCCCAAAATCTTCCAAAAGGTGCTCTGGGCCGCCCTTTAGTCCACACAACACATTTATTTAAAAATTATGGGATTGAACTACTTACCATTTCATTTTGTCACTACTGAAATCATCAGGTCACTACCATATGTTTCGGTAGTGACTGTTTCGGTAGTGACAATTCTAGCTAACTTTAAGCATAAATAAAGAATTCTAACAAGCACACGGCATGCAAACACATCTTTGAAGAGGTGAACACACATACAAACATAAGATTTTCCATGAAACCCCAAAAGGTTTACTTAATTGAAGAAAACATGCGTTTCGGTAGTGACAATTCTTAAGGTTACACGTCGATTTTCAGACTTTGGAACACATTTATATAAAAACTATGGGATTTAGCTACTTACCATTCAACCATGAGGGTCAGAGATGCAGTGTCACTGCATGGTCAAAAATGCAGAGTCGTGGCTAAAACACAGGCTCAGCCAATGGACTAAAACTCTTGTGTTTCGGTAGTGACATGAAAACTAGGGACATGATTTTTTGAGTATAGAAAATTGATTTAAAAATTAAACCCACAATAAATCTAAATATTCCAAGTTCTGTTTCAACCCAATCATAAAGATCTTTGAAATTAAATCATTGAAAAAAATCTAAAAAAATTGAAAAGTGTTATTTAAAGGCATTGAAATTTAGATGTCAGGGTTGGGGACAGCTACTTCTCAATAGAAAGTACCCTATAAATGATGATTTTGTATATATTTAGCTTATCACTATCTCATGAAATGCATTGGGTTTATATAGACCATAACATTTTCTAATTAAATATCTATGCCTAAATACCTAATTGTTTTGTAAATAGTTTTTATTGTTGAGGGACTGCATATTACACGAATTCGGTAGAATGGCCCATATATTTATATTAAATTATTATATTATATTTGATATTACTATATGTGTATTAGAATGAAACTTTTGAAGTTTGTTTGTGAAATTACCTTTTATTGTCAAATAATGTTACAAATATAAATATATGAGTCATTATATTATACTATGGTATTTATATTAGAGCTGTCAGTTTAACACGTTATTAACGGCGTTAACGCGAATCCATTTTAACGCCGTTAATTTTTTTATCGCGCGATTAACGCGTTGTAAAGAAAAAAAAAAAAAAAAAAACTTTTTTTTAGATTAGTTCGTTCGTTTTGCCTTCCCAAACTGTGTAGTAGGCTAGCGTCACGTTTGAGTGAATGATGAGCGCGATACGGCGAAATGGATGATAAAAAGCTTCTGAATAGAAAGTTTACCTTTAAAAGTTGTGCTGGGCAAAAGAAGCGAGCTTTACTGTTGTCTGAAAATGTCAACAGGCAGCTGGTTGAAAGCACAGAGGTAGTTGGCTTACCTTTTGTTGGTAACCTAACTGTTACGGTTTATTGTTTTTGAAATAAGAGGCCTGACTTCTATGCTCACAGCAAACTTGAAAAAAACTAATATTAAGCCATGGTTTAACTGTATATAGGCTGAGTCCTTGTTTATCTTAAATGTGTTCATCGCCCTGTTTGGCAATGTTGTTTTTCAATCAAATAAAACATTGCTTAAAGCAAGCCAATCCACTTTTCCATGATAAGACCATTAAAATAAAATAAAAATGATGGAAAAAAATAATTGAAGGGACATTTAGAATAGACACGAATTTGCGATCGCGATTAATTTTGATTAATTTAATCGCGATTAATTTTGAGTTAACTATGACAAAAATGCGATTAATCGCGATTAAATATTTTAATCGTTTGAAAGCCCTAATTTATATATATTTATATTAAATTATTATATTACATTTTATATTACTATATGTGTATTAGAATGACACTATTGAAATATTATGGTATTCATACTTTGAGGTATAGGAAATATTGTACTGCTATACAAATACAGAAAGCAGCAAGTGTTTGTTTACCTTAGTCTTCTGTATCATTGCACTGAGTCATTATATATATATAACCTATGGTATTTATATTAGAGATAAACTAAATATATTGAGATAGCCTATGTATATTTTTCTGCTATAGCAATATAGAGCAGCAGGTGTTTTGATGCTTGTTTACCATTGTCTTTTTGTAGGCTACTGTTTCTTTTTTAATTTACTGTGTATTGTTGAATAACTATAAAAAACTTACTGACTGCCAGTTTCTCACTGTTTGATTTGAAGGCTATTTCTCTCAATTATGGTCAAAACACAGTACCTAAAGAAGCACTATTCCCGTAGTTCAGTTATCCACTCAGTATTTTCAAGATGCACGAGCTGTGGGTGCAAGACTGTAGATTAAGTAGCGAGAATTCAAAGTAACATGGAAACAAATATTTTGGGGGATACTTCACGTAGATCATAAACCCTTGAATATAGAAATGACTCCGTGAAATCGGTTGTGAGGTGGAAAAGCATAGATATCTATAATAAAGGCTAGATATCCTGCCTGCCTTTCTGGCCGACGGAGTCGAATGTCCGCACATTTCGGCCATTTTGAGGACAGTATAGCTCACTCCCCCTTGGTAGTGGTACTTTTTAAATAACCAGAACTTGCTCAATTTTCAACCGATTTTCAAACGGGTTGGTTTGTTTGTAAACGTAAGATATTTCTTATGGCACTACATACTTATGAAGAATTATAAACATGGTTTTTCATATGAAAATAACATTGACAGGTCTGTGACAGGTCTCGTTTCAAGGGAGTGTTCAATAGAGCAGATTGCACAAAATTCTGGCATCTTCATTGGCAATAAAGTCAGCAATTTCCTGTCGAAATCATAATGTAAGATGTTTAACAAACCAACCCGATTGGAAATCATGTGCAACTTCAGTTTTATTATGTGCAACTTAAAGGCACCCAGTGCAACTTTCGAGGCTTAAAAATAAACATTCAATTTCTAGTATTTTTTACACGTAGTAAGTTTCAATAACTCCATACCATTACATACGGACATTCAAGCAGCAAAGATGAGACGTCGTTGTGTGGTGAGAACTGATAGAAAATCGATAACAACAACAATCGCCGCCATTTTCTTTATTTTTTGTAACCTACAATAAATAAAGCAGGCTTCCAGTCAATGGAAAAATGGCTTCTCCTCACCGGCGATTGTTGTTGTTTACGATTTTCTATCAGTTCTCACCACACAACTACGTCTCATCTTTGCTCCTTGAATGTCGATATGTAATGGTATGGAGTTATTGAAACTTACTACGTGTAAAAAAGACTAGAAATTGAATGTTTACATAAAGTTGCACTGGGTGCCTTTAAGTTATATTGAAAAGAAAGAACAATTACTCGCCAATTGATGTAAAATGACTGATAAGCAATAGCCGTGATACACAATTAAGCTGCACATTTCAACATGTTCAAGCATTCAGAATTATTACCAAGGTAATGACGATTGTAAATCAAGTCATTTGTAAATCCGTCAAAATTTCCGCGAGATAAGAGTGTAAACGATTGTGAAGATCACTGATGTTACCTAACGTACCACTGATCTGATTTTACCCTCTGGTTAAAAAGTGTGGGTATGTCAGCTCTTGCGGAACTGGACCTTCTGTCCTTGTTCCACTGGTTCTGTTATAGTACAAAAACACTTTTTTTTTACCAGAAATAAGTGGAATGGAAGTGTTTTGTGTCTCTTGTGTAGTCTAAATATGGATTGCTGGGCTCAAAGGCCCACTAATATTTTGTGTGTAGTGTTTACTGACCTGAATGTTTGTTTGTGTGTGTGTGGTTGTGTGTGTGTGGGTGTACGTGTGTGTGTGTTTGTGTTTCAGTTTCCTGCTGGTCTTCAGCTGTCTGGTGCTGTCTGTGTTCTCCACCATCCCAGATCATCAGACCCTTGCCAACGAGGGCCTCTTCATCCTGGTAAGGGCACCGTGTGTCTCCTCCCAACCAGCAACTCTCTCTCCCACTGCTGGCATGACTACACGGCACTCTGCTCTGCACATGATAACACTTCTTATGAACAACTCCATTAACATGCAATTACAGAACTCACCCTAACATTTAAGATTTGTTTGCACTCACAACCTGCCGTCTACTCTTTTTACACTTTGGCTTTGAATTGCTGGGCATTTCTTAACCATGCGGGCTCGTATTTGTGTGTGTGTGTGTGTGTGTGTGTGTGTGTGTATGTGGGTGTGTGTGTGTGTGTGTGTGTGTGTGTGTGTGTGTGTGTGTGTGTGTGTGTGTGTGTGTGTGTGTGTGTGTGTGTGTGTGTGTGTGTGTGTGTGTGTGTGTGTGTGTGTGTGTGTGTGTGTGTGTGTGTGTGTGTGATAGAGAGAGAGAGAGAGAGAAAGAGAGAGAGAGAGAGTATGTGTTTGTCTGTGTCTCCACTTGGAAATGGATATTTGTTTGTATGTGTGTGTTTGAGGTGAAATAATGCAAGCGTAGGTGTGAGTTTTCATACACTTTAGTGAGTGTGTATGTGTGAGTGTGTGTGTGTGTGTGTGTGTGTGTGTGTTTGTCTGTATGTGTATGTGTGTGTATGTGTTCCGTGTGTGTGTGTGTGTGTGTGTGTGTGTGTGTGTGTGTGTGTGTGTGTGTGTGTGTCTATGTGTGCCGCATATCTGTTTGTTGTGTTTGAGTGGGAAAAGTCTGCGTAACTGTGCTCCTGCAATCTTTCTCTCAGCAAGCACCGTTTCAGCGTTCAGGTCATTGGAGAGTCATCTTTCCCTATCCTCCTCTCCCTCCGTCCCCCTCTCCCTCTCTCGCTCTCTCCCTCTTTCCTTCTCCCTCTCACAACCACTCCATCTGTCTCTGTGTTGTAGTGGTCATAGAGCATCTTAGTTATTGACCATATGGTGTGTTGATTCACGCTAATCCTTCCTGCACATTGTTCCCTGTCCATTAGACTCAAGCCCAGGGGTTTACAGTAATGTCACTATAGGTAAAACACTAGGCGCAAACAGTATGGTGATTGCATTGAGGTATTAACTTTCTTACACCATCATCATTTTTTTTCACAAAACCGTAATTGATTGGAGAAAGGCTTTGCTGACTAACCATTTCCACTTCCTCAAAGGCATTTGGTGTGTAGACATAAAGGTGCTTAACTAGACAGTGTTAAATCAACAGCTCCTCAAGTAATGCACTAGCGCATGGCATCGTGTGACGCTCGTCTTAAGTGCCTCCGTTGTTTCTCAATTCTTGTTGTTTCCCCCCCCAGAAATGCCCCTAAGGCACTTTACGCCTTCTGATTTATTGAGGAAACTGGATTCGTTATGAAGGGTGTGTGTGTGTGTGTGTGTGTGTGTGTGTGTGTGTGTGTGTGTGTGTGTGTATGTGTGTGTGTGTGTGTGTGTGTGTGTGTGTGTGTGTGTGTGTGTGTGTGTGTGTGTGTGTGTGTGTGAAGGGTGTATTCCCATTGGATGTGTTTTTTCTGACACTCTGGCCCAGTGGTGGCCTTTAGGGGCTCAGTGATGGCCATGCTCTCATTAACAATCTGGACCTTTTTATCTTCAGGCAGACAGATTTATGTTCAGTTTTAACAATCCATTCACTTTACATTCACAGAAACTCATCGTGGACTGTATTTTATGTTATGCAGTGTTAGCATTTTTGCTGTTAGCTTCAGGATTAGTATTATTATTAGTAACTGTAGTCTCCTTGAACATATGAGTTTTTTTGAAAATCCACACTATCACATCACTTCAGAGATCAATCTTTTCTGCCCCATCACATCTTTTTACGTGTCTTTCGATCCTGGGAATAGGTAACACTGACCCTGTGTGCCAAGAGGTTATTAAACCCAATGCATGCTCAGTGTCCAAAACACCAGAGAGAGATTAGCTCCTACATGTACTTACACTGGCGTGTGCTGGTGTACTCTCTTACCAACCTTATCTTGACCTCAGTAGAAGAGTAGTCATAAAAATCAACACAATGAGGGCACTTAGAAATGACTTTGTAACTTTCGTTATAGATGCTGGTTAACCATTTAAAACTGATTTCTCTTAGTTAGGAGCATTACTTAGACCACATCCGAGGATCTGAGTTAGCAAGTTTCAAAGATGGCCGTACATTCCAGTTGCATTAGACATTAGTTACTTAAAGTGGCAGCATGGACTTGTAAGGTGTCATCATCAGCACTCCGCTGTTTCTCATGAATCCAGAGTCGACAGACAGGATGTTTGTGTTATCTGTCTCTGTTGTGAAGACTTTTATAATGGTTTAATATGCTTATTGTAAGTTTGTGTGTTTGTAGTGTGTGTGTGTGTGTGTGTGTGTGTGTGTGTGTGTGTGTGTGTGTTTGTGTGTGTGTGTGTGTGAGAGAGTATGTGTGTGTGTGTTTTTGTGTGTGAGACGAAGTGCAATTGTATTAATCTCTTAAGCAATCATAATTATTTCTCCATACCAGGCTTATCTCCTTGTTATAAAAATAAGTGCCGTAACTAAGATAATGTGCAGGTGATTAGAAACCACCTGCATTCTAAGATTCAAGAGATGACATTGCATTCAAAACAAAGATGTCAAAGGTCAAGATTTCACCCTCGAAAATACCGCACAATGACACCCTTTTCCCCCATGTATACCTACTCTGTGGGCACCATGCTAAGATGCTTACACAGGCAGTGTGTTTGTGTGTTTGTCTGCAGGAGTTTGTGATGATTGTGGTGTTTGGGCTGGAGTACTTTGCCAGGGTGTGGGCAGCAGGATGCTGCTGTCGCTACCGAGGATGGCGGGGCAGGCTGAGGTTTGCCAGGAAGCCCTTCTGTGTTATAGGTACGTGTACGTGTCTGTGTGTGTGTGTGTGTGTGTGTGTGTGTGTGTGTTTGTGTGTGTATGTGTGTGCCTGTGTTTGTTAGTTTAAAAGATCTACAGGCAGACAGAGTGTAGGTGTGAGGTGTGACCGTAAGTCTGCAGGCATCTCATCATTTCCCCATTTACTCCTCCACTGTTTAGACTCCTCGTGAAGATGTTTATTTACATCATCTTACTTATTTTCACCCTCTTTGTCACTTCTCTCTCTCTCTCTTTGACAGTCTCTTTCCTTTTTCTGTACTGAGTACATGCTCTGTATGTGAGGATTTGTGTTCTGTGTGGATTTTATAATGTTCAATATGCTTCCTAGCTACATCATTAGTATCCATGCTCTGTGGTTGTATTATAAACTCAGTATGTTTGTGTATACTTAAATATCTTCTGAATATATCCTATATCTGCATATTAAGGGCATATTCAGTCATATCCATATACCAAGTATGTGCTCAGTGTGAAAAGGGCCCCTGTAAATGGACTGCATTTATATAGCGCTTTTCTACTCATAGAGCACACTAAGCACTTACCTTACACATCTACCCATTCATACACCGATGGCAGAGGCTACTATCTAAGTTGCCAACTTGCGCATCGGGAGCGGTTGGGGGTTCAGTGTCTTGCTCAAGGACACTTCGACATTTGGTGAGGATGAGTCGGGACTGAACTAGCAACCTTTCTGATTGTTAAACTACTCCTCTACCTCCTGAACCACTGTCACCACTGCATACACTGGACTATATACCTGTATGTAACATGTACTCTGTATGTAGTGTGTACTCTTTGTGCTTTGTCCGCAGACTTCATAGTGTTTGTGGCGTCGATGGCGGTGATTGCTGCAGGAACACAGGGCAACATCTTTGCCACGTCGGCCCTGAGGAGCATGCGCTTCCTGCAGATCCTGCGCATGGTGCGCATGGACCGCCGTGGGGGAACCTGGAAACTACTGGGCTCCGTCGTCTATGCACACAGCAAGGTGCACAGACACACACACACACACACACACACACACACACACACACACACACACACACACACACACACTGCACACACCGCACACACACACACTCACACATACACACAGACACATACAAAAACACGCACGGACACACACACACACATACACACACACACACACACACACACACACACACACACACACACAGACACACACACCGCACACGCACACCAGACACACACACACACACACACAAGCACACACAGACACACTCGCACGTACAGACACACACACGCACGCACTCACGCACGCACACACACGCGCACTCAGACACACACACACGCACACAGAGACACACACAACAGACACATACACAAACTCCCCGACACATATACACACACACAGACACACAAACACTTGCACAGACAAACATGCACAGACACACACGCTCAGTCACATACACACAGACACACACGCACGCACACAGACACGCCTGTTCAATCAGTACTCAAATGCCTTCTTTTGCTTTTTCTAATTATACAACTGCATCGCTGCCAAACCCTCAGTCATGGACTTCTGTCTCTCTAACTCCCTCTCTCTCTGTCTGTCCTTCCATCTCTCTCTCTGTCTCTCTCTCTGTCTCTCTCTCTCTTTCTCTCTCTCCCTCCTCCTCAGGAGCTGATTACTGCCTGGTATATCGGTTTCCTGGTGTTGATCTTTGCCTCCTTCCTGGTCTACTTAGCAGAGAAAGACGTCAATGACGACTTCTCCACCTATGCAGACTCCCTCTGGTGGGGAACGGTCAGTACCAGCAAAGACTCCATACACACACACACACACACACACACACACACACACACACACACACACACACACACACACACACGCATACCAGCAAAGACTTATCCAAAGGTTCCATACACCGCTGGGTACACCGCTTTTAGCCATGCCGGCTAGCTAATTAGGGGTTGTGTAACACAAAGCCCTCAGCCATAAAGAGGCTATATATTGATGTAGCTGTTAGCCTGGGCTTTTAACCCTCTGTAGCTGACCCGACAGTTTTGTCCTTCCTGAGGTGCCATGACCGCAGTTTAGGGTGAGATCTGGTGCCAGGTGAGTGGCACACAAATAAAGAAGTTAGAGCTTCACTCTGTAGACCTCACGGTGTTGTAGTACTACAATACTCACTGCTCTGTAAATGAGGTATAGTTTCTCATTCTCATTCTCATTCTGTTGTATGACATAAAATTTAAACATGACGCCTTGATGAAGAAATTAGTTCATGTTACTTTTTGTGATTACACAAATTCAGAGTTCTGTGTCACACAGTGATATTCATCTGTAGCGGTTTACAGTAAAGGCTTTTAGCCTTAAAATGAACGGCTTATTTATTATTAAATATAATAATATTTTTCAATGTTTATTATCAGGCTTATTAAAGGATTGTTTTATCTGTGCCTGTTCTGCTCCTACAGATCACCCTCACCACCATCGGCTACGGCGATAAGACCCCCCGCACCTGGCAGGGACGCCTGCTTGCAGCTGCTTTTGCTCTTCTCGGGGTGTCCTTCTTCGCTTTGCCTGCTGTGAGTCTGCTTCCCATTGGCCCTCGTCTCCATCACTTTTGCACCAATCATAGTTGAGCTCATTGTGCTGTGCCGGTTCCTCCTAGGGGATCCTGGGGTCAGGATTTGCCCTGAAGGTGCAGGAACAGCACCGACAGAAGCACTTTGAGAAAAGACGCACACCTGCAGCCAACCTCATACAGGTAAAGCCCTTATGTCTAAATGCGATTGTGCAATATATCTTATTCAGGCAGGTCCAGAACCCTTTAAGGTTCTACTAGGAACTTAAGTAGGCGGTTCTTTGATGTGGAGTGTTTGATGCGGGTGTTGGGCCTAAGGGTTCCTGTATAAGCACAAGACATCTGGTGCTGCAACATGGGAACCTTTCTGAGTGTATCTTGTGGTTTTACCTACATCTGATTCTATATGATAGTATAGTACATGCTGATACCTATACACTGTGAGACACAAAGAGATCATTCTTTTCCTATATCTTCCAGATCACAGAGGAGTGTGTTTAATTGTAATTGTATGTGTGTATGTGTGTGTGTGTGCGTGTGTGCGTGAGTGTATCTGTCTGCATCTCTCTCTCTCTCTCTCTCTCTCTCCCTATCTCCCTGCCAGGCTGCATGGCGTCTGTACTCCACAGATGCCCAGCGTTCGTACCTCACAGCCACCTGGTACTTCTATGACAGCATGCTGCCTTCGTTCAGGTACGTAGCTCAGCCTGTGAGCCCCATCCCTGGACGGATCCATGCTGCCATGTGCCACCTGGCCAAGTCATTGCTTCCCCCATCCATTCATGTCTACTCAGGGGAGAGATGTGCAGTATTGGAAGTGACAGATATATGTTGATGTTTCCAGGATAAATTGTCAAAAGAGAGTGTTTGCTCTTTGCATCGTGGTGTGTTGGCATCTAACCTATGTCTACAGATATTTGGATTTTAGGAGGCTTTTTTTGTTTTACACACACACACACACACACACACA